>NC_041381.1:663553465-663570040 GCF_002162155.2 Triticum dicoccoides
TGATGGTAACACTGCATGAAAATCAAAAAAGTTCCTACAAAACACGTAAGATCTAATATATGAGATGCATAGCAATGAGAGGGGAATGAGTCTACCCTTGTAGACCGAAAGCATTAATGTATGTAACGCAGTTGATGTAGTCTTACTCTTCGCGATCCAATCACAATCCAATTCGATCCAGTACCGAATAGATGGCACCTCCGAGTTTAGCACACGTTTAGCTCGATGGTGTCCTCTCCTCCTTGATCTAGCAAGTGAGGGAGAGGAGGTAGAAGAGATCGGGACCAACCAACGGCGAGGTGGCGGTGATGGCAGCAGAAATCCAACAGGTCTTCGCCAAGCGCGTTAGAGAAACGTGGAAGGAGTTGGCTTTGCATATCATTAACATCATGGATATTCAAAGAATTCATACTAGCAACATTTCAATCATGTTTATCATTCATGGATTTTATGCCAAACATTTTATTAAATTCTTCTTCAATCAATTGAGTATAATTTTTCGATCCATCATTTTCAAAAAGGACATGATAAAGACAAAGAATATGAGGCAATCTCACTTCCATTTTTTTGTAGTTTTATTTCATAAACCAAACTAGTGATAAAACAAGAAACTAAAATATTCAATTGCAAGATCTAAAGATATACCTTCAAGCACTCACCTCCCCGGCAACTGCACCAGAAAAGAGTTTGATGTCTACTACACAACTTATTCTTATAGACTCGTGTTGGGCCTCCAAGCGCAGAGTATTGTAGGACAGTAGCAATTTTCCCTCAAGTGGATGACCCAAGGTTTATCAATCCCATGGAGGGCGTAGGATGAAGATGGTCTTGTTGGGAATCGTTGCATGAAACAAAAAAAATTCTACACACACGTAATGGTCTATCCATGGAGATGCATAGCAACGAGGGGGGGGGGGTATGTCTACGTACCCTTGTAGACCGTAAGCCGAAACGTTTCACAACGCGGTTAATGTAATCGAATTTTCTTCGCACTCGAACCGATCTAGTACCGAACGCACGACACCTCTGTGTTCTGCACACGTCCAGCTCAGGGACGTCCTATGCCTTCTTGATCCAGCAGGACGGCGAGATAGTAGATGAGTTCCAACAACACAACGGCGTGGTGACGGTGATGGTGATGTGATATCCGCATGGCTTCACCTAAGCACTACGAAAATATGACCGAGGGACTAAACGGTGGACGGGGGCGCCGCACACCGGCTGAAACAATGTTGTGTCCTTGTGTGGCGCCCCCTCCCCACATATATATATATATAGGTGGGAGGGGGGACGAGCCAGCCTAGGGAAGCCAGGGCACGCCCAAGGGGCTGGCTGCCGGCCCTAGGGGGAGAGGGAAGGATGGGGGAGTCCTACTCCAAACTTTCCTTTCCCTCCCCTCTTTCCTTCTCCTCTTCATAGGGTCGACCTTTATAGGGGCACAGCAGCCCTTGTGGGCTGGTGTGTTCCCTCTCTTGGCCCGTAAGGCCCATATCTTTGCCAGGGGTGCCCGAAACTCCTTTTCGATGACCCTATAAGTACCCGGTACCCTCCCAAACACTTCCGATGTCTGAATACCATCGCCCTATATATATCAATCTTTACCTCTTAACCATTTTGGGACTCCTTGTCATGTCCGTGATCTCATCCGGGACAACATCCAATCACCAAATCACATAACTCATATAATACTATATCGTCAACGAACGTTAAGCGTGTAGACCCTATAGGTTCGATAACTATGTAGACATGACCGAGACACCTCTCCGGTCAATAACCAATAGCGGAACCTAGATGCCCATATTGGCTCCTACATATTCTACGAAGATCTTTATCGGTCGAACCATTATGACAACATATGTAATTCCCTTTATCCATCGGTATGTTACTTGCCCGAGATTTGATCGTCAGTATCTTCATACCTAGTTCAATCTTGTTACCGAAAAGTCTCTTTACTCATTCCGTAATACATCACCTTGTGACTAACTCCTTAGTCATTTGCTTGCAAGCTTATAAGTATTACCGAGAGGGCCCAGAGATAGCTCTTCGATACTCGAAGTGACAAATCTTAATCTCGATCTATGCCAACTCTGAAGGAAATATGACCTATAGGCAATAATAAAGTTGTTATTTATATTTCCTTATATCATGATAAATGTTTATTATTCATGCTAGAATTGTATTAACCGGAAACTTAGTACATGTGTGAATACATAGACAACACATAGTGTCCCTAGTATGCCTCTACTAGACTAACTCGTTAATCAAAGATGGTTATGTTTCCTAGCCATGGACATGTGTTGTAATTTGATGAATGGGACCACATCATTAGGAGAATGATGTGATGGACAAGTACCATCCGTTAGCTTAGCATTATGATCGTTACAGTTTCATTGCTACTGCTTTCTTCATGACTTATACATGTTCCTCAGACTATGAGATTGTGTAATTGAATCATATAACAATCCCTCAACGTGCGCTAAAAGAATCACTCCAAAGGTCTCATCTAGCGAAGAAGATAAGATGAAATTGTTGTAGGGTATGAAACCACCTCAAAGTTATCTTTTCCGATCAATCTATTGAGCCGTCCCTATAAGTGTCACAAACAACCATGGAGTTTGTACTAAAATAACACCATATGATACGCATCAACCAACTCTAATGTCACCTAGGTGCTCCAATGTCACCACGAGTATCCGTGAGTTGATTATTCGATATGCATCAAACAACTTCAGATTCATAATATTCAATCAAACACAAATAATTTCAAAGAGTGCCCCAAGATTTCTACCAGAGAAAGTAGGATGAAAACGTGCATCAACCCCTATGCATAGATTACCCCAATGTCACCTCGGGAATCTACGAGTTGAGTGCCAAAACATACATCAAGTGAGTCAATAGAACACACAATTGTCACCATGGGTATTCATATGCAAGACATAAATCAAGTGTTCTCAAATCCATAAAAGTATTCAGTCTGATAATAGTGAAACTTCAAAGGTAAAAACTCAGTTCATCACAACAAGATATAAAGGGAGAAACACCATATGATCCAACTATAGTAACAAAGCTCGCGATACATCAAGATCGTGCCAAATCAAGAGAGAGAGAGAGAGAGAGAGAGAGAGAGAGAGAGAGATCAAACACATAGCTACTAGTACATACCCTCAGTCTCGAGGATGAACTACGCCCTCCTCGTCATGGTGGCCGCGGGATGATGAAGAAGGACTCCGGTGATGATTTCCCCCTCCGGCGGGGTGCCGAAACAGGGCTCTAGATGGTATTTCAAAGGTACAGAGGCTTGCGGCGTTGGAGTCAAAGTTTTGGGTTTATTTCTGGGGGTTTCCCTATTTATAAGAATTTTCAGAGTTGGAATCACGCGAAAAGGAGCTAAAGATGGGCCCACGAGGCACTAGCCCACGACCACCCCCTGGGCGCGTCCTAGAGGCTTTTTGGGGGGCTCGTGGCTCTTCTAGTCCTTAGACAAAGCTTCAGGGGTCTCTTTTTTCCAAAAAATGTCAAAACAATTCACTGCATTTAGACTTCCTTTGATATGGATTTTCTAGAAAACCAAAAAACAAGCAGAAAACAGCAACTAGCACCGGGCACTAGGTCAATATGTTAGTCCATGTAAATCATATAAAATTCATATAAAAGTGCACCAAACCCATATAAAATTATTGTAAACATGGCATGCATACTTCATAAATTATAAATATGTTGGAGACGTATCAGAAGCCAACGATGATGCTCCGTCAAAGTGGCTACTGACAGGGAGGTTTTGCACCGGAATCTCCTTCACATACAAACGATCTGCAATGCCTTACACCCTTCATGGGGAAACCCTAGGGGGATGGAATTACGGCCCCTGGGAGAGAACTTGTTCGCTGCTGAATTCGACTCCAAGCGAGATCGAGACCGCGTATGGGAAGGAGATCCTTGGCACATCAGAAAAAATGCGGTGATCCCGGAGTACTTTGAAGAGCACATGCAGCCGTCGGAGGTCAAGTTCGACAGGTTGCCGGTCTGTGTTAGGGTAGTTAATCTACCTTACAACCTCAGGAATAACATAAGAGGCTTGGCGATAGCGTGCCAGGTTGAAAAAAATGCTGCCATCACCCAGATTGATCCAGTGGGGGTGAGGGAGTCCTGGATAAGGGGGTATCCGGACAGCCGGACTGTATACATCGTCCGGACTATTGAAGCGTGAAGATACAAGACTCAAGACTTCGGCCCGTGTCCGGATGGGACTCTCCTTTGCGTGGAAGACAAGCTTGGCGATCCGGATATTATATTTCCTTCCTTGTAACCGACTCCGTGTAAACCCTAGCCCTCTCCGATGTCTATATAAACCGGAAAGGATGGTCCTTAGAAGGCCGATCACAATTACAATCATACCATCATAGGCTAGCTCTTAGGGTTTAGCCCCTACGATCTCGTGGTAGATCTACTCTTGTACAACTCATATCTTCAATATTAATCAAGTAGGAAGTAGGGTTTTACCTCCATCGGGAGGGCCCGAACCTGGGTAAACATTGTGTCCCTTGCTTCCTGTTACCATCGGCCTAAGATGCACAGATCGGGACCCCCTACCCGAGATCCGCCGGTTTTGACACCGACATTGGTGCTTTCATTGAGAGTTCCTCTGTATCATCGCTTTGAGGCTTGATGGAGTCTTCAATCGCCAACAACATGGTCCAGGGTGAGACTTTTCTCTCCGGACAGATCTTTGTGTTCGGCGGCTTCGCACCGCGGGCCAATTCGCTTGGCCATCTGGAGCAGATCGACAGCTACGCCCGTGGCCACCAGATCAGGTTCGGAAACTTGAACTACACAACGGATATTCGCGGAGACTTGATCTTCGACGGATTCGGCCCTGCGCCAGGAGCGCCGGACAGTCACGATGAGCACGGCCTAGACCTGCTGTTGGACAATGCTCGGAACATCATCCCTGCAATAGCCCTGGATCTAAATTCGGAACAGGTTGCGTTGCCCAAGGACGGAGGGGTAGACCCCGCCCCGCAGGCCGCATACTCATCGGCGTTGGAGCCGAACACAGGTCTCACCTCTGTGGAGGCCTGTAACCCCGGACCCCCGGACTCGTATCCGGTCGTTGGTTCCGGTCCGCACACTCTTGAGCCAGCCGAGCCAGGTTGGGCTCCGGTAATGGAGTTTACCATTGCGGACATCTTTCAGCACTCGCCCTTTTGCGATATGCTGAACTCATTAAAGTCTCTCTCTTTGTCAGGAGGCTCGGGGCGAACTATGTCCGGCTTGAGTGGGAAGCAGGCGACGAAGAAATTCGCTGCCCACCCACCACCCACTTCATTGCTACGATCGATGATTTAACCGACGTGCTTGACTTCGACTTCGAAGACATCGACGGTATGGACGACGATGCTGGAGACGTACAGGAGCCACCGCTCACAGGGCGGTGGATAGCCACCTCTTCATATGATATATATATGGTGGATACTCCGAAAGAAACTAATGGCGATGAGGCAACGGAGGATAACCCCTCCAAGAAAAAAGCAAAGCATGGCCGTCGCCAGCGCCGCTCCAAGCCCCGCCAAGGCAATACCGGTACCGGAGACAAAAACAATCTGGACGGTGCCGACGATGAATACAACCCCGAACAGCCCGCCTTCAAGCAGGCCGAGCAAGAAGATGGGCAGGACAGCCCAGATGAACAGGCGACAGACAGGTATCTGGAGGAGGACAACTACATGCCCCCCTCCGAAGACGAGATTAGCCTCGGCGACGACGAGTTCGGCATGCCCGAGGACCCAGCGGAGCAGGAGCGCTTCAAGCACCGGCTTATTGCCACCGCGAGAAGCCTGAAGAAGAAGCAGCATCAACTTCAAGTTGATCAAGACCTGCTCACAAATAGATGGACAGAAGTCCTGGCAGCCGAGGAATACGGACTCGAGCGCCACACGGCTGACCGGCCACCTCGAGGTCGGGATAAATCGGCATATCAGCCCGAATACCAGCCTGCACCCCCGTGCCAGTTTACTATGGCTCGGGGTAATACTCAGGACATGCGCGATAAACTGTACAATGTCGCAGGACAACCAAGATCGATCTACGGATCACGGGGGCGCACCGCAGCACATGACGATGACCGTCATACCGGATACATTAACAGAAAATCCGGCTGAGCTGAATATAACCAGTCAGACGCAGCTGGACTGCGTCACGACATAGCCCGGCACAAAGGCGCCGCACACCCCCTCTGCTTCACCGATGAAGTGATGGATCATGAATTCCCAGAAGGGTTCAAACCCGTAAACATCGAATCATACGATGGCACAATAGACCCCGCGGTATGGATTGAAGATTTCCTTCTCCACATTCACATGGCCCGCGGAGACGATCTACATGCCATCAAGTATCTTCCCTTAAGCTCAAAGGACCCGCCCGACACTGGCTAAACAGCCTGCCTGCAAATTCCATTGGCAATTGGGAAAACCTGGAAGACGCATTTCTTGACAACTTCTAAGGCACATATGTGCGACCTCCGGATGCCGATGACTTGAGCCACATTACTCAACAACCCGGAGAATCAGCCAGGAAATTCTGGACTCAGTTCCTAACTAAAAAGAACCAAATAGTCGACTGTCTGGACACCGAAGCCCTGGCAGCCTTCAAGCATAATATCCGTGACGAGTGGCTCGCCCGACACCTCGGCCAGGAGAAGCCCAAGTCTATGGCAGCTCTCACAACACTAATGACCCGCTTTTGCGTGGGCGAGGACAGTTGGTTGGCTCGGAGCAGCACTACGCCACATTCTAGCACGTCAGATGTCCGTGACAATAACGGCAAGCTATGGCGCAACATACACAAGCGACGGAACAACAGCGACAACACGGAAGACACGGCGGTCAATGCCGGATTTAGAGGATCCAAATCCGGTCAGAGGAAGAAGCCATTCAAAAGAAACAATCAGGGACCGTCTAGTCTAGACCGTATACTGGAGCGCTCGTGCCAAATTCATGGCACCCCGGACAAGCCAGCCAACCACACCAATAGAGACCGCTGGGTATTTAAACAGGCCGGCAAAATAAATGCGGAAAACAAGGACAAGGGGCTGCATAGCGACGATGACGAGGAGCCCCGGTGTCCGAACATGGGGGGACAGAAGAAATCCCCCCCCCCCCCAAGTGAAAACGGTCAACATGATCTACGCCACCCACATCCCCAAGCGGGAACGGAAGCGAGCACTACGGGACGTCTATGCGATGGAGCTAGTCGTCCCCAAATTCAACACATGGTCAGCTTGTCCGATCACCTTTGATCGTAGGGATCATCCTACTAGCATCCGTCATGGCGGCTTGGCCGCATTGGTCTTAGACCCAATCATCGACGGATCCCACCTCACGTGAGTCCTTATGGACGGTGGCAGCAACCTGAACCTACTTTACCAGGACACAGTGCGCAAAATGGGCATCGATCCTTCAAGAATTAAGCCCACCAAAACCACCTTTAAAGGTGTAATTCCAGGAGTAGAGGCCCGTTGTACGGACTCTATAACATTGGAAGTGGTCTTCGGATCTCCGGATAACTTCCGAAGCGAAGAGCTAATCTTCGATATCGTCCCTTTCAGCAGCGATTACCACGCACTGCTCGGACGAACCACATTCACTAGATTCAATGCGGTACCACACTATGCATACCTCAAGCTCAAGATGCCAGGCCCGCGCGGGGTCATAACAGTCAACGGAAATATGGACCGCTCTCTCCGTACAGAAGAGCATACTGCAGCCCTTGCGGCAGAAGTACAATGCGGCCTCATCTGGCAAACCACCAACCTGGCGACGACAACCTCAAGCTCCATCAAGCGAGGGCGGAACACCCCGCAACAGGATCACCAGGCACGCCAAGAGCATGACTAGCAGTCTGGCCTCCGCTCAAATCCCATCAAAGCAGCATTCGTGCCATGCGTACACAATTACGCACTCAAAATACCATGGGCACAACCGGAGGCGTAGCAATGCCTCTCTCAATAGTACGGTACTGCTTCGTAACCTTCCTTTTTACCTTTAAGGACATTGCTTTAGTGCAGCTTCTCCAAAAGAGCCGGATTGTCAGACTTACATAGGAGAGAAAACCAAGGAGGCAACAGGCTTTGCGCACAGAAGGAAATACCCAGGTGGAATCTATTTATGATCGTTATACCTGTTTTATCTATCTGTACGTAGCCCGCCTCTGGATAGGGTATGTCAAATAATCCTATTTATCTCCGCTTAATGCATTCATTGTAAACATACGCCTAAACGTATTATTCATCAATGGGAGATCATATACAGCGTCAGCTTATTATTCTTATTTGAGCATTTTTTCTTACAAATGTCTTTTAATATTGCATCCGTACACTTTGGTACGTTGAGTTTGCCAGGGGCTTCTTATGGCGCCCCATAATACGGCTAAACAAGTCCGAACACTTTCAACAGTGCAGCACCCCAAACTTATAGCATTATATGCATCAGCTTTGAATCATGTCTTGGGTCTACAGTTGGGATAGCCCGGCTCCCTTGTTTTGATGCCCTGGTTCTGCCGGACGAGCACCTTGAAAGCCGAAAACTGACCGGCATGATGTGGCGAGAGCTGGTCGCTGTTCGAGAGGTCTTAAAATCCTTAAAGATTTTTCCGCTTTAGGCGATAATTCGGCTTCGTCCGATCTAGGCGTATATAGCGCCCCAATTTGGCCTTTCGGATTCTAGGGGCTTCGCCAAAATTTAAAATTGTAGACTTCTATGGCTAAGTGAAGGTTATGAAGCCGCATAGTCCGATTGCCTTGTTCGCTGCGCTGGACACCTCCTTAAGGGACCAAACATTTGGATAAAGAGTGTCCGGGTTTTCTACGAACACCCTAGTACTAATTACATGGGTGCGGAAGCCGATGACTGGCCTACTTTCAGAATTTGATAAACAGACGCACAGAAGGTAATATTTTAAATAACAAAAGCGCTACATAGCGCAAGTAATTTCGTCTTTAAATTACAAACATGACAGAAGTGAATTCATTCAAAAATTATATCCTTGGTACATTCATCGGCCACGAGGCGAGCACCCTTCATAACGCCATCATAATACTTCTCGGGAACGCGATGCGGCTTGCCCTCTGGTGACCCATCCTTCACCAGCTTCTCCGCATCCATCTTGCCTCAATGCACCTTCGCACGGGCAAGGGCCCGACGGGCACCCTCAATGCAAACGGATCGCTTGATGACTTCCAGTCGCGGACAAGCATTCACCATCCTCTTGATCAGGCCAAAGTAGCTGGTGGGCAGGGGCTCACCAGGCCACATCCGGACTATGAAATCCTTCATAGCCACTTCGGCCGCCCTGTGGAGTTCGACCAACTGCTTTGTTGGTCACTCAGAGACGTTGGATGTTCGGCCCCAACATACTGGGACCAGAATAACTTCTCCGTTGAGATCCCCTCCTGAGCAGGGTAGAACTCCACGACGTCTGATACGCTGCATGGCAGATCTGCAAATGCCCCTGGAGAGCTCCGGACTCGTGTAAGTAAAAGAAACGCCTCCTCCACATGTTTGCTTTGCATAAAGAATTTCTTACCCGCCGTGATCTTTTTGGCCTCTTGGATTTCCTGCTGTGCCTTCTAGGCTTCGCTCTTGGCGTCTTTTATACTTGTAGGGCCTTCGCAAGCTCGGCCTCTTTTGCTTTAAGCTCATGCTCCACGGACTCAAACTTTTTGCCGAGATCCTGGAGCTCTTCTTGTACCTTGCCCACTCGGGATTCTTGCTTTTTGCGCTCCTTGCGTTCCAAGGCCGCCTTGTGTTCGGCCTCGGACAACGCTTTCTTAAGAGACGCCACTTCGGTGGTGGCCTCTGTTACCAAATCATGACGCCTTGTCGTTAGAATAACCAATTTTATTTATACTTTACTATATGAGAGAGGGGAATCATTCACCTTTGCTCTCCTCGAGCTGCCTCCTCGTGAGACCGAGCTCTCCCTGTGCCTGCTCCAATTCCTGCTTTAGGCCGGCGATTTCGGCCATACGAGCAGCAGCAGCCAGCAGCACAGCCTGCTTATTTAAATTCAAACTTATTGTTAAACTCCTGCGGATTATAATTGACCCTCAGTTTGGTTTTTCCTTCCGAACACCAAACAGAGTATCAGGGGCTACTACCTATCGGGTGGTAATTTCACACATTTTTACTACTTACCTCAAAGCCTATTAGGAGGCTGGTGCAGGCTTCGGTTAGTCCGCTCTTGGCGGACGAAACCTTCTGAATCACCACACTCATGAGAGTACGGTGGTCTTCATCCATGGAAGTGTCGCGAAGCGCTTCCAGCAGACGATCCGATGCCTCGGGCGTAGCGGAACTACTCGGCACACACGGCTCGCCCTCCTTAACGAGGGGCTGTCCGCCTGAGTCCGGAACCACGGGAGGTTGAACCCCGCGTGTCCGATGTTTGGAATGCCGCCTTGGGGCGCCTCCAGATCCACCTCCTCCCGCTCGGGGAGCCTTTGGGACAACAGCTCCAAGTCGTCCGCAGGCCGAGGAGAAGTGGCCGTCGGGAGTGAGTTCATTGCTGACTCACTCAAGGACCCGTCCGAAGACGACACCTCGGGATGGGCCCTGGCCGGACTACATAGAAGTTCCGCATTATGACAAAACTATGAAGCAAAATTACGATGGAGTGCAGATACTTACGATCGCACTAGGGGCTTCTTCTTGGGCAGCCACCCTTCCTCGCTGTCGGCGGTGGTGGCGGAGTAGTCCGGAAGGGACACTTTTCCCTTCTTGGGCTCCCAGTCTCCCCCACCGGGGCGGACTTCCTCTTTTTCTCCCCCCCCAGTACGGGGAGGTGGAGTTTCTTCTTGTTTTCCCCTGCTTCCGCGGGGGGAATCTGCCTCGCCGTCATCAGACGACAAGGGTATGACGGCCTTGCGCCGGGGGCCTCTCCTGGTCCCTTGGTCCGCCCTCTCCGGCCCCCCGTCCTTTCCGGATGGGGCGGCCTCTTCTTCTTCTTCTTCCCCTTCGGGGGAGGAGTGCGCATCATCATCTTCAGACGAGGCTTGCACAACCTTACGACGGAGACCCTTTCGGTTCCCCGGGGCCTTCTTATCGGCCTTCTTCTCTGGCCCCTTATAGGGCGCCGGGACCAGCATCTTCGTCAGAAGATCATTAGCTGGGCTTTCCGGCAGTGGAGCCGGACAATCAATCTGCGCCACTGTCTCCACATAATCCTGAATAAATATGCACAATTACTTAAGGCTCTCCCATAATTATATTGGGAAGAATCGAATTCGGTGGCAGCCTGAGAACTCACCTGACTAGGAGGCCGCGCGGCGTCGAGCCCACGGTCCTCGGATATGAGAGGAGGTACTTCGGAGGCCTTGAACAACGCCTTCCACGCGTTTTTCTGCTTCATGCCGTAGAGCCTCTAGAGCGTCTGGTGTTCGGTCGGGACGAACTCCCACAGATTGAATGCCCGCCTTTGGCACGACAGAATTTGGCGAACGAGCATGACCTGGATCACGTTAACAAGCTTGATGTTCTTGTCTTTCATGCCCTTGATGTAGTTTATGAGTCCGGTCAGCTCTGTAGATTCGCGCCATAACAGGCCCTTCTGTTCCCAGGATGTGAGCCGCATAGGGGTTCCAGATCGAAACTCGGTGTCACATCCCTAGCTTCTGGTGCTGTCTGGTGTGTGCATCATGTTTAAATTCAAATGAAATTTGAATTGAGGAATTTTCAAAAGCCTCAGGAAACCTCTAAAAATAACCAACAATTAAATCTTCTCAAATGTGTCCAAGAAAATGTTCCTGTTATTCCATGAAAATATTGGTAAGAGGTAAAATTTAAACCAATATTTTTGAAGTCACAGAGATAATTATTTTGGCCATTTGAATTAATCCAATAACTATTTGCTTTGGATTTATATTTAATATATATTAAATATGACTCCAATAATTCTGGAAGTTTGTGAGTGGCTTTGTATATATTTTAGCAAGCCACATAAAATTCTACAGAATTTATTTAAATGATTTAGTTGCTAAACTAAATCAAAACAAACAGAACAAAAAAATAGAAAACAGTAAATAAAAGCAGAGAGAGAGTTTTACCTCAGCTTACCTCGCAGCCCACCTGGCCCAACTCCAGTGGCCCAGCCGGCCCAGCCCACCTCCTCCCCCTTGTCCTCTTCCTCCTCTGCCAGGAGGACGAACAGAGGCGAGGCGTGGCGCGCGCCGACGCTGCCTCGGCCACCTCCTGCTTCCCCCTGGCCACCTCCTGCTTCCTCTCGTCGCCCTGGACCCCGTCCGCGACGCCACGCAGCCCCCCAGGCCTCTCACTCTCTCCCCGAGCTCCTCTCCTCCTCTGGCTCTCTCGCGCGCAGCCACCGAACACACCCGCCGCCGCCGACGAGCTTCCCCGTGGCCACCGGCCACCCCTAGCCTCGCCGATGCGCCCAGGAGCTCCCCCTCGACCCCTCCTTCCTCCCCACCGACCCACGGCCCTACGGACGCGCCACAACGCCGCCGGCATCGCCGTTTCCATCGCCGGCCGCCGAGGATCTTCACCGTCAATTCGCCACCATCGTCGCTTCCCCGAGCTCGCTGACCCTCCCTGCACGATCCCCGTGAGTCCCTGCTTTGTTTCCCCCTAACCCCAAGCCCGATTTCGAGCTCTAGCCGCCCCCTCTACCGGAGCCGAGACGCTCCGCCGCACGGACTCGTCGCCGGCGAAGCCCCGGTGACCAAATGGCCCCGCGCGTGCGTCCGTTGCACTCGCAACGACCCGTGGAGCAACGCTAGCGTGGCAGCTAGCTTGTTTGCAAGCCGCAGCGCTAACCCCGCACCCACCCGAGCTCCGGCCGCCGCCTCGGGCTCCATTCCGGCGAACCCCGGCCACCCCCGCACCTCCCGTTGGCCCCCCTAGATGCGCACGGGCACGGGCTACCCTCTGGTGCCCTTGGCTTGGCCCAAAACCCCTCGCAGCGCCACTCCGGCGAGCTCCCGCCGCAGTTTTGGTCGTCGCCGGCCGAACTCCGGCGACTGCCGACGTGGCACGCCTAATTAACACTAATGACGCCTAAACACCCCCCCACAGCCACTGACAGTGGGCCCCGTAGTGGGTCAAAGCCCGGGTCAACGCGGGATTAGCCCCTGTGTCACTGACGTGTGGACCCCACACGTCAGGTTTGACCCGAGCCGGCCCCTGTTGACTTGCTGACGTCATGCCAACGTCATGCTGACGCAGTAATGCTTTCTGGATTTAATTTAATTCAGGAAATTCCAGAAAATGCCTAAAACTTCTAAAAATCATAGAAATTCAACCGTAGCTCCAAATTAAATAAATTATATATGAAAAATTATCAGAAAAATTCAAGGAATCCATCTGTACCATTTTCATGCATGTTAGAACAACTTATAGGTGCTGTTTAGCACAAATCAATTAAATGGCATTTGAATAATCACATATGGAGTTTAAATTTGAATCTTGTATTCAAACCAACTTCATTTAATCTGTTGCTAGTTGCATTAGCTCAAAACACATTCATATTGCCATGTCATGAGCATGCATCATATTGTGCATTGCATTGATTGTGTTCCTTTCTGTGTTGCCGGTATTTGTCCCCTCTCGATAGACGCGGTACCGACGATGTGATCGTTGACACTGACGAAGACTCAATGTTATCTTCAGAAGTGCCAGGCAAGCAAAACCCCCTTGTTCATTCCGATACAATCCCACTCTCTCGCTCCTGCTCTCTTTTACTGCATTAGGACAACACCGATTCAACTGTTACATGCTGCGGTAGTTGAACCCCTTTATCCTCTGCATGACCTGTCATTGCCACAGTAAATAGATGAAACCCACTAGCATGAGTAGGAGTTGTTTGAGCCCTGTTGTGCCTACTCATTCATGTTTGTTTGTCATGCCTGCTACTGCTTAGAGTTGAGTCAGGTCTGATTCATCGGGGATGAATTAGAGGTGTGTGAACATGTCCTACTGTGTGTGAGCTAAGTGTGTGAACACGATTTGGTAAAGGTAGCGGTGAGAGGCCATGTAGGAGTACATGGTGGGTTGTCTCATTGAAGCCGTCCTCAGGAACTGAGTTCTGTGTTTGTGATCCATGATTCAGCTACTACCATACATTGGGCCCTGAAATATGACCCCGCTCGACTTCTTATTCAGCCTAGTCCTCTGTCCAGGAGTTGCAAGTAGTTTCTGGTGTTTGTAGCTTACTGGAGGCCGTGGACAGCGCTGACCGTAGGGGTGGGCTGTGATGCGGTAGGTACGTGGCACGGTGTACCGGATGCCCGTTTGGTATCTCGGGAACCCTGTTCACATCGTTTGGGGCTGTGAGCGAAACTCCGGCCGGATCTCCTCATGGATGGAACCCGAATAGGCGATAAACCTGGACTAGAGACTTGAGTGTTTAGGTAGGTCGTGGTCTACACCCACGTCGGCTTTCGCTTGAAGTCTGCCGAGCACATGTCGTGTGCAGACGCTAAGTGGTGGAAACATGTATGAAGAAGTACACCCCTGCAGGGTTAACATCATCTATTCGAATAGCCGTGTCCGCGGTAAAGGACTTCTGGGTTGCTTATATCAGTTCATAGACAAGTGAAAGTGGATACCCTAAAATACGCAAGATAAGCGTGAGTGCTATGGATGGCGTTCTCGTAGGGAGACGGGAGCGAATCCATAGTGGTGTATTGATATGGTGAATATGTGGACTCGTGTGCGCCACCTCAAAAGAGTTACTTGCAGTCGTAGTTCAGGTTAGCCATCGAGTCAAAGCTGGCTTGCTGCAGTTAAACCCCACCATCCCTTTGTTGATAATGATGCATATGTAGATAGTTCTGATGTAAGTCTTGCTGGGTACATTTGTACTCACGTTTGCCTATTTTATGTTTTTGCAGAGAGACTTCAGTCTCACTAGTAGTTCCACGTGGACTTCGACGTTTAGCTTGTTACCTCAGCTACGATCTTGTGCCTCGGCAGGATCTGGTAGATAGTCAGGCTTCTCAGCCTTTTTCATTTATAGATGTCTGTACTCAGACATGATAGCTTCCGCTTGTGCTTTGATTTGTATGCTCTGATTGTTGGGTCATGAGACCCATGTTTGTAATATCTCGCTCCTCGGAGCCTATTGATAAATTACTTGAGTCGTAGAGTCATGTTGTGATGCCATGTTGTATTTGCACATATCAAGTATATGGTGTGTATGTTATTGAAATGCTTGGTATGTGTGGGATCTGACCATCTAGTTGTTTATCTTTAGTAGCCTCTCTTACGGGGAAATGTCTCCTAGTGTTTCCACCGAGCCATGGTAGCTTGCTACTGCTCCGGAACACTTAGGCTGGCCGACATGTGTCCTTCTTCGTTCCTGTGTCTGTCCCTTCGGGGAAATGTCACGCGATGAATACCGGAGTCCTGTTAGCCCGCTACAGCCCGGTTCACCGGAGTCCTTCTAGCCCAGTGCTACAGCCTGGATTCACTCGCTGATGACCGACACGTTCGATGCTGGGTCATGGATGCCTGTCCCTGTAAGTCTGTGCCACTTTGGGTTTACGACTAGCCATGTCAGCCCGGGCTCCTTATCATATGGATGCTAGCGACACGGTCATATACGTGTGCCAAAAGGCGCAAACGGTCCCGGGCAAAGGTAAGGCGACACCCGTGGGAATACCGTGCGTGAGGCCGCCAAGTGATATGAGGTGTTACATGCTAGATCGATGTGGCATTGAGTCGGAGTCCTGACAGCGTTGGTATCAGAGCTTGACTGCCTGTAGGATTACCAAGCCAAACTGGTCGAAGTTGAGTCTAGAAATTCTTTAGCTACATAAGGGAATTGATTGTGGGATGGAACGTAAGGCTCTTTTTACTCCTTATACCTCATGCCCTTCTGATCTGAGTCATCTTATCTTTCCTACGGGGATTAAGAACTAGGCTATCTCTTCTTTCTATCAGGATTACGTGTTACTAATCCGTAGACTTATAAGATTGTTGGATTAAGTCTCAATTCAGTTCCTACTACTTCCGTATGTTAATTGTTGATCTCGAGACCTTGATATTGTGCTTCTGAGTGGTTATGCCACCATTTTTTGTGAATGTCTCAAATCTTTTCGGAGCATTTACAGTCGTTATGCTGTCCGAGTCATCCCAGGTTTCTAAATAGTTTGAAGCATTTGCAAATCCTTTCTTCCCGTTTCAATGTTCCCATGGGCCAGATTAACCACACTAATCAGTGAATTGAGGTACTCCGTTACCTTGACATATATGTTGGAGATATTATTATGACCCTAGGTGTCTTAGGGGATCATCTAGTAATTTAGCCATGATTTGTGTTCCCAGTGTGATGATTCTGGCCATCATTCTCGAAAGCATTCCGTGATGCTACTTAGTAATAGGTATTCTGTTCCTGGGTTCTTGAACCCAAGATTCACTCTACTTACTTCATGTTGATAGTAATTGCTAGTGCCTTTAGGATATTAGTAACCTTGCGATAGTCCTTGAAGTCCGTGGTATCTTCTTCTTCCAAAAACCATGAACTACTTATGGCAGAAGTTCCTCGTTGAACTGGAATATCACAACA
>NC_041381.1:663570050-663570554 GCF_002162155.2 Triticum dicoccoides
ACCTTCGTCTATCAATTGATAGTCAAGGGTACGCATGCATTCGTTTACCGATGCCTAGTACCCTTGTGGTCCGTCAAGCCATTCTGTCCCGAATGACTAGGAGAAACAAACTCCAGTACCTCTTCCCTATCCAGGATTGGGTCAAAGAAGTTGTGCTCCGCAGATCAAAATGCCAATCCAGCTTCTGGTCTGTTCTACCTTGAAGTATTACCATCTTTATATCAGGAATATCATGGGAATTGCACACCATCTTATGAATTCTTGACGCAGTAATACCTCTGATCATCATTGATAATTTCTCGGTTTCCGTGTTATTGTAACCGGAATGCCGACAAATGAATTGTGATGTGTGAAATCAATACGCCTAGCAACCTCGTTGCTGGGTAGTTAAAGGACAATAATTTCATTCTTAGTGTGTTGGTTATTGAATCATCATTCTAAGATTGATCGTGCTACCTAGTCCATTCTCCTGGTTCACTCCTCGATCGATGAGTTAGGATTATT
>NC_041381.1:663570564-663573079 GCF_002162155.2 Triticum dicoccoides
GTGCGAAGAATTCTGTGGTTTGAAGACTTGCAACCTTCAATCTATATGTATCCCTAGCACACCAAGCCACTGATTGATTTGTTCAAGGAGAAGAAGTTCCTTCTTAAGAGTATACCTTATGCAAGGATTTTGATATCCTCGTTGATGGTTCCCCACCTGAACTCGGTAGTGTTTTATTATAAGACTACCACGTGGTCATGCTTGTCTGGGACAACGTGTTCACATGTTTGTAGCAGAACCAGCTCATGTTTTGGAGCTTACTATCGTAGTTCATTTTCCGAGAATCTCGCAACGTCATCTCGTCGATTGTGTTGCAAACTTTCGTTTTTCTTCCTGGACTCGATGGGTCTGGAATATTCTGACACCAACCAGATCTGAATCTCAGGCAGATATGATGGTTGGAACATTTTCCCCAAGAACTATAATATTGGTTCCTCGATAACTGGTAAGGTGGATTTCGTGGCCAGCACCACCCAGCCGAAAGACCTATTACTGTAGTATCTTGATCAAAGAAGTTGGCCACCTCCCCATAAGTATTTCACAGGATTTACCTCCGTAGTTATTCCTTATGGATTCTATTATTCCCGAAGTCCGACCTTTACTTGATGTTCTAGATACCAGATCATTTCTATGAATGGGTTACACTAGCACATCAAGGAGAACATTAGAAGCGGAGTGCTAAATGTCTCTCGGTCGATCATCCAGATTTTGTTCCTTGGCTTCGCTAAGGTGTAATATGAGAAGTGTTATCTTCCTTTGCATCTGCATCATCCATCATCATTCATCGTGGTAGCAAGTTGTGTTGCCAGGATCCTTGACACGGATGTTGGTAAAACCTTGATGAATATGGAAATGCTCAAGTTCTTGAGAGCACGCACAAGCGCTACGTGTTATCATCGGCACTAACTGGGATTGCTCTCAGTTTCCTCGGCAATGCTATGATCTTTTCAAACAGTGAATTCACTCTCTGTTGTTGGGTTCTTCCCCAGTTACCAGAATCATTCCCAGCATTTGCATTTTGTTCCTAGCTTGCACCGTCAATGTGCCATTCTACTATGGGTCTCTTCCATTTCCGGTGGTAAGCAAATTCATCCATTACGTTGTCTTCAATAAGGTAATCCACATCATCCAAGTCCGAGTATGCCATTCTACCGACCCCGCCAATCGATTGCTGTGATTTGCCTTAGGCTGATATAGAGAGTCTCAATGATCTCTATATCAAAGGTAATTCTTTTTGCCACTTGAGGGGAGATATCTATGAGTCATGGTTCCGAAGGTGTCTCGTTGTGGTATCATGGCAATTCAACTCCTCGCTACGTTGACAATTGTTTACCACCTTCTTAAGCGTGAAATTGTTGTCTACCTAGTGAACCCTCGTCATCTGTCTTACTCCATTTCTTCGGATCTGTGCTTCGTCTCTCAGCTCAAGAGATGTTGCTATGTCTCATCCCATGAGTTGATCCTAAGTTGTTCGGTCTTCTCGGAGATCGATTGTTCTAGAGTTTTCCTTTCCTCTTCTTGTCATGATTAGCTGAAGTTCTCAGAGCAAGACGACAAGACAAAGATGGTGTTCGAATCAACGTTCATTTGAAGTGCAACCTGGATCGTGAAGATTATACCAGTTTGCGTCTCCCCTTCACCTTACCCTACGCTTGAATCTCGGGATGAGATTTTTGTTTAGTGGGGGTGAGTTGTCACATCCCTAGCTTCTGGTGCTGTCTGGTGTGTGCATCATGTTTAAATTCAAATGAAATTTGAATTGAGGAATTTTCAAAAGCCTCAGGAAACCTCTAAAAATAACCAACAATTAAATCTTCTCAAATGTGTCCAAGAAAATGTTCCTGTTATTCCATGAAAATATTGGTAAGAGGTAAAATTTAAACCAATATTTTTGAAGTCACAGAGATAATTATTTTGGCCATTTGAATTAATCCAATAACTATTTGCTTTGGATTTATATTTAATATATATTAAATATGACTCCAATAATTCTGGAAGTTTGTGAGTGGCTTTGTATATATTTTAGAAAGCCACATAAAATTCTACAGAATTTATTTAAATGATTTAGTTGCTAAACTAAATCAAAACAAACAGAACAAAAAAATAGAAAACAGTAAATAAAAGCAGAGAGAGAGTTTTACCTCAGCTTACCTCGCAGCTCACCTGGCCCAACTCCAGTGGCCCAGCCGGCCCAGCCCACCTCCTCCCCCTTGTCCTCTTCCTCCTCTGCCAGGAGGACGAACAGAGGCGAGGCGTGGCGCGCGCCGACGCTGCCGCGGCCACCTCCTGCTTTCCCCTGGCCACCTCCTGCTTCCTCTCGTCGCCCTGGACCCCGTCCGCGACGCCACGCACCCCCCCCCAGGCCTCTCACTCTCTCCCCGAGCTCCTCTCCTCCTCTGGCTCTCTCGCGCGCAGCCACCGAACACACCCGCCGCCGCCGACGAGCTTCCCCGTGGCCACCGGCCACCCCTAGCCTCGCCGATGCGCCCAGGAGCTCCCCCTCGACCCCTCCTTC
>NC_041381.1:663574777-663586890 GCF_002162155.2 Triticum dicoccoides
TGGACAGCGCTGACCGTAGGGGTGGGCTGTGATGCGGTAGGCACGTGGCCGGGTATACCGGGCGCCCGTTTGGTGTCACGGAACCCTGTTCACATCGTTTGGGGCTGTGAGCGAAACTCCGGCCGGATCTCCTCATGGATGGAACCCGAATAGGCGATAAACCTGGACTAGAGACTTGAGTGTTTAGGTAGGTCGTGGTCTACACCCACGTCGGCTTTCGCTTGAAGTCTGCCGAGCACATGTCGTGTGCAGACGCTAAGTGGTGGAAACATGTATGAAGAAGTACACCCCTGCAGGGTTAACATCATCTATTCGAATAGCCGTGTCCGCGGTAAAGGACTTCTGGGTTGCTTATATCAGTTCATAGACAAGTGAAAGTGGATACCCTAAAATATGCAAGATAAGCGTGAGTGCTATGGATGGCGTTCTCGTAGGGAGACGGGAGCGAATCCATAGTGGTGTATTGATATGGTGAATATGTGGACTCGTGTGCGCCACCTCAAAAGAGTTACTTGCAGTCGTAGTTCAGGTTAGCCATCGAGTCAAAGCTGGCTTGCTGCAGTTAAACCCCACCATCCCTTTGTTGATAATGATGCATATGTAGATAGTTCTGATGTAAGTCTTGCTGGGTACATTTGTACTCACGTTTGCCTATTTTATGTTTTTGCAGAGAGACTTCAGTCTCACTAGTAGTTCCACGTGGACTTCGACGTTTAGCTTGTTACCTCAGCTACGATCTTGTGCCTCGGCAGGATCTGGTAGATAGTCAGGCTTCTCAGCCTTTTTCATTTATAGATGTCTGTACTCAGACATGATAGCTTCCGCTTGTGCTTTGATTTGTATGCTCTGATTGTTGGGTCATGAGACCCATGTTTGTAATATCTCGCTCCTCGGAGCCTATTGATAAATTACTTGAGTCGTAGAGTCATGTTGTGATGCCATGTTGTATTTGCACATATCAAGTATATGGTGTGTATGTTATTGAAATGCTTGGTATGTGTGGGATCTGACCATCTAGTTGTTTATCTTTAGTAGCCTCTCTTACGGGGAAATGTCTCCTAGTGTTTCCACCGAGCCATGGTAGCTTGCTACTGCTCCGGAACACTTAGGCTGGCCGGCATGTGTCCTTCTTCGTTCCTGTGTCTGTCCCTTCGGGGAAATGTCACGCGATGAATACCGGAGTCCTGTTATCCCGCTACAGCCCGGTTCACCGGAGTCCTGCTAGCCCAGTGCTACAGCCTGGATTCACTCGCTGATGACCGACACGTTCGATGCTGGGTCATGGATGCCTGTCCCTGTAAGTCTGTGCCACTTTGGGTTTACGACTAGCCATGTCAGCCCGGGCTCCTTATCATATGGATGCTAGCGACACGGTCATATACGTGTGCCAAAAGGCGCAAACGGTCCCGGGCAAAGGTAAGGCGACACCCGTGGGAATACCGTGCGTGAGGCCGCAAAGTGATATGAGGTGTTACATGCTAGATCGATGTGGCATTGAGTCGGGGTCCTGACACTCGGGGCCGCCACCCAGTTGGCGTCGCGCGGCTCGGTTATGTAGAACCACCCCGATTGCCACCCCTTCACGGTTTTCGCAAAGGAGCCGTCAAGCCAGGTGACGTTAGGCATTTTGCCCACCATGTCTCCTCCGCACTCCGCTTGCTGGCCGCCCACGATCTTCGGCTTCACACAGAAGGTTTGAAGCCACAAGCCGAAGTGAGGCTTAATGCGGAGGAAAGCCTCGCATACGATGATGAACGCCGAGATGTTGAGGACGAAGTTCGGGGCTAGATCATGGAAATCTAGCCCGTAGTAGAACATGAGCCCGCGGACGAAGGGGTGGAGTGGAAACCCCAGTCCACGGACGAAGTGGGCAAGAAACACGACCCTCTCGTGGGGTCCTGGAGTTGGAATGACCTGCCCGCCGTCTGGTAGCCGGTGCGCTATGTCTGCGGCCAAGTATCCGGCCGCCCGAAGACTTGCGATATTCTTCTCCACGGTGGAAGCCACCCATTTGCTTCCTGCTCCAGACGTGTTTAACTGTGTGGGGAAGACCTGGACTAGGGCGCTGGAGCTCGAGGAGGCAAGAGTGGGCAAAGAAGGAAGAAGGCGTGGGTAAAAATGGGGAACTCTTATCCCTTTATAGAGGCAACGAAAGCGGTGCGCCTCCCCACTAGCCTGTTGAGAATCACTTACTTACCAAGCGCCATGATTGATGGCATGAGGGGATTACCCATACCCGTATTGATGAGAATCCCGTGATAAGGGGACATGGTCTTTGCTTTGACAAGACGTGTCAAGGAAACTGCCTCGCAATACGCGTTCTGACTGGTTGTGAAAAGAAAAACGGTTCGAATAATGACCCGACCATAAGGACATGTCACGTCGTTTAAAAAGTTGTCAGCTGAAGTATCATTCTCTCTACGGTGGTACGTGAAGATCATTTTGCAGATCCGGACATGGTCTACATGTTCGATAATAACCCTGGAGTATTAGGAAGGAGGAACCCGCCTTGCAATGCCGAAGACAAGACTGCGCGCCGGACTCATCGTCATTGAAGCCTAGTTCATGGGCTACTGAGGGAGTCCTGGATAAGAGGGTATCCGGACAGCCGGACTGTATACATCGTCCGGACTATTGAAGCGTGAAGATACAAGACTCAAGACTTCGGCCCGTGTCCGGATGGGACTCTCCTTTGCATGGAAGACAAGCTTGGCGATCCGGATATTATATTTCCTTCCTTGTAACCGACTCCATGTAAAACCTAGCCCTCTCCGGTGTCTATATAAACCGGCAAGGATGGTCCTTAGAAGGCTGATCACTATTACAATCATACCATCATAGGCTAGCTCTTAGGGTTTAGCGTCTACGATCTCATGGTAGATCTACTCTTGTACAACTCATATCTTCAATATTAATCAAGCAGGAAGTAGGGTTTTACCTCCATCGAGAGGGCCCGAACCTGGGTAAACATTGTGTCCCTTGCTTCCTGTTACCATCGGCCTAAGACGCACAAATCGGGACCCCCTACCCGAGATCCGCCAGGGACAAGGGATGCTAATGGCGATCTTCCCTTCAAGGCAAGTCTCCGGGCGCCCGAGGATCGTAAGAAAGGTTTTTCTGGTGAGAACTCGACCAAGGATAAGCCATAGGCGCAGCTCAGCACACGAGAATCACATGTGTCTGTTTCCAAGCAGAAAGATGGGGGGAGGTGACCTCTCCTGTCAAGAACCCATCTCCGAACAGGAGGAAAGGAGGGCCACCTACTCAAGTCTACCGGAAAGTGGTGACCACTCCCCTTGCTATCACAGAGAAAGGAGAAGTGCTTGAAAACGAAAACGATCGGCGGGGAGTGGCGTCAGATGGAGAGACAGAGGACCTGGGATCTGTCTTTGTGGAGAGAGAAACAAAGAAGAAGAAACCGACACCCCCATCGTCGGAAACATCGGCAGCGACTGCTAGTCAGCGCTGCTAGTCGTAATGAGCACTATCAGCTGGAACTATCGAGGGCTTGGGAACCCTCATACAGTTCGAGAGCTTCGCAAGATTGTGAAGCAAGAAGGACCCGCCATTCTGTTCGTAATGGAGACCAAGATCAAGGGCAAAAGAGTGGAAGATCTGAAGTTTATTTTAGGATTCTCTGGTTGTTTTGCCGTCGATAGCGACGGGCTTAGTGGAGGCATCAGACTTTTTTGGTCCAAACATGTTGACGTTAGTCTGAATAATTTCAGTCAATCTCACATTGATGTATCTGTCAAAGAGGATAATAAAACTTGGCGTTTCACTGGTTTCTATGGGGTGCCAAGAGTGGAAAATAGACATCACAACTGGCGGTTTCTCCGCACGCTTTTTGCTGTCCCGCATGATGCATGGATCTGCATGGGTGATTTTAATGAAACGATGCAAGCGGACGAGCATTTCAGTGTTAATGCGCGGCCGGAATACCAGATGAGGGCGTTCCGGGACGCGGTTAACGAATGTTCCTTACAAGATTTGGGATGGAGAGGTATTCCCTATACATGGGATAACGGACAACCTGGGCTCGCAAACGTGAAAGCCAGGTTGGATCCAGCACTTGCCAATGCGGGGTTTCTGAACTTGTTTTAGTTCACCTCCGTCAAGCATTTAAGCAGTGTGGAGTAAGACCATTGCTTCGTCATAGCCGAACTCAGAACAAGTTTGAATAACAGTTGGCCTTGATCTAAATGAAGCTTCAGATACGAAGATGTGTGGCAATCTCACAGTCAGTATGACCAGCTCGTGCGCAGTTTATGGCAAGCCGGTGCTGGCCAGAGAGGTTTGCAAGGTGTAGTGGAAGCACTAGGAACAGTGCAGAAAGATTTAGGAGCCTGGGGCGAGCGAGAATTTGGAAATCTCTCAAAGAAAGTTCACAAACTTTAGAAGCGCCTAGACCGGCTACGGAGTGCCTCGATGGGCCGAGGGCCTACGGAGGAGGAGCTTGTGGTAGCATCGCAACTTCGAGAAGCCATGAGACAAGAGGAGATCTGGCTTAAGCAAAGGTCATGAGTGCTCTGGCTACGGGTGGGAGACCGCAATACCGATACTTTCAAGCTCAAGCCGCCCAATGCAAGAGGATTAATAGTATCACTTCTCTGGAAAATTCACAAGGCCAAATTCTGCAAGATCTGGAGGAGGTGAAGGAGGAAATTAGCAACTTTTATCACGCTTTGTATCAGACACAAGGTTTCCACCCCATGGATGAACTATTGAACCGCGTACAACCCAGCGTCACCGAGTAAATGAACAATCACATTAACAAACCATATGTGGCGGTAGAAGTGAAAAAGGACCTGTTTGACATGGCGCCATCTAAGGCCCCGGGGGTCGATGGTTTTACAGCAGGGTTTTACTAACGGCATTGGGAGATCCTTAGTGAGGATATCACAGTGGTCGTGCTACAGTTCCTGAATGGAGGAGAATTACCGTTGAGACTGAACGACACTTCCATCACATTGATCCTCCAGGTACAACATCCACAAAAAATTTCTCAGTTCAGTCCGATTGCACTATGCCCTATCCTTTAAGATTGCAGTGAAAGCAATTGCAAATAGAGTTCGAGGGATTTTGGATGAAGTGATTGGAGAGGAACAAAGCGCCTTCATTCCGGGACGGTTAATCACAGACAACGTACTGGTGGCGTACAAAAGTATTCACGCTATGAAGAGGTGAAAGAAGGGCAAAAACGCATGTTGCGCAGTGAAGCTTGACATGCTCAAAGCATATGATAGAGTGGAATGGCATTATCTCGAGGCGATGCTCTTCAGGCTAGGCTTCGGTGATAACTTTATTCGCTTGATCATGAAGTGTGTGAACTCGGTCCGGTTCATGATCAAGGTTAATGGAGATCTTCTCCCTTATTTTTACCCCTTCAAGGGGGCTTCGTCAAGGATGTCACATGTCACCATACTTGTTCTTAATATGTGCTCAGGGCCTCAAGTCACCCCTGAATAATTTTGGTGGCGCATATGTTGATAGAGGCATTCGGGTGAGTGTTCATGCACCGTGGGTTAATCACCTACTATTTGCTGACGACAGCTTGATTTTCCTCAGTGCAAAATCTCAAAGCACTGAGAGGCTCAATGAGATTCTCCAGATTTATGCTGAGTGTTCTGGACAGGCAGTGAACCGAGAGAAAAGCTCGATCTATTTTAGTGCCAACATGGGACAGCCCCTGCGACAGAGTTTGAAGCAATCTCCTGGCTTTTTTGTGGAAGCTTTCTCTTAACGTTACCTGGGCCTCTCGACGGCGATTGGCAAAATCACCAGTGGGACCTTTGGTCACATGGTGGACAGGTGTCGTGATAAAATGTGTGGCTGGTCAGAGCGAAACATGGCCTCTGCGGCTAGGGAGGTTCTTCTCAAGACAGTCGTCCAGTCGATTCCCACATTCAGTATGAGTTGCTTCCTCCTGACTAAGAAAGTTTGCAAGTTGATCACTTCCTGTATGGCTAAGTACTAGTGGGGCAGTTCGATTGACAAACGTTCCCTTCACTGGCTCTCTTGGGATAAGCTGCAGGTGCCGAAAGTGAAGGGCGGCATGTGTTTTCGCAACATGCAGGTTTTCAACCTAGCGATGCTCGGGAAACACGGCTGGCGCCTTCTTACAAGACCAGATTCTTTGTGTGCTAGGGTTTTGAAAGGCAAATATTACCCTCACATGGATTTTCTTAATGCGACAGTTCCGGCCAGAGCTTCGGCAACCTGGAAGGCAATTGTTGCAGGGCGAGATGCATTACAAGTTGGTCTCATTCATCGAGTAGGCGATGGCTCAATCATCTCAACATGGATAGATAGTTGGATTCTGAATACGACCACACTGAAACCCTCGGGGCGCATCGGCACTGCACCGTTAACAAGGGTCTCAGCTTGCACCATGACACGTGGGCACGTGATATTCTGCTTGATCCTATGTTCATTGATGAGGAAAGACGCAAGATAATTACCATTATGCACAACATTTGGTCGTCACGGAACAATTGGACTCATGATCGTGAAGGTTATGACCCTGTTCAAGTGTTGAAGTGGGTTCACTAGACCTTGGCGATCCTTGACCTACCTTCCTTGGGAAGGAAAGCCAGGGCGGGTCAGTGTTGGAGGCCACCTGAAGCTGGTTGGGTCACTATAAACACTGATGGCGCACTCAATGTTGAGGATATGAGGGGAGGAGCGGGAGGTGTGACGAGATCACACATTGCGTTCCTTGGTACCTGGTGCAAACCTTTGTTTGGCATTACGGACCCCTTCATAGCGGAGTTGCTTGCTCTTCAAGACGGGATGATTTTTGTGCAACTTCGTGGTTTCTCACATGTGATCATGGAGATTGACTGCCTGGAGCTAGTTGATCTATGGAAGTCGCGCAACAGCACAAGATCAGTTGCAGCGCCTATCTTGAATGAATTAGAGGAAATTGGTGATACCTTTGCTTCACTTTCGGTTACTCATGTCAGTAGGGAAGCTAATATACCGGCGCATCAGTGTGCTCGTCTAGCTAGTACACTGGATGGTACCGAGAGTTGGCTTGATGCAAGCCCTGAATTTTTTGTTTCTTGCCTGCGGGATGATTGTAACGCTATGATCTTACGTTAATAAAGTTCCTGAATTCAAAAAAAATACTCGAAGCAGTGACATCAAAGTACTTGTGGATTTTTCATGCTTTCTTTGGGATGACTGGTTCTCACAACAATATCAATGTGATCCAGCGATCTCCCATGTTCATGAGACTTTGCAATTTGGAAGCGCCGTTGTGTAACTACACTGTCAACATGCACGACTACAACATGGGGTACTACCTCGCAAATGGTATCTATCCTCAGTGGGCGCCATATCTTATCTATGTGGAACAAACAAAGCATCACAGCAATGCAAGAAGCAACTAGGAAGGATATGGTGAGGGCATTCGGTGTGCTCCAAGTACGTTGGAGAATTGATAGTGGAGGTGCAATGATGTGGGAATCAGAAACTTTGTGGCAGGTGATGACATGTTGTGTCATTTTTCACATATGATTGTCGAGGACGAGGGTGAAGGCGCGGTTCGAACCCATGATTTTGAGAAACCGGAGAACAAGTCTACATCTCAAACCAGGATGCAGATTAGATTATGAATTTTCTACAGATGCATCAGAATCTCTAAGATGAATAGGTGCACGTGCAACTACTCAAATGGTATTATGTAGCATATGTTGACCCACAATAAAACCGAGGAGGAAACCAATGAATTGTGCGCTTCAAACAAATTTTATGTTTAAATTATGTATTTGAAGTGTGAACTATGTTTGAATTGTGCATGGATTTGAGGGTTTAGATAGAGGTTTTGAGGTGTCGTCCAGTGTTGTTTGCGTCTACATCCGTGGATGTTTAGAAGACCGGACTTGTTAAGCTCGGCTGTAGATGCTCTAAACTCTTTGACCCACTTCCTCTCTTAGAAAAACTTCTCCTACCCAGTTTGTTGATCTCTCATACCCATTTCCTCAAATTTATGTGTGACTTTCGAATCCTTTAGTCGGGACATTACAATGACTTCATACTCGTGCGAAGAAGAAATTGAATGACGCAATAATAATAATAATCAGGCACATGATGTTTAGCAAATGCGCATGAATATTTACTTCTTGCATGCGTGCAAAATGATGTTCGCCCGGTGATCTATCTATCCATCGTAACACAAGCATCCCTGAAGATGGAATAA
Organism: Triticum dicoccoides; assembly: GCF_002162155.2. Taxonomy (NCBI): domain Eukaryota; kingdom Viridiplantae; phylum Streptophyta; class Magnoliopsida; order Poales; family Poaceae; genus Triticum; species Triticum dicoccoides. Next base: position 663,582,981 of record NC_041381.1, read on the forward strand.
GGTTTTTCCCGCCTAGCCCCCGTTCTGTTGGTGTGTCTAGTACCATCGGCGGGCGTGTGGAGACATGTCTGTGGTGGATTTATATTTCGTGGATCTGCTCGGATCTGTTCGTCGATCGTCTATTGTCGTGTGTTTTGAGGTTGGATTCTTTCAATTTACACTACTCTTTATCGATGATGGTTGCTATTCTAGTGCGCTGGTGTTATATGGCTTTAGTACGATGACCTTCCGACTGTCTACTACAACAAGTTTTGCTCAACTTCGGAGAGGGAGAGGTGATGACAGCGGCAAGCCATCGGCTCGCTTCAGTTCTTATAGTCGTAGTTAGGTGGTCTATGGATCTGAATGTAATTTTTTTTGTTATTTTTGATATTTATTGTACTGCTATGATTAACGATAAATAGATGGAAAGTTTTCCAAAAACCAGGAACGTCGATGAGATGAAAAAAAGAGGAACGTCAATGAGAGCGAGCGTAAATAACGTGAGGAGTACGTGCATGTCCGGCCACTTGTTCATCTTCATTTAAAAGTCGTACTAGCAGCTTGTCCTGGATGGGGATGCTCATTGAATTGGAGTCATGCCATATGCCACGGCCACCACCATCCCCACATGTACATGCGCGTGACATCCATAACTCCGCTGCCGCATCCATCCCCGGCCGCCGTCGTGTCACTTCACCAAGGTACAAACGAGGAGCGAACTACGCAGCCAAAGCCCATGCATGGCGCATTGGTGCATCATCGCACCGAGTTGTTGGGGGGAGGGACCCGAGGCCACGTGACCGGCGCGCGCCTGCCCGCCCGCCCGACCCCCGTGGCGCGCGCGTGCGACGTTATGGGGTGACTGCTCCTGACGTGACCGACGGGCACGCAACGGACGTGCCCAGCTCCCTCGTCCACACCCATATGGCCGTGTCCACTCATGGGCGTCGTGCTCCGCCCCTGTCTCCGATCCACACATGCTCGTAGCGGATTTATGGGCGCGTTTGGTTACCTGCATCTTTTTGACACTTTGCATATTTATTTCAGTTGGGTCTGACTGAGCATATGCAAATTAAAACCAATATTTGCATGTTGATTGGTTGCCTGCATCCTCTCTAACCTGAATGTGCTAAAACGAAAGGCTTGTTGTTTGGTTGCGGACTTGTTTGAGAGAAAACACAAGTCTGGTTGTTTGGTTACATCCAGGACAGTTGTGTGGTAACCTCTTCCTCGATGTGGCGAGGTTACCAAAGACACACATGAACTATTAACAATTAAACTACTAGCAACAGAACACTTTTAGGCACAAACATAAGTCTTAACCACGCAGAAGAAGTTTTAAACCAACACAGCACGACAAGTTCTAAACGAAACCCAAGTCTTAAAGCAAAAACTAACAAGGAACGTCCAACATGAGCTCAGGCGGTCGCGACGAAGGCATTGCCGTGCTCCTTGCACTTGGTGACCACCTCCTCGCCCTCGTCGTTGAAGACGATCACCTTCATGGTGTCGGGGACAGCAACTTGAACGTCAGCATGTACCCGATGATGATATGGTGAACGGCGGCGAAGGTGGCCTAACCCTGATCAAGGGTGACCCTGCCGTTGATCACCCTCATCGTCACCCTCCATGCGCAACGGTGTTCGTCTTGAGCTTGAACTCTGTAGGGATTGTGGGGAAGTGGTTCGTGAAGTTCATATGCAATGGCAGACTCTTCAGTTTTGGAGCAAGGATAACCTTACAGAAGTGGTTTGGTTCTACCTCCTGATGGAAGTGGCCATAGTTCCTTCGCTTGGGCCCTTGGTGATCCTGCACTGATACTTTGACCAATGGAGGCACAACCTCCTTGCCCTTCTCCATTGGTGGCACCACCTCCTTGCCCTTGTCCATTTGCATTATGAACAACACACGGTTTAAAGGTCAACGTTCATTCATATCGGCCTAACGCTCCTACATTAACCAACCCCACTAACCCAGCAACACACTCAAACCCCCACTGTTTCATCACCTCTCCTGTTCCATCTCTCTGTGTCACCACCTACCCTTCGGCATGAACTCCAACTCCAACCCCAACCCCTTCCCCTGGGGCATTGGATGGAGGACCTTCTTCCTTGGGTTCGCTCGAGCACACCATGAAAGTGTGCTCGAACTTCAGCTGCATCGATGACATGCACAAGGAGGCCGATGCTGTGATGAAGAAGGTTATGCCGGACGAGCTGAAGATACTGGTTCCAGACCCTGCCAAGGGTGCGATGTCAGTGGACATCCTGCGCTGGGCCATGAATCAGGTAGACTCTGACGATGCTCGACAACGGGTAAAATGGGCCAAGTACAGTCAGTACAAGGCACCTGACGACCAGCGTGCGGCAGCGTACTGGAGTAGCACGTTCGGGTCACCGAAGGCCGAGAACGTCGAGGTGCAGATGCTGTCCAGGGCACCGGCGGCAGGCGGCTGTGCAAGACCCATTGTTCTTGACGAAGACGATAAGGAAGAAAAGAAGATGACTACGCCCTCCGCCTCCCGCCGCCGCTCGACGCGACTCCAGGGTTACCGCGGCTAGACACGAAAGTTTGTACCCCAATCCCCACCCCTGATGTAGTCGAAAAATTACCTATGAACCCTAGTACCCATCGATGCATAATCGATTTATGACAATCCTTCACCCCCGATGTGTTCAATCTCCTCTCTAACTCCTCTATCGCGTGCTCTAATCTAATCTAGCCCGAGTCAAAAGGACTGGATGTATAGAGAGGACGTGGCCTTAGCGCCATGGCTGATGCGCTCCGATGGAGGTTTGGAGTCACTCTGGTGGTCGCCGCCGCCGTCTTGGATCACTTTGCACTAGAGCTCAGGTTGTCGCCACCGCCGGTGTGAGTGGGGAAGGGGGGAGAGAGCGGTGAGGAAGGGAGGTGAGGGTAATTTATGATGACGCGTCTGGAAACAACGCAACGTCTCGGGACCGCAACCACGGGTGCAACCGCCCACGCCCACGTGCCTAGGGTTGCACCGCGCGGGCCTAGCTCCGCAAAAACGGCCGATTGGAGTGTTCCTCTCAATGCAGTCCCAGAGATGCTTTGATGTTCGTGCTATGCAGGCCTAACAGTGAATGCGGATAACCGAAAGGACATTTTTCTTCTCGCGCAGGGCTGACTGAGGTATAGGCAGCCTACCAAATGCGTTAGACTTTGAAACAGTTGCCCGTACGCCAGCGCGCGCGCGCATACACGGAGGTCGTCCATGGGTGATGGGTCGAGGGGAGTTGGGTTATCGAGATCTGAGGTCGTTTCGATCGATGTATGGCAATGGCATGGGTGGTCCGGTCTACGGTGCGGCCGGCGGGGCCCTGGGCTGGAGTAGGCTAGGTGTTGTCAAGCTCAGCTCGCCGTGGTCCTCTCATCCGTGGTGGTCGGGCTGTGGGGATATATGGTCCCGCCGGCGACGGATCGGGCCCTCCGCCTGCCGATCCGGTCGCCTGCGTGCCGGCCTAGCCGAGCTCCTCCGTCCGTCGTCGGGACCCGCCTCATCAATCCGTCGTCCCTCCCCGATCCTCGTCGATATCATGACCGCTCGGGCAGGACGGAGGGAGGGACGAACTGGACTGCTCGTCCGGTCTGGTCGAATTTAGTGCGTCACGTAACTGGACTGAGATCCCATGCCTTGCCAGAGGCGGGTCACGGTGTGCCTTGCGCCCCTACATCCATCGTCCAAAATAATCCTACGGCTGTAACCAGTTCACACCCAGTCAACGAGATTCAACACAGGCAAAAATTACGCGGGCGGCCAGACACATCGCGCGGGCGGGTCGGGGAAAACTGCGCGGGCTGGGGCATCGGCCGCCGCCCACCGCCGCCGCCGCTCTCCGGCCGTCCCCGCCGACGCTCTCCGGCCGCCCTCGCTTCCGCTCTCCAGCCGCTGCCGCCGCCCCCG
>NC_041381.1:663587080-663622982 GCF_002162155.2 Triticum dicoccoides
AGGGGATCGAGCTCCAGCCGCGGCCACTGAAGGAAACGGCGTCGGCAGGTTCCTCCGTCGCCACTCCGGGCTCCTCCACCCCACCCCCTCCGATGGGCTCCAACGGCTCTCTCCGTCCATTCCCTCGCCCCCGCACTGGCCATCGAGCTCCAGGCCGACTCCAACAGGTAGCCGTTTGTGCTATTTAGCTGATTTTTTTTATGTACTGTGTGAAATTGAATGATGTGTGTACTGTCCCATTTGACAGAATTGTTGCTGATTGGGCTGCGTGGTTGTGCAATTTGACAAGATTTGAGTGTTGTGCATTTGCAAGTGCCGTGCAATGGGATAAATTGACAATGGGATGCCTCAAATTGGCAAGAGGTTTAGAAATCCGGATGAAGCTTGGCTGTTTTGGGTTGCATATGGAGGCCGTGTTGGGTTTGATGTGAGGAAGAGAAACAAGCATGTAAGTAAGATGGATGGTCAAGTGACTTCATGCACATTTGTTTGCTCCAATGAGGGTATACAAAAGAAAGGGATAACAATGGATCATGAGCCAAAACGTGTTCGAGCTGAAACAAGGACAAATTGCAAAGCTCGCATGACTATATCATTGTACTGAGTGCAAAGAAATTACGAAGTCACAGATATTGTGTTGGAACACAATCATTGTCTTCAATTGCCACAAACATGTCACTTGATGGCATCACAAAGGAAGATTTCCGAACTACAAGCTTTTGAAATAGAAGCTGCCGAGGATTCAGGAATAATGCCCCAAGCTGCACATGAGTTTGCTTGTCGCCAAGTTGGTGGACCATTGAACCTGGGCTACACTTGTCGTGATCAAAAGAATTATTTGCGAACCAAGCGACAAAGAGAGTTGGCTTACGGTCAGGCTGGTAGTATGTTGAAGTATTTTCATAACAAAATGATCGAAAACCCATCTTTCCAATATGCTTTGCAGCTGGATTGTGAGGAAGATATAGCCAACATATTTTGGGCTGATGCTAAAATGCTTCTTGACTATGCACACTTTGGTGACGTTGTCACATTTGATACAACTTTTGGCACAAACAAAGAATATAGGCCATTTGGTGTTTTTCTTGGGCTCAATCAGTTTAGAGAAACCACCATTTTTGGCGCGGCATTGCTATTTGATGAAACATTTGAGTCATTTAAATGGCTTTTTGAGACTTTTCTAGCTGCACATAATGGGAGCCAACCTAGAACTATTTATACGGATCAAGATGCGGCCATGGGGAAAGCTATAGATAATGTCTTCACGGAATCATATCATGGATTGTGTACCTTTCATATAATGCAGAATGCTGTTAAGCATTTATGTCCATTGAAGGGTGAAGAAAAAGATGAAGGAGGGAAAGAGAAAGATGGAGAGGACGGTGAACATGAAGATGAAGAAGAAGAGAAAGAGTCTCATATTATCACAGATTTTAGTGAATGCATGTATGGCTATGAGGACAAAGTAGAATTTCAAGAAGCATTTGACAATATGAGAAATAAAGTGCACAAGCAAACTTGGTTAGACAGTATCTACAAGTTGAAAGAAAAGTGGGCTGAATGTTATATGAGAGATGTGTTCAGTTTGGGAGTGAGAAGTACACAACTTAGTGAGAGCTTCAACAATTCATTGAAAAAACATTTGAAATCAGATTTTCATATTGTTCGGTTCTTGATGCATTTTGAGAGGACAGTGGAGGTAAAAAGAACAAAGGAATTGCAATCTGAATTTGAACAAAGGAAGAAGTTGCCAAGAATCAAGATGCACACACCGATGTTGGTGCTAGCAAGCAAAGAATACACTCCAATTATCTTTGAATCTTTTCAAGGTGAATATGAAAGATCCATGGCTGCATGTACTAGAGTCTTGGATGGAAATAACAAATTTGGGGTTGCTATTGGGAGTTTGCATGGTGATTTACATTTTGAGGAGGAGCGCATAGTGATCGGTGATCCTTTGACCGCCTCAAGTGAGAGTGGAGAAGGATGATGGTGGACAGCGTCAAGTGAGAGTGGAGAAGGATGATGGCGATAAAAGAGCAAATGTGGAGCTTGAAGAGAGCAACACGGTTGTCAGTTACACGCAGCTCTTGATGACTCCCCTTGGTGGTGTTTATGATGAAAATCTGTTCTAACGTGTACAAGCTTGTTAGATAGTATTTTGGACATTTTGACTAGTATTTTGGACAAAGATGACTATAGTATTTTGGATTTTGGGCTGACTATAGTCTTTCGTGGCCTAAGTGTACAAGTAGACTGGCCTAATTTATCTACTTGAAGAATTATGTAAGAACAGATTTTGTTGGTGCCGAATTTGAGTTGCAAATGCTACAAAGTCTGTATATTGTTCAAGTCATTTTGAGTTTACTTTTTAATTCATTGTATAATGTATGCCTCAGGTTCAACTCTTCTTTTTTCAGTTCCTTTTCCAGTACTAAAGTCTTTGTATCAAACACTTTTCTGCTGCAGGCTTTCTACACTGAATTTGTTCTCTGTCTGTAGTTTAACTGAATTTCGTATCTGTCTATAGTTGTGTGTAGTTAACTGAATTTGTTCTCCCTCTGCCGGCTGCCAGCTCCAGGACATCCGTCATGGTCGGAGGTAGCATAGAAGGACGTCGGAGGGGGACATGCCTCATCCCCCTTTCCCGCAGCGCGCTGAGGACCTCCCTCCCTTTCCCGTTGAGGTGGTCGTCGGAGCTGAGGTGGGTGGGGCGCCGTCGCAGTGGGGACGAGGAGCTCGTCGGAGCGGAGCGGGGCGGGGAGGTGAAGGCGTGGGGGCGGAAGGGATTGCCGGCGTCGTTTATCCGGTGGCCGCCGCCGGATCTCCCATGGCTCCCTTCCCCACGGCGGCGACAGCGGCAGAGCTCTGCGTCGGAGCCGAGTTCCCGCCCGCGAAGCCTGGAGCTGATTTTGCCTCGCGCGTGAGGAGGACGGGGACCAGGTTGTTTCCGTGTTGACTGATTCTGACCGTCAGATGCAGATGGAGGGTGGATTGGGAGCCTCAAGGCAATGCGTGCCTTGCCTGAGGCGAGGCACTGGATCTCAGTCCCACGTAACCATCGTGGGTGCTCGTGCAGGGTCCGACCGCCGTGCCTGACGCTGTCAATGCTCATCCCGTGCAGGCGATACAGTGCATGCTTCGGGTTTTGGACACGAGTTAGTATATGGCTGCCTCGTCACGATTTATTGGATCCGTGGGCTGCTATCGTGCCGCCGTGGAATCAACTGTGCGTGCTCGGTTCATGGGGAGCAATATTTGCTCCTGTTTACGTTGCCAGGGGATTGAACTGGACATGCAGGCCAGCTGCTCGCACCAAACAACTCCACTCTTCTGCCGGAACAGGTATTGTCTTCAACAGCAACCCGACACCATATATGAATGAAAAAAACACCGCCAGAGTGTAATTTAAACACAAGCCAATGCAGATAAAATCAAAACAAAACAATCGATCACAAAATAATCTGCTAGAGAGTGAAGAAAGATGCGGCGAAGCGTGCGATAACCTCTAGTCATTTCTAAGCGTAAGAGGAGGAGGGGAATGAGGGCAAAGTTTTGGCTACCGGGCGCCCATGAAGCTTGGTGTTCTGGGAAATAGAAAATGCTATTTTTTTAAAGAAAAACATTCTTTTTTTTTCTTGGACGGATGCATATAGAGATTCTTTACATATCTATAACATTTCTTAAAATAATTTGATGATTTGTAGGCTATGTAAAACAGACAAAGTTCTCGCACACAAACAATAAAAAGTTAGGCCAGTTTTAATACACATATTTTTCATTTTTTTGTACACCACTGTATGAAAATATACTCGCATACAAAATACTGAAAATTTATAAACAACAATAAACCACTTTTTATGAATACAAGTACACATGTTTTTCAGAATTTTGGGTCTAAAAGGAAGTATCTGCTCTCGTTTTTACAAAAGAAGAGGCTATGTGTGCCCGTCTTCGAAACACATCATCTGTTTTTTAGGGGACCATAGGTTTAGATAAGCCAAGGCCACTTACAAGCCAATGAGCCAAAATTAACGAGAGGGGCATTCTTGCAAAAACTGGTTGTAGTTTACTCCTCTTGCAAAGTAGTACTCCCTCCGCTCCGAATTATAAGATGTTCAAACTTTATGCTAAAAAAAAAGATGTTCAATCTTTTTCTGAATCAGATGTATATAGGCGTGTTTTAGTGTGTTTGATCACTTATTTCGGTTCATATGTAGTCCATAATGAAGTATTCAAATTGTCTTATAATTCAAAACAGAGGTGATAGTTGGACAGGGGATAGTATCAGATTTTTTAGTGGTCGGTTGTGCATAAATGACAGGCCCACTCATTTCCATCATCAGTTTACACAATTGCTTGAGTTTTGGGAGGCATTGAAAATTAGGCAACGCCTAATTAGAGAATCGGTTATTTCTCCAGAAGGCATTATGATATCAGATAGTCATTTACTGAATCCCATTTGAACCTCACTACATTGATATAGCCAGTCTGCTCCTAAGGCTGGTCATAGTGGGAGTAACTTAGCTAGTAACATAGCGCTCTTCGAGAAAATTCTGCTTATGTGGCAAGTAATTAATGAGAGGTGGTAACATAATATGTTACTGTAACATAGCGCTTTCCAAGATAACATGAGTCTATGAGCTAGTAAATGAAGCCATCTATGATACTATTATTATGTTACTTTGCATTATAAAGGTAGTAACTTAGACTAGTGTCATATGCATGACACTAGTCTAAATTACTCCCCACTATGACCAGCCTAATAATAGAAGGAAGTATTCTTCTTTGTTTTGCGGTTTCCAAGGAAGTATTCTAGAAGTGCGTGGTAATGATGGCAATGCCTTGAAGGCTTGAACGATATACTTGCAGTTCAGGCACTTGGTGTTGCTCCAAAGAATGTTGCCGTTCGCCACTCTGACTTTGACTGGTTTGTAGTTAGTTAACCGACAGTTTGCTTAAAAGAGCAGACTCAGAGTGCAGGAATGTGCCACGGCTGCCAGTATTACTAGTGTGGAGACCATTAGGTTTCCCAATTGGACTCTCGAGGTAAAAGTGTGCTTGGCCATATTGAATCCGTCTGCAGCATGCATATTTAACTGTAGTAAGCAGGACAGAGAAGGCCCCCGCGTCGCTCCGCACGAGCGACACGGGCGGCGATCCAAGCCACCGCCGAAAGCCTCCCCTCCGTCGTCTCCCATCCTCGCCGCCGCCGGGATGCGTCGCCGGGCAAAGCCTGTGTGGCAGCGGCGGCGGCGGGGCTTCTTCTCCATGGGACGGGCGGCTCATGTCTGGCTCGTGCGGCACCGGCGCGTGGTTGTCGCGAGCTCGGCGGCAGCGGGCTGAGGCTCCTCTCCTTCGGCGGGGGCGGCGGATCCGGGGCTCTCGCGCCCGGATCTGGTGGTGTGCAGGCGAGGCTGGCCATGCAGTGGCTGCCCTGACGTCGTGGGATGGTGGCCCGTGGTGCGGCCGATCTGGTCCGGCGCAGCACGGCGCAGGCGTGGGCGGTGGTCCTCTGGCTGGGAGGTGCGGCTAGAGGGAAGGTGCAGCACGAGGTGCGGGCGTGGCCGGGTCGTGGTGCATCTGTGCGGGAAGGTTCGGCACGAGGTGCCCGGCGGCATGGTCCGGCCGTCGTGAGGATGCGCAGCCACGCGGTCGGTGGCTGCTGCTTGGGCAGTGCGGCAGCCCGGGGTGGAGACAACGCAGTTCTGCGGTGCTGGGCGGAGCGGATCTGCTGCGAAGTGAAGGTGGTCAGATCCGGACGGATTGGACCTCGGTGGCCTGATGGAGGGCTTGTTGATGCTGGATGTGCAGGGCTCGAGAGGTTGACCCGGGCGAAAGCTTGTCTCCGGCTTGTCCGGAGCCGGCGATGGCGACGCTTTCAAGCGTCGTTTCCTTCTTGTTGGCATCGTCGAGGTACTCTCAGCTCCAATCTTCGTAGCTTCGGGGGAAACCCTAGATCCATGGGATCGGACGATGACGGTGCTCTAGCATCGTATCCCCTCTCGGGGGCTTCATCTTTGGAGCTAGGCATCATCAAGTGGGACCGATGGAAGTTGGTGGAGTTGGCGTCGAGGCTTCTGTGGCAACGATGATGGGTGTGTGCGATGACGGAGACGCGACAATGGTTGCGATAGTCGGCTCTTCTTCGGCGTGTTCGTGGGATTACCTCAGGTTGTTTTGTTGTGATGAAGTCGGAGCTGCGGCGGCGGGGCCCTGTGGCGACGATGACAGGCAGCAGGTGGTCTGGTCGGTGGTCTTTCGCGACGCCAACCTTGCATAGTTCTCCTTTGGAGCTATCATTCAGAGTCGGAGTTGTGCTGTCCTTCGCGTGGGTGGCTGAGTTTGGCCGGGGCTTCCTGTGTTTCACACAGCCTCTACGGTGTGGGTTGGGTCGACTTTTGTCTTCAAAGAAGTCGGAGTCGCTTGCTCGGAGATTAGGGAGGGCGATGACGCCTGTTGGGGAGAAGTGATGACGATGACACCGGTGTGTGATGTTGACGAGACCCTCTATGTGAGGTGTGTGTGGTATTATGTGTGTGCCGCTCAACGGTTTGTGACGGTTTTCGCCCGGTTTTCCGTTTATTAACCGGACAACTCTCTTCTGCTTTATTAATGAGATGAGTCAAAGCTTTTGCCTTCGTTTAAAAAAAATATATTTAACTGTAGTTGCTTCTCTGCATCGCATTTCCATGATATTGTTCAAACTGTCTATCAGTACAGTCCAAGTACAACTTCAGGGATGCCATTTTCATCTTCTCCAATGACTAATGCATGGATATGCTTTTGGAATTCGCGGACTTGTTTACACATGCTTTTTAGTTTGGCATTCTAAAACTGTTTGTTGATTGGCTGCAGATTTAACAAGTTCAACAGGTGGTGGCATCTGTCTCTTTATACTCCCTCCGTCCGGAAATACTTGTCATCAAAATGAATAGAAGGGGATGTATCTAGATGTATATTAGTTCTACATACATCCCTTTTTATCCATTTTGATAACAAGTATTTTCGGACGGAGGGAGTAGGATATAAGATTGCTCAAGCCTTCTGCCATCCACATTGCTTCATGTATATCTCTGGGCTTATGACACTGCTGATGATTCTGCGCATATTCATTCAAGCCAACTACAAAACTGCTGACATAATAAGCTCACAGATACAACTTTATACCTGTTCTCACCATAAGCATACGTGTCAGCATAATCTTCTTCTCATATAGCAGAAACATCATGATGACCATGATTCTGGGGCCATAAAGGTTGAGCTTTGGCACCGAGTTGTGGTCGAGAGGCTTTTGTTGCACATTTGATGTACCGTCCAGATTCAAGCAATGACTTGCTTGTCATGAAGTGTAGATACTCAAGGCAATCATATATACTGTACATACACTAGCCTAAAGCAACAAAGATAAAGAAAGGAGAAGGTAAAGCTTCAGGCAGCGATAGCGACAGCGACTACTGGAGAAATAATACAACGCAATAATTAACTCTCCTCCTTTGGATGACTGATGGACGATCACGATTTGCCGATGCCGCTTCTACCTTGCAACGTAACTGAACACTGACTGCTATCTGAATGGTAACTGAAGCTGTTGATCCTGGCGGTGCGACGGGCACGGCGCCGCCAACCAAGGTCCGGCGAGGAGAATACCTTCGTGAACTCAACCCCACCCCACCTATGCTCTCTCTCGCGACCGCCCCCGCGACTTCACCCCACCTACCACATCTCGCCGCGCCTCCCCATTCCATATCATTCCCCCCATGCCACGAGGCACCAGATCCACCTGCTCGCCGCCCCGACCGGGCTCGACGGTGCCGCACATGCCTCTCCCCTTTGTGTACCGAGCTTTCCCGGGGATGCTGCGCCTGATTGGGTCGGTGTCGCCGGAGACGCTGCGGGCGACAAGGGAGCGACGGTGGACGGAGCGAGCCATGCGGATCCGCGACGATGCAGCCTCCTATCTCCTCTGTGTGAAGGAGTGGAAGGTGCTGCACCAGAGGGCAGAGGCGGAACCAGATCCGGAGATGAAGGTGTGGGCGTCGTGGGGAATCGGGACATACGGCCACACTGCAGATCAGGAGCTTCTCAATCTAGCGAGACGGATCTACTTCGAGGGCACCAGAGAGGAGAAGAGAAGGATGCCGCATCCAACCGCCCCCCTCCCTCCCGAAGGATTTCGTCAATAGGGCGCGGGCGGAGGCCAGGAGCGTGGATCCACAAAGGCGGGCGAGATGGGAATGCATCGAGGGGAAGCTGCCATCGGCGCCGCCGTCAGATATGGAGGAGGTCGACCCCTGGCCGTACCTCTCACCTGCTCCAGCCACAGACTGAAGCCTGAGACAATCTGCAACAGTGACATGCTTGGACCTGAGTGTCACGAGTGGGGGAAGCAAATTTGGCTGGACATGGAGATTGCAGGTTATCTAGATAAGATCTCCGGGCGGTGGAAGGCAGAGAGCATGGATTGTGAGCCCCGTGCATTCTCTACTTGCCACTTCCATCACGAGTGCGCAAGGAATGCCCTCAAATCCAGATCGGAGACAGACGAGATGCTGATCATGAACCACACTAGGAAGCTGCAGAGGGAATTGAGGCTGCCCAGGAGGGGCTCGGAATCGATTCAGAAGCTGGTAACTCGTATTCTGGTTCACGCGGAAGAGGGAGAACCCCCCTGATTGCGCCAAACCAATCCACCCAGCCATCGGAGGTGATAGCATGGGCGCTAGCAGCAAGAACCTTGAGAATCAGAAGCAAGAGAGTGCGCTGGGAGGCGTTCTATCGTGCCCAGCCGCAGGAGAGCCTGAACTTGATGGAGAGTTTGTCAGGTTCAGGCCGAAGAGCAGAGTGATTGATTTAGAGGAAAATGAAGCTATGCTGGTGATGGAGCTCTCGGGAGGTTTCAAAGTGATTCAGAGAGGGAGAAGCGCCAAAAGTGCTCGCAAAATTTTGGGGAAAGCTACCAGATCACCAGGCTGCTTTCCAGCTAGCCATGGTGACGAAGCAGAAATTAGGTACAGTCAGCTCTGGAGCAATATAAAAAGCGGGGAGGAGAGAAGAGTTTAGGGTTTCTTCTTCCTCCTCCTCTCCACCCACCTCCGCCGCCGTCCCGGCCTCCCCTAACCCTACCACTGTCATCGCCCCAACCATGGCTGACTGAGGGAGAGGCCGTGGTCGTGGAAGAAACAAGGGAGGGAGAGGAGATAATTCCAACAGCTGGCATCAGGAGCAGATGCATACAGTAGGGGGTGCTGGCGGGGGTCAACCACCGTTCTTTGGCTTTGGCTTCCAAGGGGCACCCCCACCATGGGCTTCCCTGGTCAGTTCCTGCAGCAGCCTTGGGGGGGGGGGCATGCAGCAGTGGTATGGCCCCCCACCGCAGCAGCTTCAAGGGCAATCTGGGGGGCAATCGTCAGATCCAGGTGACAACCAGGGAGGAAACTCGCAGCAGAGCAAGAACCAGGGGAAGATCCAGCAGAAAAAGAAGCAAGACATGGCTCAGAGGCAGTAGACCAACCCAGGTTTGATATCTTACACAAGTGTCACCTGTTTCAATTGTGGAGATCCTGGGCATCACAAGGACAAGTGCACCAAGCCCAAGGGTGCTTCATCTGTAAAATGATCAGTCACAAGGTGGAAGATTGTCCCACCAGGAAAAGACCTCACTCAGCTGCCAAGTATGTGGGTGGAGCTGCACAAGGCTTGGGATTCTACCATTTGGACATGCCAGATGTTAATGCCCAACATCAGGGGTGGCTCAAAAATGTTGGAATAGTCTTTGTGGAGCAAGGTAAGGTCACTAAGAAGGAGCTGGCAAAAGAGTTTGCAAGCATTTACAAAACAAACTGGCCATGGGCCATTAACAAGCTGGATGAATGGACATTTCTGGTCAAATTCCCCCCAGAAATTGATGTGGAGCAGGTGGTTGGTTATCCTTGTTTTGGGCTGACCAAAGTGAGCACAATAGTTAAAGTGGAAGTCTGGTTGGGAGATGTTATTGTAGAAGATGAGGTCCAAGAAGTCTGGCTGAAACTCAGGAAGCTTAACCCAAAGTGGTGTGATTGGACTGTCCTTGATCAAATCACATCAACCTTTGGGGTCCTGCTGGATGTAGACTGGCAACATAACTTCCAGAGCTTCTATGAAACTATAAGAGTCAAGATATCTTGCAAGGACCATAGAAGAATCCCACAAGAGAGAGTGTTTGGGATCCAGGGGAAGCTGTATAGGATTCAAATTGAGGTGGAACCTCCCCAGGCAGATGTAGAGGTGGTGGTGCAAGAGCCTCCAAAATCCAGTAACACTGTCTCCATGGACACTGATAAAGGGAGTGATGGAGCTTCTGGTTGTGCAGGCCTGCACAAAAACACCAAAGCTGGATCAGACAGTGGCTCCAATGTAGATGGTGGAAAGGGAGAACCCAAAAATTCTACCCTCAACCAACTATTAGTAGCCCCTGATCCACCCACCCCACCTCCCTCTTGAAGGCTCAAGCACCAGAAACTCTGCAATAGGCCCGAAAAAATGCTGTGAACTGTTTTCATGGACAGCAATGATGACAATATAGATGGTTTTATTCTGCTGAGAGAGATGGAGGAATGGGACAACGAAGACATTGACACTGAGGATGAATGGGATGAATTGCAAGAGGAGTTGCCGATCAAAAAACCCTTGGATCAGAATGAAGCTGTGCAATCCAAGTAGTATGAGATGGACTACCCACCCCTCAAGAGCAAAGAGCTTAAGAAGACTAGGAACTGGGGTCCTACCCAAGCTACAAGGGCCAGTGCCAGGAATGCTGGAGACACTAGAACCATCTTGCAAAAAGCTCAACAGCTCAAAGAATTTCAGGATGCAACAGTAAAAAAAAGAGCAAGGTAATAATTCCATTCCTTTCTCCCTCTTTAATAACCCCGACTTTATTATAATTGCTTCTAAAATAGGAATTGATGTGGACCCTAATGAAGTGAGCACTACTAGTTTACCTTCTACCAGCAATTTGAATCCTGACAGGAATGTTTATCCTGAGTCAGGATTCACCCCCCCCCAAATGTAGTCTGGATGGTGGGGTGGAACATAATAGTTTTCTTGATTCTGATGAACTACGGAACTTGGTTTGCAACCACAAACGGGGCAAGCACCCCAGGACCAAGGGTTTATCATGAATGCCATCTTTTGGAATGTCAGGGGCATTATTGCTCTGGGGAGAAACCCTTATTGCTGACACTATTAGGAAGTTGCATGCTTCTGTTCTGGGGTTCCAGGAAACCAAGAAAGAAGATTTCTCTGATTCCTACCTCAAATCTTTGGTAGGTAGCAGAAACTTCTCTTGGCACCATCTCCCATCAAAAGGCCCCACTGGGGGCATTCTGATGGGGGTGGATGCAGACATTTTTGAGATCATCTCTTGGTCTCACCTTGACTTCTCAGTTAGTTGTGTCCTTAAGCTAAAAAGTAATGATGTAACCTTTAGAATAATCATTGTCTATGGGTCTCCCTATGAAGAAGGGAAGGAAGCCTTTATTTCCGAGCTTCACTCCTTGTTCATAGAGTGCCCATACCCAACTCTGATTGGGGGTGATTTTAACTTGGTTAGGTATGCCAGAGAGAAAAGCAATGGTGTAGTCAACCACAGATGGTGTGACAACTTCAATGCTTGGATAGAAATCCGGAGTCTACTAGAAATTAAATTGTCTAGAAGGAAATATACATGGGCTAATAACCAGACCGACCTGATTATGTCAACAATAGATAGACTATTATGCAACACCGAGCTTGACAAAATCTTTCCATTAGCCTCCTGTATTGGTCTACCTAGATGTGGTAGTGACCACGCCCCCATTATTTGGGAATCAGGGATGGAGCAGATTCCAAAGAGTAGTAGTTATAAGATGGAGAAATGGTGGTTACTTAGAGAAGACTTCTCCAATCTAATTATTAAGATTTGGAATTGTTGGGGAACGCAGTAATTTCAAAAAAATTCCTACGATCACGCAAGATCTATCTATGTAATGCATAGCAATGAGAGGGGAGAGTGTGTCCACTTACCCTCGTAGACCGAATGCGGAAGCGTTATGTAACGTGGTTGATGTAGTCGAACGTCTTCGCGATCCAACCGATCAAGTACCAAACGCACGGCACCTCCGCGATCTGCACACGTTCAACTCGGTGACGTCCCATGAACTCTAGATCCAGCTGAGGCCGAGGGAGGGTTTCGTTAGCACGGCGACGTGGTGACAGTGATGATGAAGTTACCAGCGTAGGGCTTCGCCTAAGCACTACGATGATATGACCGAGGTGGAAATCTATGGAAGGGGGCACCGCACACGGCTAAAAGATCAACTTGATCAACTTGTGTGTCTTTGGGGTGCCCCCTCCCCTGTATATAAAGGAGGAGAGGGGAGGAATCCTCCTCCTAGTAGGAGTAGGACTCCCCCCTTTCCTAGTCCTACTAGGAGAAGAAGGAAGGAGGGGGAAGAGAAGGAAGTAGGGGCCGCCGCCCCTCCCCCTAGTCCAATTCGGACTAGGCCCATGGGGGGCGCACGGCCAGCCCCTGGACGCCCGTCTCTCTCTCCCCCCAGGCCCAATAAGGCCCATTACTTCTCCGGTAGTTTCGATAACCCTTCCGACACTCCGGTTATATCCGAAACTTCTTCGGAACACTTCCGGTGTCCAAACATAGTCGTCCAATGTATCAATCTTTATGTCTCAACCATTTAGAGACTCCTCATCATGTCTGTGATCACATCTGGGACTCCAAATAATCTTCGGTAAAACATATCACATAAACTCATAATACCAATCGTCATCGAACGTTAAGCGTGCGGACCCTACGGGTTCGAGAACTATGTAGACATGACCGAGACACGTGTCCGGTCAATAACCAATAGCGAAACCTGGATGCTCATATTGGTTCCTACATATTCTACAAAGATCTTTATCGGTCAAACCGCATAACAACATACGTTGTTCCCTTTGTCATCGGTATGTTACTTGCCCGAGATTTAATTGTCGGTATCTCAATACCTAGTTCAATCTCGTTACCGGCATGTCTCTTTATTCGTTCCGTAATACTTCATCTCGCAACTAACTCATTATTCACAATGCTTGCAAGGCTTATAGTGATGAGTATTACCGAGAGGGCCCAGATATACCTCACCGAAACACGGAGTGACAAATCCTAATCTCGATCTATGCCAACCCAACAAACACCTTCAGAGACACCTGCGCCTTTATAATCACCCATTTACGTTGTGACATTTGGTAGCACACAAAGTGTTCCTCCGGTATTCGGGAGTTGCATAATCTCATAGTCTGAGGAACTTGAATAAGTCATGAAGAAAGTAGTAGCAATGAAACTAACACGATCATAATGCTAAGCTAAAGGATGGGTCATGTACATCACATCATTCTCCTAATGATGTGATCCCTTTCATCAAATGACAACACATGTCTATGGTTAGGAAACATAACCATCTTTGATTAATGAGCTAGTCAAGTAGAGGCATACTAGGGACTATATGTTTTGTCTATGTATTCACACATGTACTAAGTTTCCGGTTAATACAATTCTAGCATGAATAATAAACATTTATCATGAATTAAGGAAATAAATAATAACTTGATTATTGCCTCTAGGGCATATTTTCTTTAGTCTCCCACTTGCACTAGAGTCAATAATCTAGTTCACATCACCATGTGATTTAACACCAATAGTTCACATCTGTATGTGACCAACACCGAAAGGGTTTATTAGAGTCAATAATCTAGTTCACATCGCTATGTGATTAACACCCAAAGAGTACTAAGGTGTGATCATGTTTTGCTCGTGAGAGAAGTTTAGTCAACGGGTCTGCCACATTCAGAGTCGTATGTATTTTGCAAATATTCTATGTCTACAATGCTCTGCATGGAGCTACTCTAGCTAATTGCTCCCACTTTCAATATGTATCTGGATTGAGACTTAGAGTCATCTGGATCGGTGTAAAAGCTTGCATCGATGTAACTCTTTACGATGAACTCTTTATCACCTCCATAACTGAGAAATATTTCCTTAGTCCTCACTAAGGATAATTTTAACTGTTGTCCAATGATCTACTCTTAGATCACTATTGTAACCCCTTCCCAAATTCATGGCAAGGTGCACAATAGGTCTGGTACACAGCACAACATACTTTATAGAACCTATGACTGTGGCATAGGGAATGACTTTCATTCTCTTTCTATCTTCTGCCGTGGTCGGGTTTTTTGTCTTACTCAACTTTACACCTTGTAATATAGGCAAGAACTTCTTCTTTGACTGATCCATTTTGAACTCTTTCAAAAAACTTGCCAAGGTAGGTATTCATTGAAAAATCTTATCAAGCGTCTTGATCTATCTCTATATATCTTGATGCCGAATATATAAGCTACTTCACCGAGGTCTTTCATAGAAAAAACTCTTATTCATGTATCCCTTTATGCTATCCAAAAATTCTTTATCATTTCCAATCAACAATATGTCATCCACATATAATATAAAAAATGCGACAGAGCTCCCACTCACTTTCTTGTAAATACAGGCTTCTCAAAGTCCGTATAAAACCATATGCTTTGATCACACTATCAAACCATTATTCCAACTCCGAGAGGTTTGCACCAGTCCATAAATGGATCGCTGGAGCTTGCACACTATGTTAGCACCCATTGGATCGACAAAACCTTCTGGTTGCGTCATATACAACTCTTCTTCCAGAAATCCATTCAGAAATGCAGTTTTAACATCCATCTGCCAAATTTTATAATCATAAAATGCAGCAATTGCTAACATGATTCAGACAGACTTAAGCATCGCTACAGTTGAGAAAATCTTATTGTAGTCAACACCTTGAACTTGTCAAAAACCTTTTGCAAGAAGTCGAGCTTTGTAGATAGTAACACTACCATCAACGTCCATCTTCCTCTTGAAGATCCATTTATTTTCTGTGGCTTGCCGAACATCGGGCAAGTCCACCAAAGTCCACACTTTGTTCTAATACATGGATCTCATCTCAGATTTCATGGCCTCAAGCCATTTCGCGGAATATGGGCTCATCATCGCTTCCTCATAGTTTGTAGGTTCATCATGGTCTAGTAACATGACTTCCAGAATAGGATTACTGTACCACTCTGGTGCGGACCATACTCTGGTTGACCTACGAGGTTTGGTAGTAACTTGATCTGAAGTTTCATGATCATCATCATTAGCTTCTTCACTAATTGGTGTAGGAATCACTAAAACTGATTTCTGTGATGAACTACTTTCCAATTCGGGAGAAGGTACAATTACCTCATCAAGTTCTACTTTCCTCCCACTCACTTCTTTTGAGAGAAACTCCTTCTCTAGAAAGGATCCATTCTTAGCAACGAATATCTTGCCTTCCGATCTGTGATAGAAGGTGTACCCAACAGTTTCCTTTGGGTATCCTATGAAGACACACTTCTTCGATTTGGGTTCGAGTTTATCAGGTTGAAACTTTTTCACATAAGCATCACAACCCCAAACTTTAAGAAACGACAACTTTGGTTTCTTGCCAAACCACAGTTCATAAGGCGTCGTCTCAACGGATTTTGATGGTGCCCTGTTTAACGTGAATGCAACTGTCTCTAATGCATAACCCCAAAACAATAGTGGTAAATCGGTAAGAGACATCATAGATCGCACCATATCCAATAAAGTGCGGCTACGATGTTCGGACACACCATTACACTGTGGTGTTCCAGGTGGCGTGAACTGTGAAACTATTTCACATTGTTTTAAATGAAGACCAAACTCGTAACTCAAATATTCTCCTCCACGATCAGATCGTAGAAACTTCATTTTCTTGTTACGATGATTCTCCACTTCACTATGAAATTCTTTGAACTTTTCAAATGTTTTAGATTTGTGTTTCATTAAGTAGATATACCCATATCTTCTCAAATCATCTGTGAAGGTCAGAAAATAATGATACCCGCCACGAGCGTCAACACTCATCGGACCGCATACATCGGTACGTATTATTTCCAATAAGTTATTAGCTCGTTCCATTGTTCCGGAGAACGGAGTTTTAGTCATCTTGCCCATAAGGCACGGTTCACAAGTATCAAATGCTTCATAATCAAGTGATTCCAAAAGTACATTTTTATGAAGTTTCTTCATGCGCTTTACACCGATATGACCCAAATGGCAGTGCCACAAATAAGTTGCACTATCATTATCAACTTTGATTCTTTTGGCATCAATACTATGAATATGCGTATTACCATGATCGAGATTCAATAAACCATCAACATTGGGTGTATGACCATAGAAGGTTTTATTCATGTAAACAAAATAACAATTATTCTCTGTCCTAACTGAATAACCGTATAGCAATTAACATGATCTAATCATATTTATGCTCAACGCAAACACCAAATAACATTTATTTAGGTTCAACACTAATCCCGAAAGTATAGGGAGTGCTCGATGATGATCATATCAATCTTGGAACCACTTCCAATATACATCGTCACTTCACCCTCAACTAGTCTCTGTTTATTCTGTAACTCCTATTTCGAGTTACTAATCTTAGCAACCGAACAAGTATCAAATACCCAGGGGCTACTATGAACACTAGCAAGGTACACATCAATAACCTGTATATCAAATATACCTTTGTTCACTTTGCCATCCCTCTTATCCGCCAAATATTTGGGGTAGTTCCGCTTCCAGTGACCATTTCCTTTGTAGTAGAAGCACTTAGTTTCAGTCTTAGGCCTAGCTTTGGGCTTCTTCACGAGAATGACAACTTGCTTGCCATTCTATTTGAAGTTCCCTTTCTTTCCCTTTGCCCTTTTCTTGAAACTAGTGGTCTTGTTTAATCATCAACACTTGATGCTCTTTCTTGATTTCTACCTTCGTCGATTTCAGCATCACGAAGAGCTCAGGAATCGTTTTCGTCATCCCTTGCATACTATAGTTCATCGCGAAGTTCCAGTAACTTGGTGATGGTGTCTAGAGAACTCTGTCAATCACTATCTTATCTGGAAGATTAACTCCCACTTGATTCAAGCGATTGTAGTACCTAGACAATCTGAGCACATGCTCACTGCTTGAGCTATTCTCCTCCATCTTTTAGCTATAGAACTTGTTGGAGACTTCATATCTCTCAACTCGGGTGAGGGAGTCCTAGATTAAGGGGTCCTCGGACAGCCGGACTATATACTTTGGCCGGACTGTTGGACTATGAAGATACATGATTGAAGACTTCGCCCCGCGTCCGGATGGGACTCTCCTTTGTGTGGAAGGCAAGCTTGGCAATTCGGATATGTAGATTTCCTCCTCTGTAACCGACTCTATGTAACCCTAGTCCCCTCCAGTGTCTATATAATCCGGAGGGTTTAGTCCGTAGGACAACAACAATCATAATCATAGGCTAGCTTCTAGGGTTTAGCCTCTACGATCTCGTGGTAGATCAACTCTTGTAATACTCATATCATCGAGATCAATCAAGCAGGAAGTAGGGTATTACCTCCATCAAGAGGGCCCGAACCTGGGTAAAACATCATGTCCCCTGCCTCCTGTTACCATTAGCCTTAGACGCACAGTTCAGGACCCCCTACCCGAGATCTGCCGGTTTTGACACCGACATTGGTGCTTTCATTGAGAGTTCCACTGTGCCATCACGATAAGGCTTGATGACTCCTTCAATCATCTTTAGCGACGCGGTCCAGGGGGAGGTTTTCCTTCCCGGACAGATCTTTGTATTCGGCGGCTTTGTACCGCGGGCCAACTCACTTGGCCATCTGGAGCAGATCGATAGCTACGCCCCTGGCCATCAGTTCAGGTTTGGAAGCTTGAACTATACCGCCGACATCCGCGGAGACTTGATCTTCGACGGATTCGAGCCCATGTCAGGAGCGTCGAACGGTCACGACAGGCATGACTTTGATCTGCCATCGGACAGTGTTCGGGAGATCGCGCCTACGGTGGCGCCGGGAATCAATCCGGAGCAGATCGTGCCTTCCGAGGACGGGTGGATAGACCCCGCCACGGAGGCCGCACACTCATCGGCGTCGGAGCCGAACACGGATCCCACCTCTTGTGAGGGTGGTGCCATCGGACCTCGGACTCGCCTCCGGCTACAGGATCCGAACCGCGTATGTCCGTGCCTATCGAATCTGATTAGGCACCGGTCAGGGAGTTCACCTCCGCGGATATTTTTCAGCACTCGCCCTTGGGTGATGTGCTAAATTCTTTAAGGTCTCTTTCCTTGTTGGGAGATTCTTGGCCGAACTATGTCCGGCTCGAATGGGAAGCGGACAATGATGGAATTCGTTCCCCACCCACCACCCACTTCATAGCCACTGTAGATGACTTAACCGACACGCTCGATTTTGACTCCGAAGACGTCAACGGTATTTACGACGACGCAGGAGAAGAACAGGAACCACCACCCACTAGGCGCTGGACTGCCACCTCATCATATGATATATATATGGTGGACACACCAAAAGAAGGCGATGGTGACGATGCAACGAAGGATAATCCCCTCGATAAGCCACCAAAGCTGCGCCGTACACTACAAGGGAAAAGCCTATACACAGAAAGTTACTAGTAGCGAGGGTTAAAAACCCTCGCTACTACTACTTACCAGTAGCGCAGGTTTTTAAACCTCGCTACTACTAAGTTGATAGCAGCAGCGCGGGTTTTTAACGCTCGCTACTACTAAGCGGTCTCTACCGTGCCCCCCGGGACATGCCATAGTAGTAGCGCGGGTTTTTAAAACCTTGCTACTACTAAGTTTGATAGCATTAGCGTTGGTTTTTAGCCCTCGCTACTACTAAGTGGTGCCATAGTAGTAGCATGGGGATAAAAAACCGCGCTGCTACTAAAGGTCCCATTTTCAAATTCTACCCCCCCGGTGGATCGCCTTTTCAGTTTAAAAAAAATAAAAGAAAATGATGAAAATGTCAAAAAAATAAAAGAAAATAAGTTTCCCATGTGATATGTGGTCTAGTTGTTGGGAAAATTTGCAAATATGAATTTCGACTTTATTTGCAAAATCTCTCGAGAATTTGTAAAAATGGGCATAACTTTTGCATACTAACTCGGATGAAAAAGTTTTTTAATATGAAAAATCATCTACTCAAAAAGTTTACATCCAAATTTAACCGGGGGAACCCCGTTAAACATTTTCAAAATCCTCAAAAGCCTAACAAAAAAAAGTTACGGGGCTTTTAAGATCTAGAGTGGAAAAAATCGAAAAAATTTCAAACTGTGTGGTCAAACTGTGGTCAAACAAGGGTCAAACTAATTATTCTAGAATATTAGTGTTACTAAATAATTATTTTAGTTTTTTTGAATTTTGGTCAAATCTGGTCAAACTATGGCCAAACTGTGGTCAAACTGTGGTCAAACTAATTATTCAAGAAATATTAGTGTTACTAATTTTTTAGAACAATAGTTTCAAACTCAAATAGTGAAATGTGTGACTTCATGCTCAAGCTAAATTCCTGAGGTTAATAGGATTGACATCTTACTATTGTCAGGAAAACAACAAGTGCAGATTTGGAAATGAGGGAGAATAGAACCCGGAAGTTAAGCGTGCTCAGGCTGGAGTAGTGAGAGGATGGGTGACCATCTGGGAAGTTAGATGATTTGGAATGATGAGGGGTGATTAGAGATTAAATTGAGCAGCGATGAGGGGTGATTAGAGATTTGAGGTTAAAATAATTCAGAAATTTGAAAAATAGGGAAAAAATTGAAATATTTTTTCGAAAAAATTCAAAAAAAAACCCGCGCTGGTAGTAGTAGCGCGGGTGTTTACCCACGCTACTACTAAAGGACGTAGTAGTAGCGCGGGTGGCACCCGCGCTACTGCTATAAGTTAGCTGTAGCGCCTTATTAGTAGCGCCGGCCCCCGCGCTGCTAATAGGCCCAAAACCCGCGCTGCTGCTAGGCTTTTCCCTAGTAGTGGTAGGTGCCGCTCTATATCCCGCCACACTAAAAATAGCACAGTAGCGCAAGAAATAACAATACCCTAGTTGACTCCAAAGGAAACGACGGCACCATGGACCCTGCGATGGAGCACAATGAGCCAGGGGAAGATAAACATAGTCCGGAGCCGACGTCAGATGACGCCGATCCCGAGGGTAAAATTCACCAACCTGTCTCCGGAGAGGAAAACAGTCTGGACGATGATGCATTCATCATCCCAGAAAAACTCTTGGAACAAGAGAACCTCCATAGAAGGCTTATTGCCACCGCGAGGAGCCTAAAGAAGCAGAAGCAAAGGCTTAAAGCCGTGCAGGATACGCTCAACCGCAGGTGGAACAAGGTGCTCGACACAGAAGAAAAATACGTCGGCGATCGTCACACAAAGAGCTATCCAAAACGCAAGCTGCTGCCAGAATTCAACGACGAGGCCATAGAGCCCATTCAGCCGAAAACGGCTGATAAGCCGGACCGACCACCCCATGGCCATGAAAGAACGGCTAAGGATGCCGCACACAAGTAAACACACGATTTATGCGAGCTCCTGGACAAAAAGTCTGGTATGGCTAGGTCCATCTATGGATCTAGGAAGCGCGCTTCGACATAGGATCAGAGCTACCAAAACGATCACATTGATCAAATACAAGCTAGGAATCAGAACCGAACACAACAACCTTCGACAGCATGCCACGACACGTCCAAATACAGGGGTGCTGCACACCCCCTGTGCTTCACCGATGAGGTGCTGGACCATGAATTTCCAGAAGGATTTAAACCCGTGAATATAGAGGCATACGACGGAACGACAGACCCTGGGGTCTGGATTGAGGACTTTATCCTTCATATCCACATGGCTCGCGGAGATGATCTCCATGCCATTAAATACCTGCCCCTCAAATTGAAAGGACCAGCTCGGCACTAGTTGAAAAGCCTTCCCGAAAACTCAATCGAAAGTTGGGAAGAACTTGAGGATGCTTTTAGGGCCAATTTTCAAGGGACCTATGTCCGACCTCCGGACGCAGACGACCTATGTCACATAATTCAATAGCCCGGAGAGTCAGCCAGAAATTTTTTGGAACAGATTTCTTACTAAGAAGAATCAAACCGTCGATTGCCCGGACGCCGAAGCCTTAGCAGCCTTCAAGCACAGTGTCTGGGACGAATGGCTTGCTAGACACCTCGGCCAGGAAAAGCCGAGGACAATGGCAGCCTTAACAAGCCTCATGATCCGCTTGTGCGCGGGCGAAGACAGTTGGCTGGCCCGTAGTGGCACCAGCGACCCAGGCACATCCGAAGTCAGAGATGGCAACGGGAAGCCGCGGCGCAACAAAAACAAGTGTCGAAACAATGAAAGCAGCCTAGATAACACGATGGTAAATGCCGGATTCAGGGGCTCTCAACCCGGTCAACGGAAGAAGCCATTTAAAGGCAGCAGAGATGGACCGTCCAGCCTAAATAAGATTTTGGACAAAATATGTCAGATTCATGGCACCCCCAAAAAACCTGCAAACCACACCCACAGAGAGTGCTGGGTTTTCAAGCAGGCCGACAAGCTAAATGCCGAACACAAGGGGAGGAAGACACCAAGTGAGGACGAGGATGAGCCTCGCCAGCCGAACACTGACGGAAAAAAAATTCCCACCAGAAGTCAAAACAGTGAATATGATTTATGCAACTCACATTCCAAAGAGAACGCGCAAACGCGCACTCCGAGACATATACGCTGTGGAGCCCGTCGCCCCCAAATTCAATCCTCGGTCGGCCTGCCCGATCACCTTCGATCGCAGGGACCATCCGACTAGTATCCGGCACGAAGGCTCGGCTGCCTTGGTGCTCGACCCAATAATTGATGGATACCATCTCAGTCGAGTCCTTATGGACGGTGGCAGTAGTCTAAACCTGATATATCAGGACACTGTCCACAAAATGGGGATAGACCCGTCAAGAATCAGCCTAAGCAACACTACCTTTAAAGGAGTGATACCAGGCGTCGAGGCCCGCTGTACGGGCTCTCTAGTACTAGAGGTTGTATTCGGTTCTCCCGACAACTTCAGAAGCGAAGAACTAACCTTCGACATCGCTCCATTCCGAAGTGGCTATCACGCACTACTCGGAAGAACGGCCTTTGCTCGTTTTAATGTAGTACTGCACTATGCCTACCTTAAACTTAAGATGCCCGGTCCATGTGGCATCATCACAGTTAGCGGAAATACAGAGCATTCCTTACGCGCGGAAGAATACGTGGCGGCTCTAGCAGCCTACCACTGAGCGGCCCTCCTACAAGAATAAACGGTCGTCAAGACCACGAATACGGTTAGACGAATTTGGCGCCCCACCAAATGTAGCAGCCCAAACTGGGATATCCCCATAAACGGTGCTAGGGGCTACTCGCAAAAAAGGCCCATAGTTTGGCCCAACCCTACCAATACAATAACATATTGCATTTTCATGGTTCAGATTAACTAACTCCTCGCACGAAGTCTTTCACCTGGGTTTTTCCTTTTTACAGATGATCATCGTGTTACACACTTCCAGGATACGGCACAACGGAGATAAAGGTGCAGACGTGCAGTAGGGCCCCGCTCAAAGGTTTCTTTTTAGATTAAGACCCTGCTTAAACCTTTTTAATGTCTCTAGTTGCTTCTTCCCCTCCGGAAACTTGATATAACCAGGAGGAATACTGGCGTTTTCGGCATTTTTGTCGCACCAGACTAATGTACGTACCTAGAAACTCAGGTCTTACTATCGAGGGCATTATTTAGCCCAATATAGGTTGTAAAGTCCGAATACCTTAGGGAGTGTTTGGCATCGCGAGTTTGGCCTTATATGCATCAGCTCCGAATCATGTCTTTGGTCAAATGTTGGGTTTGCCTGGCTCCCGTGTTTTGCTACCTTACGTTCCGCTCTACCGGCTAAGGCAGCACCGGGAGAACTACTGCGATTGTGCCCTGGTTCATCTGGGTGAGCACCTCAGTAGAGAAAACCGAAAGCTGACTGTCATGATACAGCGCGAGACTGGTCAACCACTCGATGACTCAGCGGAATCTTCGCGATTCCTCCACATTAACGAAGGACCGGTTTCCCAGTCATGTATGTACGCGCACCATCTTCGGATGAACGCGGAAGTACTAGGGGCTATACAGTAGCCCCACCGTCAAACTCCTATGGCTAAGTGAAAGTGTTAAAGCTATATAGTCCGATTGCCTGGATCGCCGCGCTACCACCTCCTTAACGGACCAAGACGTTGGATCAAGTGTGATTATGCATTTTCCCGAACACCCCCGCATTATATGCATCGGGGCTGAAGCCGACGACTGCTAACTTTCAGGTTATATACATACATAAAAGGCCGCACAAGAGGCATTACAATACTTTCGGGCAAAAGTATAAGGGTCTTTTATATCTGTGTCCCTAACTCGAACCCACTACTCATATTTGCCCCTAATTCCAAAGCATGCTCAAATTTACCCCTCTGCCGTTAGTTCACCTTATAAAAATGCCCTTCCGTTCCGTCACCGTCCAGTCAAAGGGCTTTGACCATCTACGAGGCGTTTATTGGACATTTTGCCCCTGCCTCCATGTATCGACCCGCTCAAGAAAAAATAAAAAGAAAAAACTCTTTCTCTCACCTCCTCTCTCTAACACACTTACACGTGGCCCCCTCACGGTGTCTCTCTCACCTCCCACCTCTCTTCCCCTACCTCACGACCTCTCTCTCACACTTCCGGCGAGCGCCGGCTACCCAAGGACCGTGCGCCGCCACCGCTAGCTCCCCACGCGCCGCACACCTTCCTCCACACCGCCCCTCTCCCTCCCTCCCTCCCTCTCCCTCCCTCCCTCTCCCTTCCTCATTGTGCAGAGCGCCACCATCGCTGCTGCCTTCATCTCCACGCGACCAACGGCAACCCCAAGCGCCACCACCTCGCCAGGAAGCTTGTACGAGATGCCCTCGCCCTCCCAGCTTACGAATTCGACCAGAGAAACTCAGGACCGAGTGCCACAATGCATCTTCCCCGCCTCTGATCTCAAATAGCCGCCGCTGATTCGACGCCATTATAGCTCCCTGGCCGACCCCTTACATTCCCCGAGCATCCTGAGGTACCTCGAAAGATGTGAGCGTCCTCTACAGAAGGCCTCGTTACCTCCGGTCGTCTTCCCCGTGAGCTCCGAGCACTGCCATGGCCGCCTTCGTTGAAGTACACACTTCAGTCTTGCTTGAGCCCCAGCAGCGTCGCCATCGTGCCCCTAGTCATCTCCTTAGTCTCGCACATCCTGTTAGCCTCTCCCTCTTGCACAGTAGCTCGCCCGCTTGCGCCGCCCAGAGTTGCCGCGGGAACGGTCTTCGCCATCAGCTCCGGCGACCATATGGTCTTAAGACACCATATGTGGGCGCGGTCGAGCCAAGGCTATTGTGTGGTTCCCTCAGCCGGCCTCCCCGAAGCCTCCCGACGTGCCTCCGCCGCGAGATTTGGTTGCCGCCGGGAACCCTCGAAGGAATTAGTTTAGGTGCACATTAGTTTAATTTAATATAAACAAAAATATTCAGCATATGAGTTGACGAGAAAATAATTGAACAATGACATGTGGGCCCTATACAGAGTTTGACCGGTCCATATCTAGTTTTATTTTTATTTTTATTAGTCGGGACCCACGTGTAAGTGAGAGATAGAGGGGTGAGAGAAAGAATTTTTTCTTTTTCTTTTTTCTTTGAGTGGGTCCCACATATAAGTGACACACGGAGGCAAGGGCAAAATGTCCAGAAAATGTCTAGAAAATGTCCGGTAGACGGTCAAAGGCCTTTGACCTAACGGAAACGGCACAGAAGGGCATTTCTGTAAGGTCACTAAGCGGAGGGGCAAATTTGAGCAGGCTTCGAAACTAGGGGCAAATCTGATTAGGTGGTTCGAGTTAGGGACAGAAATGCAAATGGCCCAAAGTATAAACACAACCTTTATAACAAAATAGCATTGTGTTTACAATTGAGATACATGTCACTCGAACATGGCACTCTTCGAGCACTGAACCTCTATTAAACGGGCGCCTTCTAAGACTTCTCCAAAATAGTGCTCGGCCGAGTCCTGGCCTTCCATTGCACCCTGGGCTGCAATAGCGGTGGTCTCCATCCCAGCCCAGTATGTTTTAACACGGGCAAGAGCCATACGCGCACCCTCTATGCACGCCGACCTCTTCACAGCATCGATATGCGACACAACACCAAGGAATTGTTGCACCAATCCAGAATAGCTGTCCGGCCTTGGTCCACGTGGCCAAAGATGACCCACGACAGACCTCATAGCAAGACCGGACAACTATGGAGTTTGGCCCATGCAGCCATCCTTTCATTCAACAGCAACGGACGCATCGGGGCACTGAATTGCGACCAGAATAACCTCTCTACCTGATGGTCTTTCCAATCTTTGTAAAACTCAGTCGCATCAGTAGCACTCTTTGCCAGGTCCGCATACGCGTCTGCAACACTCCACAACTGATCCAGAGGGGCATACTTCGGATCTCCAAACTTCATCCGCAACAAATAGGGCCTCCCAGCCGTGATATCTCCGGCTTCCCGAAGCTCCTCCCTTATCCCTCTCATCTCAGAGCGGGTTTCCTTGGGTGCATCCAGGGCCTTCTTCAGATCGGCCGCTCTCGTCTGGCTGTCCTTTTCAAGGAGCTCATAGCAGTCTGTGGCATCTTTCAGCTCAACAGCCATCTCGGCTATCCTTTTCTCGCTCTGGCGATGAGCAGCCTGTTCGACTCTCAACTCTTCGACCGCCTTCAGGGTGGTTGTCGGTGTCAAAACCGGAGGATCTCGGGTAGGGGGTCCCGATCTGTGCGTCGAGGCTGATGGTAATAGGAAGCAAGGGACACAGATGTTTACCCAGGTTTGGGCCCTCTCGATGGAGGTAAAACCCTACTTCCTGCTTGATTAATATTGATGATATGGGTAGTACAAGAGTAGATCTACCACGAGATCGTAGAGGCTAAAACCCTAAGAGCTAGCCTATGATGGTATGATTGTAATTGTGAGCGGCCTTCTAAGGACCAACCTCTCCGGTTTATATAGACACCGGAGAGGGCTAGGGTTTATTGGAGTCGGTTACAAGGAAGGAAACACAATATCCGGATCGCCAAGCTTGCCTTCCACGCCAAGGAGAGTCCCGTCCGGAAACAGGCTGAAGTCTTGAGTCTTGTATCTTCACGCTTCAATAGTCCGGACGTTGTACACAGTCCGGCTGTCCGGATACCCCCTAATCCAGGACTCCCTCAGTAGCCCCTGAACCAGGCTTCAATGATGATGAGTCCGGCGCAGTATTGTCTTCGGCATTGCAAGGAGGGTTCCTTCTCCGAATACTCCAAAGTGGTTATTGAACATGTAGACCGTGTCCGGATCTGCAAGATGATCTTTACACACCGCCGTAGAGAGAATGATATTTTCACAAATGCAATCCGCTGACAACTTTTCTGATGACATGACATGTTATTACGGTCGGATCATTACTCGAACCGTTTTCCCACAACCAGCTACAGTGCATATTACGAGGCGGTTTCTGTGACACATCTTGTCAAAGCAGAGATCGTGTCCCCTTATCGCGGGATTCTCATCAATACGGGTATGGGTAATCCCACCATGCCATCAATCGTGGTGCTTGGGAAGCAAGCGATTCCCAACGGGCAAGTGGGGAGGCGCACCGCTTTCGTCGCCTCTATAAGGGGATAAGATTCCCACATTTTTACCCACGCCTTCTTTCTTCCTCGCCCACTCTTGCCCCCTCGAGCTCTAGCGCCCAAGCCCAAGTCTTCTCCGCACAACTAAACATGTCCGGAACAGGAGGCAAGTGGGTGGCTTCCACCATCAAGGAGAAGCATGTCACAAATCTTCGAGCGGCCGGATACTTGGCCGCAGACATTGCGCACCGGCTACCGGACGCTGGATTGGGGTTCCCACTTCACCACTTCGTCTGCGGGCTCATGTTCTACTACGGGCTAGATTTCCATGATCTAGCATCCTCAACATCTCGGTGTTCATCATCGTATGCGAGGCCTTCCTCCGCATCCGG
The DNA here is from genome assembly GCF_002162155.2 of Triticum dicoccoides. Classification (NCBI taxonomy): domain Eukaryota; kingdom Viridiplantae; phylum Streptophyta; class Magnoliopsida; order Poales; family Poaceae; genus Triticum; species Triticum dicoccoides. The sequence continues at coordinate 663,614,114 of NC_041381.1, forward strand.
CCTCACTTCGGCCTATGGCTGCAAACCTTCTGCGTGAAGCCGAAGGTTGTAAGCGGCCAACAAGTGGAGCGGCGGGGCCATGGTGGACAGAATGCCCAATGTCACATGGCTCAACGGTTCCTTTGCGGAAACCGTAAAAGGGTGGCAATTGGGGTGGTTTTACATCACCGAGCCGCGCGACGCCAACTGGGCGGCAGCCCCCGAGTTCCGACCTGGAGCCCCCATTCGGCTTACTTCCTGGGAAAAGAAGGGCATGTCCTGGGGCGAATCTACGGAGCTGACTAGACTCCAGACCTGCATAAAAACCATGAGGGACAAGAACATCAAGCTTGTCAACGTGATCCAGGTCATGCTCGTGCACCGAATTCTGCCATGCCAAAGGCGGACATTCAATCTATGGGAGTACGTCCCGGCCGAACACAAGAAACTTAGGAAGCTCTATGAGATGACGCACAAAGGCGCATGGACAGTGTTGTTCAAGGCCTCCGAAGTACCTCCTCCCACATCCAAGGACCGCGGGCTTTACGCCGTGCGGGCTCCTAGTCAGGTGAGTTCTCAAACTACCACCGGATTCGGTTCTTCCCAATATATTCACGTGGGATTTTTAAGCAGTTTTGCACATTTGTTCAGGATTATGTGGAGACAGCGTAGCAGGTTTACTGCCCGGCTCTGCTACCAGAAGGCCCGACCGATGCTCTCCTGAAGGAGATGCTGGTCCCGGCACCGTACAAGGTGCTGGAGAAGAAGGCCGAAAATAAGGCCCCGGGGACCCGAAAGGGTCTCCGTCGTAAGGTTGTGCCCGAGGCCTTGTCCGAAGACGACGAGGCGCACTCCTCCCATGAAGGGGAGGAGGAAGAAGAGGAAGAAGACGCCCCATCCGGAAAGGATGAAGGGCCCGGGGAAGCGGACCAAGGGGCCGGAAAAGGCCCTCGGCGTAATGCCATCATACCCCTGTCGTCTGATGACGACGAGACAGATTCCTCCCGCGGAGGCGGGAGGAACCAAGAAGAAACTCTACCTCCCCGCACTGGGGATGAGAGAAAGACAAAAGCCGCCCCGGAGGGGGAGGTGGTGCGTCCAAGAAGCGAAGGGCATCCCTTCCGGACTATTCTGCCATGGCCGCTCACAGCGAGGAGGGGTGGCTACCCAGGGGGAAGCCCCCAGTGCGATCGTAAGTGTCTGCATTCTATCATGGTTCCACTTCATAGTTTTTGTACTGATAATGCTGAACATATATGCAGTCCGGCCAGGGCTCACCCTGAGGTATCTTCCTCCGGGTCCCTGAGCGATTCAACGATAAATTTGCTTCCGACGGCCACTACCCCTCAACCCGTGGATGACATGGAGGTGTTGTCCCGAAGGCTCCCAGAGCCGGGGGGGGGGGGGTGACTCTGGAGACGCCCCAAGGAGGGATTCTAGATGTTGGACACGTGGGGTTCAAGATCCCCGCGGATCGTGTCGATGAGAGCCATGGCCAGCCGGGCTCTCAGCCGAACACAATTCTGGAGCCTTCGATGGTTCCGGACTCAGGCAGGCGGCCCCTCGTTAGGGAGGGCGAGCCGTCTGCGTCAAGGACTTCTGTTGCGCATGAGGTGTCGGATTGTCTGCTGGAAGCGCTTCGCGGCGCTTCCATGGATGAAGAGCACCGCACTCTCATGAGTACGGTGATTCGGAAGGTTTCGTCCGCCAAAAGCGGACTAACCAAAGCTTGCACCAGCCTCCTAACAGGCTTTGAGGTAAGTAATAAATATGTGCAAAATTACCACCCGATAGGTAGTAGCCCCTGATACTCTATTTGGTGTTCGGAAAGAAAAGCCAAACGGAGGGTCAATTGTAATCTGCAGGAGTCAAATGATAAGTATTGTTGTGAATAAGCACGCTGTGCTGCTTGCTGCTGCTGCTCGTACTGCCGAGGTTGCCGAACTGAAACGGGACCTGGAGCAGGCGCAGGGAGAGCTCGACCTCACGAGGAGGCAGCTCGAAGAGAACAAGGGAAAGTGATTCCCGCTCTTGTGCATTTAAGGATAGGCAAAATTGGTGAGTCTAACACCTAAGTGTCGTGACTGTGTAACAGGGGCCACCGCCAAAGTGGCATCCCTGAAGAAGGCGCTATCCGAGGCCGAAGACAAGGCGGCCTCGGAGTGTAAGGAGCGCGAAAAGCAAAGTGCTAGGGTATTTGAGGTACAACAAGAGCTCCAGGACCTTGGCAAGAAGTACGAGTCTTTGGAGCGTGATCTGAAGATGAAGGAGGCCGAGCTTGTGAAGGCCTTGGTTAATATGAAAGACGCCAGGGCCGAAGCCGAGAAAGCACATCATGAAATCCAGGAGGCCAAGAAGATAGCAGCGGGTAATAAGTTTTTTATGCAAAGCAAACAAGTGGAGGAGGCGTTTCTTTTACTTACTCGAATTCGGAGCTCTCCAGGGGCATTCGCAGATCTGCCACGCAGCGTATCAGACGCTGTGGAGTTCTACCGTGCCCAGGAGGGGAACTCAACGGAGAAGCTGTTCTAGTCCCAGTATGCTAGGGCCGAACACCCGATGCCTCTAAGTGACCAACTGAAGCAGTTGGTCGAACTCCACAGGGCAGCCGAACTGGCTATGAAAGGTTTCATAGTCCGGATGTGGCCTGGTGAGCTCCTGCCCAGTAGCTACTTTGGCCTGATCAAGCGGATGGTGGATGCCTGTCCGCGGTTTGAAGTGATCAAGCGATCCGTTTGCATTGAGGGTGCCCGCCGGGCCTTTGCCCGCATCAAGGTGCATTGGGGCAAGCTGGATGCGGAGAAGCTGGTCAAGGACGGGCCGCCGGAGGGCAAGGTGCATCGCCATCCCGAGATGTATTATGATGGTGTTATGAAGGGTGCTCATCTCGTGGCCGATGAGTGTACCAAGGACACCATTTTTGTATGAATTCACTTCTGTCATGTTTGTAATTTAAAGACGAAGTTACTTGCGCTATGTAGCGCTTTTGTTATTTAAAATATTACCTTCTGTGCGGCTGTTTATAAAATTCTGAAAGTAGGCCAGTCGTCGGCTTCCTCCCCCACGTAACTAGTACTGGGGTGTTCGTGGAAAACCCGGACACTCTTTATCCAAATGTTTGGTCCCTTAAGGAGGTGTCCGGCGCAGCGAACAAGGCAATCGGACTATGCGGCTTTAGAACTTTCACTTAGCCATAGAAGTCTACAATTTTAAATTTCGGCGAAGCCCCTAGAATCCGGAAGGCCGAATTGGGGCGCTATACACGCCTAGATCGGACGAAGCCGATTTATCGCCTAAAGCGGAAAATCTTTAAGGATTTTAAGACCTCTCGAACAGCGACCAGCTCTCGCCACATCATGCCGGTCAGTTTTCGGCTTTCTCTACTGAGGTGCTTGTCCGGAAGAACCGGGACACAATCGCAGTAGTTCTCCCTGCGCTACCTTAGCCGATATAATAGAACGTAAGGCACCAAAACAAGGGAGTCGGGCTATCCCAACTGTAGACCCAAGACATGATTCAGAGCTGATGCATATAGTGCTATAAGTTCGGGGTGCCGCACTGTTAAAAGTGTTCGGACTTTATTTGCCATATTTTGGGGCGCCATGAGAAGCCCCTGGCAAACTGACCGTACCAAGGTGTACTGATGCAATATCAAATAAACATTTATAAGAGAAAAAATGCTCAAATTAATGACAGTATAACCGAGCCTAATGCGAGCCCTCACAATGATTTGCATTTTAGGCGTTCGTTTTATTGATTTGATCGTTTCTGGCTGTTAGATATGCTGTCCTTAGGGGCTGCTGCTCCGCAGGAAGAAACCGAGCCCTCTGGTAAACTGGGCCGAACAACCCATTTATCTAACATAGCACACACAGCCCAGTAGGGTCCTCGCTGCGCTCTTGCATCTCCAGAAAGGGAAACGCTTCGATCCAGAGAGGAATGGATCGGGGCTGCGCCGCTGCGGCCGACGCGCCGTCTCGTCTTCCGAATGGATCCTGAGCCAAGGCGAGCGAGATCCTTCCCTTCCCTTTATGCCGGCAAGGCAACCACGGAGACGGCAAAGAGGTTGGTGAGAACGGAGAGATCCGCATCTCGTCATTTTTCCTCGACCCCTTCCCCACCCCCTCACGCTCCATCGCAGCGAACATGGTGCGCACGGCGGCCTATTTCTACTCGTGCTCCTCGCCGCCGCTGTGGTCGGAAAGGCACACGGAATGACTGAGTTGTTGGGGAACGTAGTAATTTCAAAAAATTTCCTACGCACACGCAAGATCATGGTGATGCATAGCAACGAAAGGGGAGAGTAATGTCCACGTACCCTCGTAGACCATAAGCGGAAGTGTTATGACAACGCGGTTGATGTAGTCGTACGTCTTCACGATCCGACCGATCCAAGTACCGAACGTACGGCACCTCCGAGTTCAGCACACGTTCAGCTCGATGACGATCCCCGGACTCCGATCCAGCAAAGTGTCGGGGATGAGTTCCGTCAGCACGACGGCGTGGTGACGATGATGATGTTCTACCGGCGCAGGGCTTCGCCTAAACTCCGCGACGATATGACCGAGGTGGAATATGGTGGAGGGGGGCACCGCACACGGCTAAGGAACGATCACGTAGATCAACTTGTGTGTTGTTGTGCCTAGAGGTGCCCCCTGCCCTCGTATATAAAGGAGCCAGGGGGAGGGGGTCGGCCGGCCAGGAGGCGCGCGCCAGGAGGAGTCCTCCTCCCACCGGGAGTAGGACTCCCCTCCTTCGTTGTTGGAGTAGGAGAGAAGGAAAGAGGGGGAGAGGAGGAAGGAAAAGGGGGCTGCACCCCTTGTCCAATTCGGACCAGAGGGGGGCTGCGCGCCTCCTTCCTTTCGTCCTCTCTCCTCTATTCCCGTATGGCCCAATAAGGCCCATATACTCCCCGGCGAATTCCCTTAACTCTCCGGTACTCCGAAAAATACCCGAATCACTCGGAACCTTTCCGAACTCCGAATATAGTCGTCCAATATATCGATCTTTACGTCTCAACCATTTCGAGACTCCTCGTCATGTCCCCGATCTCATCCGGGACTCCGAACTCCTTCGATACATCAAAACTCATAAACTCATAATATAACTGTCATCGAAACCTTAAGCGTGCGGACCCTACGGGTTCGAGAACTATGTAGACATGACCGAGAACCGTTTCCGGTCAATAACCAATAGCGGAACCTGGATGCTCATATTGGCTCCTACATATTCTACGAAGATCTTTATCGGTCAAACCGCATAACAACATACGTTATTCGCTTTGTCATCGGTATGTTACTTGCCCGAGATTCGATCGTCGGTATCCAATACCTAGTTCAATCTCATTATTGGCAAGTCTCTTTACTCGTTACGTAATACATCATCTCATAACTAACTCATTAGTTGCAGTGCTTGCAAGGCTTATAGTGATGTGTATTACCGAGAGAGCCCAGAGATACCTCTCCGACAATTGGAGTGACAAAACCTAATCTCGAAATACGCCAACCCAACATGTACCTTTGGAGACACCTGTAGTACTCCTTTATAATCACCCAGTTACGTTGTGACGTTTGGTAGCACCCAAAATGTTCCTCCGGTAAATGGGAGTTGCATAATCTCATAGTTACAGGAACATGTATAAGTCATGAAGAAAGCAATAGCAACATACTTAACGATCAAGTGCTAAGCTAACGGAATGGGTCAAGTCAATCACATCATTCTCCTAATGATGTGATCCCATTAATCAAATGACAACTCATGTCTATGGCTAGGAAACTTAACCATCTTTGATTCAACGAGCTAGTCAAGTAGAGGCATACTAGTGACACTATGTTTGTCTATGTATTCACACATGTATTATGTTTCCGGTTCATACAATTCTAGCATGAATAATAAACATTTGTCATGATATAAGGAAATAAATAATAACTTTATTATTGCCTCTAGGGCATATTTCCTTCATGAGTATGCCGCCCAACTGCTGCCACGACACCTACCCATTGTCGACCTGCTGACAGCAGAGATCGACAACCCAGGCAGACGCCGGCCATGTGCTCCTCCGCCAAGCACAACCCTTGGCCTCACCTTCGAGTGAAGGTTCCCACCCCACCACGAGCTTGCCCCCTCCCAGCAGGTTCTTCCCTTCCTCTCTCCTGCTCTGTTGCTTACTTGCTTGAATTATTGCTGCTCGCCATTGTTTTCATGTGAATGTGTGACTGTGCGGATGATGTTGCTGTGTGTGTGTGCATGTGGATCTCAGGCAAAATTGGTTCCAGGTACTCTGCTCAGACCTGAAATAGCTCGTGAGGCTACTGATATGTACCATGTTGGTGTGTATTTCACTATTTCATGCATCTCACTTCTAATTAATAGTAGCAATTGACACTAGGAATAGAGCAATTTTCTTACAGTTTATGTTTAAGAATCACAGTACAGTTTATGTTTAAGAATCACAGTATGCTAATAATATTAACTTGAGCATGAAAATATGCAAGTCCCCTTTTCACCCGATATTCATCTCCCATGCAATCTGACCTCTTCAGTACAATTAGCTTGGCTATTTACATTGTTTTGGAGACCATATTGGTTCAATTTAGGAATAACCCTCCCCACTTTACCAGGTTTAAAAATGCGAGTACTCTCTCAAATTCAACGTTCCCTGTTCTTCTTGGCTTCAGGATGTTCTGGTGGGAAGCATCATGTCCTATGTTGAATCTCCCTCTTAATTGGTCTCTTAATAGTGGAGGTGGGTTACTTTCTCTTAATTTCCTCCATTTTCTATATGCTTTGCATTGGCTTTATTTGCACCTTGCTTGCATTGCGCCTGGCTCCTTTTTCTTTAGGCGGTCTTATACTCATGGTGATGGTGGGTGTGAGGCGACAACTCCAGTTCCAGCAATGTTCAGACCTCTCCCCCATCTAGGCGTGCCATCACAATCTGTAGAACGAAGCCCATCCCAAACACCAGTCGTAGGATGAAGGGATTGTTCAGGGAATGGATCGTGTTGCGCTACAGAGGATTGTTCATCTTCCTTCAGTGGAGGAACTTCTATCTGGTTAGTGTTTGAGCCAGTTAGTTTAATTTAATTTTCTTTTCTAATCCAATCTTCTTTGTGTCCTTTATACTAGGGAGGTCACCTTGCTATTGAAGGATACCGAGCAGATTTTTTTCTTCAGGGAGAAGGATACCGAGGAGATATTTGATTCCAATTGGTGTTAAACATTGTTGCCAGTGTTCCCCCTCATGACAACTCCCGCATTCTTGATGAGTTAAGCCTTGGCCATCCATCTTGAGGTTTTACCCCGCATGTAATAATCTTTCTGATTTTGGGTTCATGGCAAGATAGCATCACTCTCATTCATATATCTACTTAGTGAATAGTGTGCAGGGAGGAAAAAATCTCAAAGCACATATTTTTCTTTTTTTGCATTTTATGGATAGAGGAAAGATGATATGCCAAACAGGTCTTAGAAATTATTTAACCAGCCACTGTGTCTTTTGGTATCACTAAAATTTGGTGGCGAGGGTATATGCTTTAATTGGAAACCAAATGTTTACCTTCAGGCCGAGACTTGTTTTATGTAACTCAACAACTAATTTACCAAAAACTAAAGAGAATGCCCACACCATGTACAGTGGACTAAATCAGCTCAAAAAATTACTAATAAAATATATACATATGAGTTCATGGCAATTTTAAAATAAACTAAATCTCAACATATATTAGTACCAATCCATAACATTGAAGTGCACAAATAGATGGGCGCAGCAACGCGCGCCATTAACGATCTATTAAGAATAATAAGTTGATGCTATATGTGATCTCCCATTGACGAAAAATACGTTTAAGCATATATTTACAATGGATGTATTAAGTGGAGATAAAATAGGACTATTTGACATGTCCTATCCAGGGGCGAGCTGTGTACAGATAGATAAAGCAGGTATAATGATCGTAAATAGATTCCACCTGGGTATTTCCTTCTGCGCAGAACATCTGTTGCCTCCTTGGATGTCTCTCCCATATAAGTCCAGCAATTCGGCTCTTCAAGGTGCTGCACTAACGCGGTGTCCTGAAAGGTAAAAGGGAAAGAGTATGAAGGTATTTGGTGGTTACCCACACTATTGACTGAGTCGTTGATGCGCCTCCGCCTATGCCCATGGTATCTTGAGTGCGTAATTGTGTACGCGTGGCACGAATGCTGCTTTGGAGGGGCTTGAGCGGAGGCCGGATTGGTTTGTCGGAGTAGGCCGCATTGTACTTCTGCCAGGAGGGCTGCCGTATGCTCTTCTGTTCGAAGCGAGTGGTCCATATTTCCATTGACAGTGATGACCCCGCACGGTCCTGGCATCTTGAGCTTGAGGTATGCATAATGTGGTACCGCATTGGATCTAGCGAATGTGGTTCGTCCGAGCAGTGCGTGGTAACCACTACGGAAAGGGACGATGTCAAAGATTAACTCTTCGCTCCAGAAGTTGTCCGGGGATCCGAAGACTACTTCCAGTGTTATAGAGCCCGTACAGCGGACCTCTACTCCGGGGATTACACCTTTAAAGGTGGTTTTGGTGGGCTTGATCCTTGAAGGGTCAATGCCCATTTTGCACACTGTATCCTGATAAAGCAGGTTCAGGCTGCTGCCGTCGTCCATAAGGACTCGCATGAGGTGGAATCCGTCGATGATTGGGTCTAAGACCAATGCGGCTGAGCCACCGCGACGGATGCTAGTAGGATGATCCCTGCGATCAAAGGTGATCGGACAGGCTGACCATGGGTTGAACTTGGGGGTGACTGGCTCCATCGCATAGACGTCCCGTAGTGCTCGCTTCCGTTCCCGCTTGGGGATGTGAGTGGCGTAGACCATATTGACCGTTTTCACCTGGGGGGGGGGG
>NC_041381.1:663623255-663633273 GCF_002162155.2 Triticum dicoccoides
TTCATCATCGTTGCTGTGCAGCCCCTTGTCCTTGTTTTCGGCGTTTATCTTACCGGCCTGTTTGAACACCCAGCAGTCTCTATTGGTGTGGTTGGCTGGCTTGTCCGGGGTGCCATGAATTTGGCACGAGCGCTCCAATATGCGGTCAAGGATGGACGGTCCCTGATTATTTCTTTTGAACGGCCTTTTCCGTTGACCGGACTTAGATCCGCTGAATCCGGTGTTGACCGCCGTGTCTTCAGTGATGTCGCCGTTGTTCCATCTCTTATGTCTGTTACGCCATGGCTTGCCGTTAGCATCGCGGCCGTCTGAAGTGCCGGAATGTGGCATGGTACCGCTGCGAGCCAACCAGCTATCCTCACCCGCACAAAAGCGGGTCATTAGGGTTGTGAGAGATGCCATGGACTTGTGTTTTTCCTGGCCGAGGTGTCGAGCGAGCCACTCATCACGGATATTATGCTTAAAAGCCGCCAGGGCTTCGGCATCCGGACAGTCGACTATTTGGTTCTTTTTAGTAAGGAACCGAGTCCAGAATTTCCGGGCTGACTCTCCGGGCTGTTGAGTAATGTGGCTCAGGTCATCGGCGTCTGCTGGTCGCACATATGTGCCCTGGAAGTTATTGAGGAATGCGTCTTCCAGGTTTTCCCAACCGCCAATGGAATTTGCTGGCAGGCTGTTCAGCCAGTGTCGGGCTGGTCCTTTGAGCTTAAGGGGAAGATACTTGATGGCATGTAGATCATCTCTGCGGGCCATGTGAATGTGGAGAAGGAAATCTTCGATCCATACTGCGGGGTCTGTTGTGCCATCATATGATTCGATGTTTACAGGTCTGGGAATTCATGATCCATCACTTCGTTAGTGAAGCAGAGGGGGTGCACGACGCCTCTGTGCCGGGCTATATGGCTACACAGTTCGAATTGGTCTGGGTTGCTGTGTTCGGCCCGGCCGGACTTGTTGATGATGTATCTGGCGCGACGATCATCATCGCGCGCTGGGGCACGCCCCCATGATCCGTAGATCAATCTTTGCTGTCTTGCTTTGTTTTCCAGAATATCTTGCAGGTCTTGCATGTTGCCCTGGGCCATAGTGTATCGGCGAGGGGGTGCGGGCTGGTATTCGGGCTGATATGCCGCTTTATCCCGGCCACGGGGTGGTCGGTCAACCGTTTGGCGCTCGAGTCCATATTCCTCGGCTGCCAGGACTTCAGTCCATCTATCTGTGAGTAGGTCTTGATCAGCTTGAAGTTGCTGTTGCTTCTTCTTCAGGCTCCTTGCAGTGGCTATAAGCCAACGCTTGAAGCGCTCCTGCTCCACGGGGTCCTCAGGCACGCCGAATTCGTCGTCACCGAGGCTAATCTCATCTTCGGAGGGGGGCATGTAGTTGTCCTCCTTCGGGTATCCGTCCGTCGCCTGTTCTTCTGGGCTAACCTGCTCATCTTCCTGTTCAGCCTGCTCGAAGGCGGGCTGGTCAGGGTCATATTCCTCTTCGGCGCCATCCAGATTACTTTAGTCTCCAGGGCCGATATTGCTGTGGCGGGGCTTGGAGCGGCGACGACGATGCCCATGCTTTATTTTTCTTCCTGAGGGGTTATCCTCCGTTGCCTCATCACCATTGGTTTCCTTCGGAGTGTCCACCATATATATATCGTATGAGGAGGTGGCCGTCCACCGCCCTGTGAGCGGTGGCTCCTGTAATTCTCCTACATCGTCGTCCATACCGTCGATGTCTTCGGAGTCGAAGTCAAGCACGTCGGTTAGATCATCGATCGTGGCAATGAAGTGGGTGGTGGGTGGGCAACGAATTCCGTCGTCGCCAGCTTCCCACTCAAGCCGGACATAGTTCGGCCCAAAGTCTCCTGACAAAGAGAGAGCTTTCAATAAGTTTAGCATGACGCCAAAGGGCGAGTGTTGAAAGACATCCGCCGTGGTGAACTCCATCACCGGAGCCCAACCAGGCTTGGCGGGCTCGGGAGTGCGCGGACCGGGACCTACGACCGGATATGAGTTTGGGGGTCCAGAGTCACAGGCTCCCTCAGAAGTGAGGCCTGTGTTCGGCTCCATCTTCGGTGAGGGTATGGCCTGCGGGGCGGGGTCCAGCCCTCCATCCTTAGGCAACGCAACCTGCCCCGGATTTAGATCCGAGGCTACTGCCGGGGTGATATCCCGAGCATCGTATGACAGCAGGTCTAAGCCGTGCTTGTCGTGACTGTTCGGCGCTCCTGATGCTGGCCTGAATCCATCAAAGATCAAGTCCCCGCGAATATCCGCTGTGTAGTTCAAGTTTCCGAACCTGACTTGGTGGCCGGGGGCATAGCTATCAATCTGCTCCAGGTGGCCAAGCGAATTGGCCCGCAGTGCGAAGCCGCCGAACACGAAGATCTGTCGGGGGAGGAAAGTCTCGCCCTGGACAGCGTCGTTGATGATGATTGAAGGAGCCATCGAGCCTGACAGCGACGACGCAGAGGAACTCTCAATGAAAGCACCAATGTCGGTGTCAAAACTGGCGGATCTCGGGTAGGGGGTCCCGATCTGTGCGTCGAGGCTGATGGTAACAGGAAGCAAGGGACACAGATGTTTACCCAGGTTCGGGCCCTCTTGATGGAGGTAAAACCCTACTTCCTGCTTGATTAATATTGATGATATGGGTAGTACAAGAGTAGATCTAACACGAGATCATAGAGGCTAAAACATTAAGAGCTAGCCTATGATGGTATGATTGTAATTGTGATCGGCCTTCTAAGGACCAACCTCTCCGGTTTATATAGACACCGGAGAGGGCTAGGGTTTACATGGAGTCACTTACAAGGAAGGAAACACAATATCCGGATCGCCAAGCTTGCCTTCCACGCCAAGGAGAGTCCCATCCGGACATGGGCCGAAGTCTTGAGTCTTGTATCTTCACACTTCAATAGTCCAGACGTTGTACACAGTCCGGCTGTCTGGATACCCCCTAATCCAGGACTCCCTCAGCGACCGCATCACTTATTGGAGCTTGTTCCTTGGCCCGGGCAAGCTCCACCCGAAGGGTCTCTACGGCAGCAACTCCATCTGCAGTCACAATGAATTATAAGATACTAGCATAATGCTCCTCTTACAATTTACGGACAAGCCTAACATACATACCCTGGGCCTCGTCAAGCCGCTTGATAACAAGCGCGATGTCGGCATCAGCCACGTCCAGCTCCGCTTCAGTTCGGCAAAATCAGCAGTCCGGTTAGCCGCCGGACAATCAGCCGCCTGCACACACATAGCAGCGCAATTATTACCCGGGATTACGATTCTCTGTTTGCCACCTTCGGGTGGCAACCAGAGTCTCAGGGGATACTATCTATACAGAGCACACCTAGCATGTGCGGTACTGTCAGAAACACATATATTATTTTGCGTACCTCAAAGCCGCTCAGCAGACTTGTAAAGGCTTCATTCAATCCACTTTTGGCAGATGAAATCCTCTCAATTACCGTACCCATTAAAGTACGATGTGTCTCTGAGATGGCCGCTCGCCCTAGCAGACTCATCAGTGTGTACGGAGGATCTCTCCCGATCCGTCGAGGCCAGAAGTTGACACTTCGGCTGCCCGAAGTTTGGACTATTCGGCTCCCAAGGAGAACGATAGAAAGAGTCCCGGGATGTCCGGCATACGTGTCGTCCGCCCCATGTGACGGGGAGGCAGGGGGAGGCGTTTCGCTCTCCATCATCTTTGGAGGAAGATCCCCCAAAGACAAACTCTGTGGAGAAGGGCTATGAGCCAGACTGCAACAAATATGTTTCGGTTATTATCCTAAGAGACAAAACAGGATATATTTACCAAAGTACTCTTTTAATTACGGCTCGGTGGAGGGCTGGCCCCCTTGCGGGCGCTATGCGGCAAGAACACCCTCGGGGGCAGGGCCCCTTGGCAAGGCTTTCTTCCCTCATTTGGAAGCCTACGTTTCCAAATCTTCAGAGGCGGCCCTTTTCTTACCTTGAGGAGAGGGGATTTTAGGTTCCCCTCCCGAATTATCCTCCTTCGTGGAGGTACTTACTCCCCCAATTTGGATGTGTAAAATATGAGGCCCACCTGTGGCTTCTCTATTTTCCCCTCGTCTTCTCCTGATGGCACCTGATATGGTGTGCGCTCAACCATCCTGGTCAACAAAGGATCCGGCGAGCCTTCGGGATGAGGGGCCGAACACCTAATCCACTCTGCCTTCCTTAGCCAGTCCTGGCAGAGAGCAATTTTTCAGAATGATGTCATAATAAACATAAAGGATGGTGTGTTTGGTAGTGGAATTACTTACTTGGGTATCCGGACGGTTGCAGTTGAGACCCACGTCCTCGGTGGTGTCCGGACACTTTATTCATGATCCGAAGAATGACCCATACATCTCTTTGAGCGTCATGCCGAAGAATTGTTGAATGGTTCGTGGTCCTTCCGGGTTGAACTCCCACATACGGAGAGGACGACGCTGGCAGGGCAGGACTTGACGAACCAACATCACTTGCATTATCTTGACAAGACTGACATCCCTCTTAAGGAGGTCTTGGATGCGGCTTTGCAGTGTCAGCACATCGTTAATCGGCCCCCAATGCAGCCCCTTGTTGACCCATGACGCCAGTTGCAGCAGGGGTCCGAGCGGAACGCTGGAGCGGCCGGCCGCTTTGTACCTCGGGGAGCTATGATGTAAAACCACTCTTGCTGCCATAAATCAGAAGTTTCCGTGAAAGAACCCTTTGGCCATGGGGCGTCAGCGCCTTTGCTTATTATAGCGCCTCTGCACTCCGCGTGGCGCCCGTCAATCACCCTCGGCCTCACATTGAAGGTCTTGAGCCATAGGCCGAAGTGGGGGGTAATGCGGAGATAGGCTTCACACACGACGACAAACGACGAGATGTGAAGGATGGAATCCGAAGCTAGTTCATGGAAATCTAGCCCGTAATAGAACAGGAGCCTCCTCAAGAAGCGATCAAGACTAAAACCTAGCCCTCAGAGGAAGTGGGAAATAAATACGACATTTTCGTTGGGTTTGGGAGTGGGGATGACCTGCCCTTCAGCAGGCAGCCTATGCGGGATCTCGGTGGTGAGATACCTGGCCTCCCTAAGCTTCTTGACGCCCTCCTCTGTGGGAGGAGGCCATCTACCGGCCTTGAAGATTGGATCCGGACATGGTCGAGGGTCCGAAGTGCCTAAGCTTGAGGCTTGGTTGTTGGAACTCGAGGTGCGGGAGGGTAAGGATTGAGCGTGGGAAGAAAAGGACAGGCCTTGGCCCCCCTTATAAAGAGGACGAATATCAAGCATCCCCTGCGTGACCATTTGGGACTTGCCTAAAATCGAGGAGTAATATTAAACAAACATGGTTGGGTTACCCACGCCTGTATTGATGAGAATCCCGTGATAAGGGGGACACGATCTCTGCTTCGACAAGACGTGCCAATAAAACCTCCTCGCAGCGCGTGTAGTGGCTGGTTGTGAAAAACGGTTCGAATAATGACCGGACCACGACGTGATGTCATGCTATAAAAAGCTGTCAGTAGATTAGATTTGTGGAATATTGTACTCTCTACAGTGGTATGTGGAATTTTTCTTGCAGAGCTAGACACGATTCTCGTGTTCAAAATCTTCCATGGAGTATTTGGAGAAGGAACCCGCCTTGCAATGTTGAAGACAATCTATGCGCCCGACTCATCATCATTAAAGCCTGGTTCAGGGGCTACTGAGGGAGTCCTGGATTAAGGGGTCCTCGGACAGCCGGACTGTTGGACTATGAAGATACAAGATTGAAGACTTCGCCCCGTGTCCGGATGGGACTCTCCTTTGCGTGGAAGGCAAGCTTGGCAATTCGAATATGTAGATTTCCTCCTCTGTAACCGACTGTATGTAACCCTGGCCCCCTCTGGTGTCTATATAAACTGGAGGGTTTAGTCCGTAGGACAACAACAATCATAATCATAGGCTAGCTTCTAGGGTTTAGCCTCTACGGTCTCGTGGTAGATCAACTCTTGTAATACTCATATCATCAAGATCAATCAAACAGGAAGTAGGGTATTACCTCCATCGAGAGGGCCCGAACCTGGGTAAAACATCGTGTCCCCTGCCTCCTGTTAGCATTAGCCTTAGACGCACAGTTCGGGACCCCCTACCCGAGATCCGCCGGTTTTGACACCGACATCAGGCATTTGCTTGAAATATTAATTTCAACTCCTGGAACATCTCATATATTCCATGACGTTCAAAAACGTCTTTGAAGTCTTGATTCTAAACCGTAAAGCATGGTGCACTAAACTATCAAGTAGTCATCATATTGAGCTAGCCAAACCTTCAGAACGTCTGCATCTCTCCTGCAATAGGTCTGTCCCCTAGCGGTGCATCAAGGACATCATTCTTCTGTGCAGCAATGAGGATAAACCTCGGATTATGGACCCAATCTGCATCATTGCTACTATAATCTTTCAACATAATTTTCTCTAGGAACATATAAAAACACAGGGAAGCTATAACGCGAGCTATTGATCTACAACATAATTTGCAAAATACTATCAGGACTAAGTTCATGATAAATTAACGTTCAATTAATCATATTACTTAAGAACTCCCACTTAGATAGACATCCCTCTAATCATCTAAGTGATCACGTGATCCAAATCAACTAAACCATGTCTGATCATCACGTGAGATGGAGTAGTTTTCAATGGTCAACATCACTATGTTGATCATATCTACTATATGATTCACGCTCGACCTTTCGGTCTCAGTGTTCCGAGGCCATATCTGCATATGCTAGGCTCATCAAGTTTAACCCGAGTATTCTGCATGTTCAAAACTGGCTTGCACCCGTTGTATGTGAACATAGAGCTTATCATACCTGATCATCATGTGGTGTCTCGGCACGACGAACTGTCGCAATGGTGCATACTCAGGGAGAACACTTATACCTTGAAATTTTAGTAAGGGATCATCTTATAATGCTACCGTCGAACTAAGCAAAATAAGAATATAAAAGATAAAATCACATGCAATCAAAATATGTGACATGATATGGTCATCATCATCTTGTGCCTTTAATCTCCATCTCCAATGTACCATCATGATCTCTATTGTCACCGGCATGACACCATGATCTCCATAATCTTTATATTTATCAACATGTCATCACATGGTCGTCTCGCCAACTATTGCTTTTGTAACTATTGCTATCGCATAGCGATAAAGTAAAGCAATTATATGGTGCTTGCATCTTATGCAATAAAGAGACAACTATAAGGCTCCTGCCAGTTGCCGATAACTTTAACAAAACATGATCATCTCATACAACAAATTATATCACATCATGTCTTGACCATATCACATCACAACATGCCCTGCAAAAACAAGATACACGTCCTCTACTTCGTTGTTGTAAGTTTTACGTGGCTGCTACAGGCTTCTAGCAAGAACCGTTCTTACCTACGCACCAAAACCACAATGATTTTTCGTCAAGTGTTCCGTTTTAACCTTCAACAAGGATCGGGCGTAGTCAAACTCGATTCAACTAAAGTTGGAGAAACAGACACCCACTAGCCACCTGTGTGCGAAGCACGTCGGTAGAACCAGTCTCATGAACGCGGTCATGTAATGTCGGTCTAGGCCGCTTCATCCAACAATACCGCCAATTCAAAGTATGACATGCTAGTAAGCAGTATGTGTCGGGGGTTGGGTGCGACATATGCCAAAGGATGGCTTGTCATGGTGGGAGCGAGTAGAATGTCCCCGGTGCCCGGAAGCGGGATGAGGCGTAGACACGAACGCCGGCGTACTTTACCCAGATTCGAGGCTCTCCTAGGAGATAACACCCCTAGTACTGCTCTGTGGGGTCTCCGCATGATCACTATATGCTCAAGTGATACAAAGTTGCTCCTTGAGCTGAATGCTAGAGGCAGGAGAAGGCAAGGCTAGCTCCTTCCTCCTCTAGGAATGTGGCTAGGTCTAATGGGGTGGGAACCCTTTGCATGGGTGCCCTGGGGGGTTTATATAGGCCTACCCCCAGGGGTATAATGGTAATCTGGCCGGCTGCTAGGCCCGACTGTCAGCGTCTCCGGCCTCCGGCTTCTCCGCCGACTACTGGAGCCCGCCGCTTGGTGGGCCCAGCCGACCGGTCTGGTACGGAGCCGACAGGCCGCCTCTGCAGCTGGCGGGTCTGGTTGGTGGCTGCTCAATGTAGCCACACTGCTAATGATGCTGGCTTGGTCATCTCATTGTAGCTACAGTCCCGCCACCTAGTGGGAGATCACTGTAGCCACACCTGGTCTCATCAGGTTAATGGTGCACGGGCTTCAAGGGAGGGGACGGCCGCCTGCTGGAGGCCGGCCCTCTCCTGGTCCGATTGGTTCGGCGGGCTCCGTCTTCTGGGATGTCACTGCCCGGTAGGGCCCATAGCCTGCGGGCCGTATCGACAGACCGTCGTGGGGAGAAGGGCTCCGCCTGCCCAGAGTGATGTCAAGGGAGAGTGGCAACAGTACCACGCTGTGCGGAGATCTCCGCCCATACGAGACACTGTGGCCACGCCAATCCCAAGATTCTGGGGTGAGGGCTTCACTGTAGCCACGCCCCATCTCGTCCTCTTGATGGGGGCACAAACTCTAAGGGCGCGTGATGGCCGCCTGCTCGATGCCGTCTTCCCTAGAGGTTGGCTGGCTGGAGCCGGCCGCTCGCGACGCCGTCTGCCGGTGGTTAGCCGCCCTCTGGTGGCCGGCCATTGAGCAAGCCGGCCCCCAGAGGGCGGAGCTTCAGCATGGGGCACAGCAAGGCGAAGCTGGCCCAAAGTCTTGATAAATCCAGGGACTCGGGTGAGGCTACCCGTGGCCCATTACTCCGATAGTAGTCCCCGAAGTCGGTGAGGCGTTGTGGTCGAGGGGCCGCGAAGTCTCAGTGGCTTCCCCCTCACCGAGCTCCAGGAGAGCGTTGATCCGCCCTGCCACTACAAGGAAAAGGCCTACTAATGGCGCACCGGTTTTGCCTACTAATGGCGCACTACCGGTGCGCCATTACTAGCATGCCACTAGTATTTTTTTACTAATGGCGCACCACTGGTGCGCCATTAGTAGTACAGCCCACGGTGCGCCACATAGAAGTGCGCCATTAGTAACATTTTTTTCAATTTTTTTTCTGATTTTTTTTAAATTTTGTTTGTTTGTTTTCTTAATCTTAGGTCACTATGGCTTAATCTCGGATAAATATGCTTAATCTCAGGTCAAATCACACTCCGTGGTCAAACTTCCCGAAAGGTCACCCATCCTCACACTACTCCTGCCCAAGCACGCTTAACTTCAGAGTTCTATCCAACCCCAGCAACAGCTCACTTCACAGGCACTTGTTGATATATCTAGCATATCAATCCTATTATACCTTGTTGATGTCTAGGACTTCGTTCATGTTCATGACTATGATGAAATTTTGAAAAATATTTCAAACTTCCCGGTCATATTACGTATCATTTTTTGAAAAACAATTAGAAAAATCAAAACCAATTTTTTTTCTATTACTAGTGGCGCACCACATCCATGGTGCGCCACTAGTAAGTTTGATTTTCTTGGAATATTTTTGCCTCTAGATCTTGAAAGCCCCGTAACTTTTTTTCTGTTAGGGTTTTGGGGATTTTGAAAATGTTTAACAAGGTTCTCCAGTTAAATTCGGATGTAACTTTTCGAGTAGATGATTTTTCATATATAAAACTTTTTAATCCGAGTTCGTATGCAAAATTTATGCCCATTTTACAAATTTCCAGAGAGATTTTGCAAATAAAGTCGAAATTCATATTTGTAAATTTTCCCAACAACTAGACCACATATCACATGGAAAACTTATTTTCTTTTATTTTTTTTGACATTTTTATCATTTTATTTTATTTATTTTTACAACTGAAAAGGCGGTCCACCGAGGGGGGGGGTGCATTCGGGAACTTTTGGGCCAAGTTAGTAATGGCGCACCGTGGGGTGGTGCGCCATTACTAGTTAAACTAGTAATGGCGCACCACACCCACGGTGCGCCATTACTAGTTTTGAAA
>NC_041381.1:663633675-663740060 GCF_002162155.2 Triticum dicoccoides
AGTATTTGCACACTAACGGCGCACCAACACATGGTGCGTCATTAGTATTTAGTAATGGCGCACCACATGTACAGTGCGCCATTAGTGTCCATCTCATCTATAGCCCTTTTCCTAGTAGTGTGCGGTTGGCCGACTGCTGAAGCCGGCCTCGCCTAGGCGGGACTATCTGGTCGATTTTGAACTTCAAGGCGGGAAAGCAGGTGGCATGCCTGCTAAGCTTCCCGGGCCGCCGCCCGCCACAGACACGCCACGCGGCGCACGCCAGCCTGCCACCCCACGCCCCTGATTGGACGTGACAGTGGGCCGGGCCCGCCACTACCGCGCCTCGGCACCCAGGCGGATCTGCTGTGCCGAGGGGGGCGGTTGCAATTCCCACGACCGCTCGAGGCGTGGTGAATGCGCGCGGTAAATGGGGGTCGTGGGGTCGTGGGCGCAGTTAATCCCACGACCCACGCCCCGCCCCTCGGCTTCGTATCTCGGGGGCTATAAGTAGGGGGGAGGGAGGAGTGCGGCAAAGCTTGCGCGCACCCTCCCACTCTCTCTTCTTCCTCTGCTCTTTCCTCCATAGCTGCCGCTGCTGCTCCGTGCCGCCGTGGAGCCGCCACCGTCCGCACCGACGCACCCCTCCTCCTCACGCGGCCCACCCGAAGCCATGGCACGCGAGAAGGGCGGTGATTGGGAGGGGTCGACAGTGATCGAGGATCACATATCCTTCCTCCGCGACACGCGCCGGATGCCCAACGCGGCATTCGTCGAGGCGCGGGTGCCGCCGGAGGAGGAGATCTCGCCGGCGCCGAGGGGGAACGAGCGGGTCGTCTTCCGCTTGCACTTCCTCCGTGGCTTCGGCCTTCCGGTTAGCGGCTTCCTCCGCTCCTTCCTCGACTTCAACAACCTCCAACCTCATCATCTCACACCCAACGCCGTGACCCTACTCTCCGCCTTCGTCACGACGTGCGAGGGCTACATCGGCATCCTTCCCACACTCGAGCTGTGGGGAGCGTTCTTCTACGGGAAGCTCGGCACCTCCGCCAAGGATACGGCGGCCTAGTGTGGCGGGTTCGTCGCCATGCGCCGGCCGGCGAAGCAGAACGCCTTCCCCGTCATCAAGCTGGCACAGTCAGTGAAGATGTGGCAGCAGTCCTACTTTTACGTCGAGAACGTCGACCCGACTGTCGACTTCATCAACCTGCCGGCCTATGAGGCCGGCCCTCCCACTGGGGCTCGGCCCAACTGGGGCTACAAACCGAAGCCGGTGTTGCCGGACGCCGCGGCCGCCATTGGCTGACTCCGGGTGCTCCAGGAGTTGGAGGGCCTCGTCGCCTCCGACCTCCTGATCGCCTTTGTTGAGCGCCGGGTTCTCCCGCTCCAGGGCCGCCCTCATCCAATCTTCCGGATGAGCGGGCACCGCGACCCCAGCCGGTTGTGCACGAAGCAGATGCTGACTGCTGAGGTCGCGCGGATGGTGAATGAGATCTTCGACCTCAAGGTGTCGAAGGCAAAGTGGCGGTACGGGAAGCGGCCGCACTCGCGCGACGATTCGCCGCCTGCCGTAAGTTTCTTCATCTCTTCCCTCTGATCTATTTTTTCAGTCTTGTTCTTGTCGTGATGCGACTCCCTTCTGAGCGCAGATTTATATGTCCGAGGCGACGGCCTCCATCATGGGGCCGGGTGGTGACTACCTGCCGGACAAGGGCGGTGAGCGACTTGGACGACCCCGACTTGGGGGCGCCGCCCTGGCGGACGATGCAACAGGCGGCGGCAGCGGAGCAGGCGGCTCCGAGGAGGGCGGCGGCGTGGAGACTTGGCCTGACGACCACGATGATGAAGACGAGCCGCGCCCCGCTTGGAGCACTGCCAACACCGGCGTAGGCCCCTCTACTGGGCCGCCCGCCCGAGCCGGCAAACGCAAGCGGAGGCAAGGCGCTGTCCTGTTTGGCAGCGCCCCAAAGAAGCCCAAGAACCCGGCCGCGGCGACCAGGCGGAAAGAAGCCGCGGCCAAGGTGGCCAAGTATCAGAGGCAGCCGAAGGTGCCAGTCATGGTGTCGGCGTAAGTATTCTTTTCGTGTTTTCCGTCTTCTCGCCAATCCGGCCTAAAAGCTTTTCTGACTTGTCTTCTTATTTCAGGGCCCCGCTGACTCTCGAGAAGTCGAGCGCCGCCTCGGTCATCAGGTCGGCGGCGACCTCCTCCACCAGCCGGGGAATTGACCCGACCATCGACCTCCGGGAGGCGATAGAGCGGAACATGCGGGAGGAGCGTGAGGAAGAAGTCGATCGTCTGACCAAGGAGCAGGCGGACAAGGCCGCCGCGTCCGCAAAGAGGAAGCTGGCGCAGGCGGAGGCCGAAGCCGCCAAGAGCCGCTGCTCGTGACGCCCCTGAACACCGCGCCACCTCCGCCAGAGTTTGAGGCGACGACTAGGGGAGCTGGCGACGAGCATCCGATCCGGGAGCGGGAGGGCGGCGACGTGGCCATGCCGGACGTCCTCGTGCCACCGCCGCTACCGCCTAGCGGAACACAGGACGAGCAGCCGGCCGAGCCGCCGGTGCCACCAGTCGGGGACGTGGTGGTGACGGACCTGATTCCTGAGGTCCGCACACCCACGCGCCGCCGTCTTGAGAAGGCGGCCTCAGCACCGCGGCCGTAGGAGGTCGGTGCTACGAGCTCATAGGTCCCCGACACCGAGGCGACCAGCGCCGCGCCTGCTGGCTGGATACACGGGGGCGGGACGGGCACCCTGAACCAGACGTCCCTTGACGTCCAGGCCAAGCTCCAGGTTGAAGCCGAAGCCCTCAAGCGCTGCAACGAAGCCTTCCTGGAGTCGCGGGCAGCCATCCGCGTAAGTTTCCTTCGCTTTCCTTTTTTTCCTTGATCTTCTTATCTTCTTCATGGGGGCGCGCTAGCGCACCCACTGGGTGTAGCCCCCAAGTTTCGGGCCGGCTGCTGAGCAGG
Organism: Triticum dicoccoides; assembly: GCF_002162155.2. Lineage (NCBI taxonomy): Eukaryota > Viridiplantae > Streptophyta > Magnoliopsida > Poales > Poaceae > Triticum > Triticum dicoccoides. Next base: position 663,636,624 of record NC_041381.1, read on the forward strand.
CGGTCCGAAACTTTAACTTGTATGTACCAAATGTTGACTTGTCTAATATCCCTTCTGCAGGACTACCACAATCTTCACGCTATCTCCTTCAACTCCCGGGTACGGGAGCTGGAGACGCTGGCCGCCTATATGTCCGAGAGCCGGAGTAAGCTTCGACTTCCTTTCTTCGCGGGGGCGCACTGGCGTACCCGCGGGCTATAGTCCCCGAGGTTCAGGCCGACCGCTGAGAAGTCGGGCCGAATCTCCTTAGTGTTTCATTCTTTGTATACTTCTTCTCTGCGGGGGCACGATGGCGCGCCCGCGGGCTGTAGTCCCCGAGATTCGGGCCGACTGCTGAGCAGTCGGGCCGGATCTCCGCGGCAACTGCATCCCTCTTTGTCTTTTTGACTGATGCTCTTTCTTCTTCCCTTTTTTCGGAGGCCAGCGCCGCCTTGTAGCAGCAGCTGGGCGAACCCAACACCACTCTGCGCGGCAAGGAGGCGGAGTGCAGCAAGCTGACCGAGGAGCGGGACCGGCTGGTCGCTAAGCTCGCCGAGTAGACGGAGGCTCTCAAGACGGCCCAGCGGGAGGCGAAGGCGAAGGAGGCCGATCTCCTCACCGAGTTTGAAACCGAGCGCGCCGCCCGGGCCGACAAGGAGGCGCATACGACGGCCTGCTTCAGCAGCATCGAGGACTTGGTCGATGGTGAGTTTTATTCTTCTTGTTCATCGTCTTGAGCTGCCGGTCTTTTCTAAGCCGACTGCTTGTTTCTGACTTTGTTTTCCCTTGCCTTCCGCCCGAGCAGATTTCTTCCCGGGTCACTCTGTCGCCGCGAGCCAAGTCATCGAGGCCCAACGCGAGGAGCGGAGGGCGGAAGGCGCACAGATTGCTGCTGACGCCCCCTGGACCCTCAACGAGCATATCCTCAGCATCCAGGCCCGTCTTCGGCCCGCCCAGCAAGTGTTGCGCCGTCTTCAGCGCGTCGGGACCCAGGCGATTTCCGCCCTCTGGTCAGGCTTGCCAGCTCCGCGCACTCCAAGCCAGACCGCCGACTGGCTGGAGGTGGCGGACGGCCGCCTGGAGGCCTGGAAGGGCTCTGCGGCCCGGGCAGGAGAGCGCCGCGCCCTTGAGTTCATCAAGGCGTGGTATCCTGGGCTAGACTTAGCCCAGTTGGCCATGTTCTGGATGGAGCCGCAGGAGGATCTGGCGGTGGTGGAGGCCGAGCTTATCAACAGGGCGGCGGCGATTACCGACTTCACCGACACGAGCATCTTCGTTCCGGAGGTGGTTGAGGAAGGCGTCGAAGCGCCGCAGGAGTGGCTCGGGCTAAACCCGGAGGACAGCAAGGACTTGGCTGAAGTCATCGACTCCAGCGATGAAGGGGAGGAGGGGGAGGAGGAGGAGGATGAGGAGGAGGAGGAGGAGGATAGCGACGTTGACATGTCGGAAGTTGGTGCGGATGATCAGCCCCACCCCGACCAGGCCTCAAGCAACGACCCGCGCTCCAAAGCGCCAACCGCTGCTGGGGGCGGCCAGGTGGTGACCGACCAGCCGCCCGTTCCTCTGACAGACGCCACCGACTCCATCATCCAGCCCTCCGCTGTTCCGACTGGCGCTGCTAACTCCAGCGCCCAGCCAGAGCCGTCTGCTGCGCCACCCGGCGCAGCCAACTCCATCATCCAGCCGGAGCCGCCTGCTGCACCAACTGGCACCGCCGACCCCAGCATCCAGCCGGAGCCGCCTGTCGTGCCAACTAGCGCAACTGACTCCGTCATCCAGCCGGAGCTGCTTGCTGCACCAACTGGCACCGCCAACCCCAGTGTCCAAACGGAGCCGTCTGTCACACCAACTGGCGCCATCGACCCCAGCGCCCCGCCGGAGTCCTCCGCTGCTCCCTAGGGTGTTTATCTTTTCCTTTTCCTGCTTGCTTGGTCTGGACATCTTTGTTAAATTCGCACAATTCCACCCGCGGGGTGTATATTAAACTTTGCTGAATGCCGGCCGATGGGCCTTTATCTATGTAAATATTCTATTGCAACTTTATGCTTTGTTCTGCCGATCTCTGACTTTCCTTGCGTGTACTCCTTGCTTTTTTCCTTTGCCGCCCTCCCTTAGCTATCCTCTTGCTAGCCAAGCAGCCGCTCTGCGGACTGCGGCTGGTTTGAGTACTTAGCTTTTTTGCGGGAGGGAAAGTACTTAGCCATTTGGAGGTTTTTTGCAAGGGAGGTAGAGGCCGGCCGGCCGGCCGGCTGCTCGGCAGCTGGCCGGGCAGGTATGGTGCCGACCTCGGCTATATGTGCTTGTTCCTTAACCATTTTTCATGTGGGCACTGTCTTGCCGCCTCTGCCCGCCATGCAGTTGCTCTACGAACTGTGGCTTCTGACAAAAGAAGTTTTAGGTGCCAACACATTACTTGTCCGGCTGCAGGAGGCGGCATATAGTAGAAGGCGGCAAACCTCCGGGCCGACCGCTCGACCTGGTGCCAGGCGGAAATAATAAAATAGAGGCACACTCATGGGCATAACCCTTATCATATAGATAAAAGGAGGGCAGTCCCCGAGTTCGTCTCGGGGGGCCCGGAGTCTTTGTACATAATACAAAAGGTACCGTGGTACATACTGCTTTCAACTGTAAAATCTCCAGAGGAGGTTTGCATTCCACGACCTCTCCGTCTCCTTGCCTGAATCATCTCTTTTGCGTGCTCTGGGCTTCTGAGCGTCGATCAGATAGTAGGAGTCGTTGCCCAGCACCTTGCTGAAGGTGAAGGGGCCTTCACAAGGCGCCGAGAGCTTGTGCTGGCAGGCTGTTCGCTGGATCAGCCGGAGCACAAGGTCTCCCTCTTGGAAGGATCTTGGCTTCACCTTGCGGTTGTAGTATCGGTGCAGACTCTGCTGGTAGATGGCGGACCGGCTAAGCGCCAACAGCCGGCCCTCATCCAGCAGGTCAACATCGTCTGCCTCGGTGTACATGGTGACTCGCGGGGAGTCGAACTCTATGTCCGTCGGGATGACGGCTTCAACACCGTAGACGAGGAAGAAGGGCGTGAAGCCGGTCGACTTGTTTGGAGTTGTGCGCAGGCTCCAGAGGACGGCCGACAGCTCATCGAGCTAGCAGCCGGCCAAACGCTCAAGGGGCTCGACCAATCGGGGCTTGATGCCGGACAAGATGAGGCCGTTTGCTCGCTCAACCTGACCGTTTGACTGCGGGTGGGCAACGGACGCTAAGTCAGTCGGATGCCATGCGTCTCGCAGAAACGAGCCAAGGCTCCTTTGGCAAAGTTTGTGCCATTGTCGGTGATGATGGTATGTGGTATGCCGTGCCGAGTGGCAAAGTTTCTTGATTGGCTTGGCCTCTATCCACTTGGTGAAGTTGTCCATAGCGACAAGAAGATGAGTCATGCCGCCACGGGCTGTCTTGAATGGCCCCACCATATCTAAACCCCAAACAGCAAAGGGCCAAGCAATGGGAATAGTCTTGAGTGCAGAAGCTGGCAAATGAGGCTTGGAGCGGAATCTTTGGCACCCTTGGCACTTCTGGACCAACTCTTTGGCCTCTTCAAGGGCAGTCGGCCAGAAGAAACCATGGCGAAAGGCTTTGGCAACAAGTGCTCTTGAGGCTGCGTGGTGGCCACATTCACCCTGGTGAATATCTCTGAGGATTGCTTGGCCCTGGTCCGGCTCCACACAGCGCTGGTACACAGCAGTGACATTGCACCGAACCAGCTCTTTGTTGACTATGGTGTATGCCGCCGCCCATCATTGCACTTGTCGGGCCACGGTCTCGTCAGCTGGCAACTCTTTGTTTACCAGGAATTTGAGGATGGGTTGAGCCCATGATGGTGCTGCTATCTCTCCGACTGCTACAACAGCAACTTGTACGAGGGCGGTTGGGCAGGGAGGCGGCGGGTTGGAGTCGGCTGCCGCCTGCCGCCTGCTGTCTTGAAGAAGTACCAGGGCCAGGCTCTGGAATTACTGGGCCAGGTGCGATGGCTGCAGTCCCCGGGCTGCCTGCCGAAGTCCCCGTGCCGGCTTCTGGTATCCTCAAGTTGGATCCGACTGCTTCAGGGGGGACGGCATGAAGATGGAGTCGGACTCTGGAGATGGCTTGACAGACGGCTTGAGGAGGCGCTACAAGGCGACGCCGACTGGTATCACCTGGCGGGTGGAGCCAATCCGTGCCAAGGCATATGCTTGCTCATTATCATTTCTTGGCACGTGAAGGAACTCACACCCGTCAATGTATCCACTGAGTTGCTGCACGAGGAAGCGATAACTTGCCATATTCGCGTCCTTGGCGTCCCAGTCGCCTGACGATTGTTGTACCACCAAGTAGGAGTCACGATAGCACAGGATCCGGAAAATGCCGAGTTCCTTGGCAAGCCGGAGTGCGTGTATGAGTGCCTCATATTCTGCTACATTGTTGGAGGTGGCAAAATGGACTTGCAGCACATATTCGACCTTGTTGCCTTTTGGAGAGGTGAGGACGATGCCGGCTCCCAATCCGGTGCGCATTTTTGAACCATAAAAATGCATCTGCCAATGGGTGGAGTCTGGTGCTGGCGGTAGGTACTGGATCTCGGCCCAGTCGACGAGGAAGTCGGCCAACACTTGTGACTTGATGGCGGTGCGAGGCTAGTAGTAGATGGTGTAAGGGGCCAGATCAATAGCCTACTTGGCCACTCGGCCAGAAGCTTCCCGGCGTCCAAGGATCTCAGCAAGCGGAGCCGTACAAACGATGGTTATTGGGTGTTCTTGAAAGTAAGGCTTGAGCTTCTTGGCGGCAAAGTGCACGCCATAGCACATCTTCTGATAATGTGGATAGTTTTTCTTGGAGGCGGATATCACTTCACTCAAGTAATATACCGGTCTCTGGACCGGCAATGCTCTGCCCTCCTCCTTGCGCTCTACCACAATGACTGTGCTGACAACCCGACTGGTGGCAGCGACGTAGATGAGCATGGGCTCCTTCTCAGTCGGAGCTGCTAGGATAGGCGGGGTTGCCAACATCTTTGTTGGTCTCAAAACTGGCGGATCTCGGGTAGGGGGTCCCGAACTGTGCGTCTAGGCGGATGGTAATAGGAGACAAGGGACACAATGTTTTTGCCCAGGTTCGGGCCCTCTTGATGGAGGTAAAACCCTACTCCTGCTTGATTAATATTGATGATATGGGTAGTACAAGAGTAGATCTACCACGAGATCAAAGAGGCTAAACCCTAGAAGCTAGCCTATGGTATGATTGTTGTTTGTCCTACGGACTAAAACCCTCCGGTTTATATAGACACCGGAGAGGGTTAGGGTTACACAGAGTCGGTTACAATGGTAGGAGATTTACATATCCGTATCGCCAAGCTTGCCTTCCACGCCAAGGAAAGTCCCATCCGGACACGGGACGAAGTCTTCAATCTTGTTTCTTCATAGTCCAGGAGTCCGGCCAACGGTGATAGTTCGGCTATCCGGACACCCCCTAATCCAGGACTCCCTCAGTAGCCCCTGAACCAGGCTTCACTGACGACGAGTCCGGCGCGCATATTGTCTTCGACATTTTAAGGCGGGTTCCTCCTCCGAATACTTCATAGAAGATTTTGAACACAAGGATAGTGTCCGGCTCTGCAAAATAAGTTCCACATACCACCGTAGAGAGAATGATCTTTACACAAATTCAATCTGCTGACGTATTCTGCGGCGTGACGTCACACCACGGCCAAGCCTTTATTTGAATCGTTTTTACTGTCCCACCTCAGCGTGTTTAGTGAGGCGGTTTCTTCGGCACGTCTTATCAAAGCAGAGATCGTGTTCCCTTATTCCGGGATTCTCATCAATACGGGCGTGGGTAATCCAACTGCGCCATTGATTACGGCGCTGGGGAGATAAGCGAGTTTTACCAGGCTGGTGGGGGACGCATAGCTTCGCCCGTCCATATAAGGGGATAAGGATCCACCTTTTCACCTATGCCTTCTTCCTCCTTTGCTCATCCATTTCCACGCACTCGAGCTCCAGCGCCCAAGTCCGCACATCCCTCCTCAACCTTCTCCAGCCATGTCCGGAGCGGGAGGCAAGTGGATGGTCTCCTCCGTAACGGAGGAACAAGTCAAAAAGCTGCGGAAGGCCGGATACTTGTCCAGCGACATATCGCATCGGCTCCCCGACAAGGGGCAGCTCCTCCCCACCCCCAGGCCCCATGAGAGGGTGGTGTTCCTCACCCACTTCCTCCGCGGACTAGGTTTTCCACTTCACCATTTGTCTGGGGCTCATGTTCTACTATGGCCTAGATTTCCACGATCTGGCCCCAAACTTCATCCTCAACATCTCGGTGTTCATCGTCGTGTGCGAGGCCTTCCTTTGCATCCATCCCCACTCCGGCTTATGTCTAAAGACTTTTAGTGTCAAGCCGAAGGTAGTGGGCGGCCGCCAAGCGGAGTGCGGAGGCGCCATGGTGGTCCGGGTGGCCAACGTCCTATGGCTCGAGGGCTCCTTCGTGGAGACAATAACGGGGTGGCAATCGGGGTGGTTCTACATCACCGAGCCGCGCGACTCCAAATGGGCGGCGGCCCCTGAATTCCGATATGGTTTCCCCACATGGCTCACCTCCTGGAAAGAGATGGGCCTAACGTGGGGAGATTTGGAAGAGCGGACCGGACTTCAAACCTGCGTCCAAAAGCTGGTGAACAAGAATCTCAAGCTTGTCAACGTAGTCCAGGTCATGCTCATCCGCCGGATCCTCCCATGCCAACAACGGGCCTTCAAATTGTGGGAGTTCGATCCGGCACAGCACCAAACCTTGCGCAAGCTCTTCGACACTACATACGAAGATGCCTGGAAGGTGCTGTTTAAGGGCGCCGAGGCCCCCGCATCCGCTACCGAAGATCGCGGATTCAGCTCGCGGTGTCAGGCTAGCGAGGTAAGATATTCTACCCTTTACGGGACTCTTGTTTTTCATAGTCTGACTCTATGTGGGATCTAAACTCCCTTACCTTTGACAGGACTGGCTGAAGACGTCCGAGAAAGTTAACTGTCCGGGTCCTTTGCCAGAAGACCCAGCGGACGCCCGCTTGAAGGGGCTGTTGGTTCCGGCACCTCACGTGGTGCCGGAGAAGAAGGCCAAGAAGAAGGCCACAGGAACTGGGAGGAGTGCCCAGCGCTAGGTGTTGTCGGACTCATCGTCCGACGATTCCGAGGCGGACTCCTCCCGTGAAGACGAGAAGGAGGAAAAAGAGGCCTCTCCCCCAGCGGGGGGAGAGAAGAAAAGAAAGGCCGCCCCAGCTGGGGGGCGGAGGGTCCAAGAAAGGAAGGACCCTTCCTCTGGACTTTTCCACCAACGCCGACAACGGCGAAGAGGAGTGGCCCTCGAGGGCCAAGCCCCTGGCAAGATCATAAGTGTCCGGATTCCATAATAACTCATGATTTTTCATTTGTCGCATAGTGTCTTCTAACGCCGAATACAACCATGCAGCCCGCCTAAGGACGAGCTCCCCGCTTCGTCGAGCGGCTTCCTGGATTCGTCGGATGTGAATAGCACTTCACTTCCGACGGCCTCCTCCCCTCGTGACGCAGACGACACCGTGGTGGAATCCCAAAAGGGGCCCAACCAGGAGGAGGTTGTCCTGGAGGCGCCGCAAGGCGACCTCCCAGACTCCGGGCGCAAAGGGGGAAAACCCCAAAGGGCTCTAAGTCCGGCCCTGTGCCGGACTCCGTACCGGAACCTACAATGGTTCCGAAGTCTGGCAGGCGGCCCCTTCACATGAAGGGCAAGACTGCGACGCCGGTGGCCTCCGTCCAACCGGAGGCACCGGATAGCTTGTTGGAGGCGCTTAATGGCACCTCCATCGACGAGGAGCACCGCATTATCATGAGTGCGGTGATCCAAAAAGTTTAGTCCGCCAAGAGCGGGCTGAATGAAGCCTGTACCAGCCTTCTAACAGGCTTTGAGGTAAGTTTTTAAGATATGTAAGAATATTACCGCATAGACAGTAGCCCCTGATGCTTAGTTCGGTGATCGAAAAGAAAAGCCGAGCTGAGGATCTAAAAAGATATACGTAGGAGTCTAACATAAATATGTCAATATGGGAATGCAGGCTGCGCTGCTGACCTCTGCCGCACTGAATGCGGAGGTCAATGCATTAAAGGAGAGCCTCGAGCGGTCCGAGAACGAGCTCGGCCTTGCCAAGAAGTAGCTCGAGGACAAGGAAGGTAAGTAATACCTTATAGAAAGGACTTGGTTGCAAAAAATGACAGGAATAACGTGAGTATTGCAGGGGCCACGAACGAGGTGGCAACCCTGAAGGAAGCGGTGTCCAAGGCCGAAAATAGTGCGGCCGCGGAGCGCACCGAGTGAGAGAAGCAGGAGGCGCGGGTGGCGGAGGTGCGGCAAGAGCTCCAGGCTCTCATGGAAAAACATGAGAGTTTGGAGCGTGACTCGAAGACTCGAGAGTCCGAGCTCGCCTTGGCTCTTGAGAGTGCCAAAGCCGCTAAGGCCGAAGCCCAGAAGGCCCTCCAGGAGATTGAGGCGATAAAAAAGATAGCGGCGGGTAAGGAATTCTATATGCAAAGCAAGCATGTAAAAGTGAATTATCTGTTACTTACCCGAATCCGGAGCTCTCCAGGAGCGTTCGCAGATCTGCCTCGTAGTGTGTCCAATGCTGCCGCGTTCTACCGAGCCGAGGAGGGGAGCTCGACGGAAAAGGTGTTCTGGTCTCAATATGCTGAGGCCGGACATCCGGTGCCCCTGAGCGACTAGCTGAAGCAGCTGGTCGAGCTCCACAAGGTGGCCGAGCAGGCCATGAAGGGCCTCATAGTTCGGCTGTGGCCTAAAGAAGCCATGCCTGGGAGCTACTTCGTTCTGGTGCGGCGGCTGCTGGACGCCTGTCCATGGATTGAAGTCATCAAGCGCTCTGTCTGCATTGAAGGTGCCCGTCGGGCCCTTGCCCGTGCTAAAGTGCACTGGGGCAAGATGGACGCCAAGAAGCTTGTGACGGACGCGCCACCGCTAGGCAAGGAGTATCGCAAGCCCGAGATGTACTATGAGGGCGTCCTGAAGGGTGCCCGCCTTATAGCGGGTGAATGCTCTAAAGATGTAATTTTTGAGTAGACTCGCAATTTTTATCCTGTACGCTGAAAACTTTGTTCATATGCGCTAAGCCTTGTTAATTTAAAATATTACCTTCTGTGCGGCCGTTTGTCAAATTTGAGAGATGGCGAGTCGTTGGCTTCAGCCCCCATGCCACAAGTGCTGGGGTGTTTGGGATAAACTTGAGCGCTCTTGTTCCCATTCTTGGGTCCTTCGAGGGAGGCGTTCAACACGATGAACGAGGCAACCAGACTATAATGCTTGAACACTCTCACTTAGCCATAGAATTCTATAATTTGAAATTTCGGCGAAGCCCCTGGTATTCGGAAGACCGAGTTCGGGGCGCTATCCATGCCTTGACCGGACAATGCCAACTCCTCGCTCTAAGCGGCATGAGTCTTTAGGGACCCGAAAAACCTCTCGAACAGTGACCGGCTCTCGCCCTATCATGACGGTCTGTTTTAGCTTTCTCCACTAAGGTGCTCAATCCAGCTGAACCGGGCCACAATCGCAGTGGTTCTCCCAGCGCTACCTTAGCCGATATAACGGAACGTAAGGTACCAAAACATGGGAGCCGGGCAAACCCAACTATTGACCCAAGACATGATTCGGAGCCGATGCATATAATGATATAAGTTCAGGGTGCCGCACTTGTGAAAGTGTTCGGACTTCTCACACCATGTTTTGGGGTACTTAAGCCCCTGGTGTATTGACCGTACCAAGTTGTACAGGTGCAACATGTCATAGATGAACATTTATGGAAAAAAAGGAATGCAATAATAAGCAGAAGGTATGTATTGTTTATTCAAAAGATACTGCAATGAAAGCAGAATGATACAAATAGTGTGATAAGCAAGGGATGGGGCTATTTAACATGTCCCCCTCCAGGGTTAGGCTCCGGGATGGTATGTAAAACAGGTATACTGCTCGTAATAGAGACCACCTGGACACTCGATGTAGCTTTTCTGCTTCCCTGGCTGTTGCATCGTCAGTTCGGCGATTCTACTGCCGGACAGGGCTTCTGGAAAACGGAGTCTTGAGAATAAGAAAAAAAAAGAATGACACAATTGGGAGCCCCTGGTGCGGTTGAGCCGCACTCTGGGCATGCTGTGGTCATGCCCCTCCCCCTATGCCCATGGTATCTCCAGAGCGTAGTTATGTACGCGTGGTACTAGTCTCGCGATTTCGCAAGGGCTGGGGTTGGGGCCGCATTGCTACGCGTGCTCAGAACGTGCCAGGCGGTCTTGTTGTAGGTTACTCCGGGCGCACTTGATGGTGTCCGGATGTTTTGTAGTCGGACTCGAGAATTGCCTTAAGAGGCTGCTTTGTACTTCCGCCACGGTGGCCGCCGTATGCTCCTACGTTCGAAGAGAGCGTTCGGTGTTTCCATTGACCGTGATTACTCCTTGAGGGCCTGGCATCTTGAGCTTGAGGTATGCGTAGTGCGGCACCGCATTGAACTTTGCAAATGCGGTTCGTCCGAGCAGTGCGTGATAGCCGTTGCGGAACAGGACTATGTCGAAGATTAATTCCTCGCTTCAGAAGTTATCCAGGGATCCGAAGACCACTTCAAGTGTAATTGAGCCTGTACAGTTGGCCTCTACACCTGGTATGAAGCCTTTAAAGGTTGTTTTTGTGGGTTTAATACTTGAGGGGTCTATGCCCATTTTGTGCACCGTATCCTGGTAAAGCAGGTCCAGGCTACTGCCGCCGTCCATCAAGACTCTAGTGAGGTGAAATCCGTCAATGATTGGGTCAAGAACCAATGTGGCGAATCCGCCATGGTGGATGCTAGTGGGGTGGTCCCTTCGATCAAAAGTGATCGGGCAGGAGGACCACGGGTTGAACTTTTGGGCGACTGACTCCATCGCGTATACGTCCCTTAGTGCATGCTTCCGCTCCCTTTTGGGTATGTGGGTTGCATATATCATGTTCACCGTCCGCACTTGTGGGGGAAAGCCCTTCTGTCCTCTAGTGTTCGGTGGCCAGGGCTTCTCCTCGTCATCGCCATGCAGCCCCTTGTTGTTGTTTTCGGCATTTAACTTGCCTGCCTGCTTGAACACCCAACAATCCCTGTTGGTGTGGTTGGCTGGTTTTTTGGGGGTGTCATGTATCTGGCACGAGCGATAGAGTATTCGGTCCAAATTGGACGGGCCCTGAGTATTTCCTTTGAACGGCTTTTTCTGCTGACCGGGTTTAGAGCCTCTGAATCCGGCATTGACTGTCGTATCTTCAGCATTATCGCCGTTAATGCGGCGCTTGTGCTTGTTGCGACGCGACCTGCCATTGCTATCCTTGGTTTCCGAACTACCAGGGTTTTTGGTCAGGTTGTTATTGCAAGCTAGCCAGCTGTTCTCTCCCGCGCAGAAGCGGGTCATGAGTGATGTGAGGGCTGCCATGGATTTCAGCTTTTCCTGTCCTAGGTGCCGGGCAAGTCCACTCGTCGCGGATGTTATGTCTGAAGGCTGCAAGGGCCTCTGCATCCGGACAGTCAATGATTTGATTTTTCTTGGTTAAGAACCGTGTCCTGAATTGTCTGGCCGATTCATCTGGCTGCTGAATTATGTGGCTTAGGTCATCGACATCTGGTGGTCGCACATATGTGCCCTGGAAGTTATCAAGGAATGCGGCTTCCAGGTCTTCCCAACAACCAATTGATTCTGCTGGCAAGCTGTTGAGCCAATGGCGAGCTGGTCCTTTAAGCTTGAGTGGGAGGTATTTGATGGCGTGTAGATCATCACCGCGGGCCATGTGGATGTGAAGGAGATAGTCCTCGATCCAAACCGCACGATCTGTTGTGCCATTGTATGATTCAATGTTTACGGGTTTGAAACCCTCGGGGATTTGATGATTCATTACTTCGTCTGTGAAGCATAGTGGGTGTGCGGCGCCTCTGTATTGGGCTATATCACGACGCAGCTCAAATGAGCTTTGTCTACTGTGTTCGGCCTGGCCGGGATTGCTCTATCCGGTGTGACGATTGTCATCACGTGTCGTGGTGTGCCCATGCGATCCGTAGATTGATATTATTTGCCTTGCCTTGTCCTCCAATATGTCTCGCAAGTCTGGCGCATCTCCCCGTGGCTTTGTACTTTTCGAGCGACGCCGGGGTGCGGCTTTAGTGGAGGGCCTAGAGGCCTCTCTATCGTGGCCACGAGGTGGCCGGTCGGCCGCGTCATGCGCTGATGATGTAGGATTGGGTGCTTCCTCCTCTAATTGGGGTAGCAGCCTGCGTTTTGGGTAACTCTTGGAGGGGCGATCGAGTTTGTACTCTTCGGCTGCAAGGACTTCAGTCCATCTGTCAGCTAGCAAGTCTTGGTCAGCTCTAAGCTGCTGCTGCTTTTTCTTGAGGCTGCTTGCCGTGGCCATAAGCCTGCGCTTGAAATGCTCTTGTTCGACGGGATCCTCGGGCACGACAAATTCGTCGTCGTCGAGGCTTGCTTCATCTTCGGAGGGAGGCATATAATTATCGTCCTCTACCTCTCTTTCTGCTGCTCTATCATGAGGGCTGGCTTCTCCCTCCTCCTGTGCTGAATCCTGCTGGAGGGGGTTGTATTCAGCACTGTCCGGGGTGTTATTATCTCCCGTGCCGGAATCACCGTTTTTGCTGTGGCGGGATTTAGAGCGGCGCCGCTGACGCCGGCTCCTGGGCTGTTTCTTGGAGGGGTCATCCTATGCTGTTCCATTGCCATTCCCATCTTTTGGGGTGTCCACCATGTATATGTCGTATGACGAGGTGGCCTTCTAGTGCCCTGTAGGCGCTGGTTCTTGGTTGTCTCCTGCATCGTCGTCCATACCATCGATGTCTTCGGAGTCGAAGTCCAGCATGTCGGTTAAATCATCGACATTGGCTAAAAGTGGGTGGTGGGTGGGCGTTGAATTTCTTCGTCGTCCGCATCCCAACCTTCCTGACCATAGTCCGGCCAGGGCTCTCCTTATAAAGAGAGAGACTTTAGTGAATTCAGGATGTCGCCAAAGGGCGAGTGCTGAAAGATGTCCGCGGCAGTGAACTCCATAACCGGCGCCCAATCGGATTTCATTGGCAGGGGCACGGGAGGTTCGGAGTCCGGCACCTCAGAGTCACGGGCTTTGCAAAGGACAGGGATGGTGTTCGGCTCAATTGCCGTAGAGATCGTAGCCCCCGAGGCGGTGTCCAGCCACTCGTCCTTGATCAGCAAAGTCGGCTCCGAGCTATGGGTCGGAGAGGAAGCTGGTGCGGCCTCCAGGGCACTGTTCGGCGGCAGAGCTAGATCATACCCATCGAGACAGTGCGGCGCGCTTGGCTGTGGCTCGAATCCATCAAAGATCAAGTCTCCGCGGATGTCAGCCGTGTAGTTCAAACTCCCAAATCTGACCTGATGGCCAGGGGCGTAGCTTTCAATCTGCTCCAGATGGCCAAGTGAATCGGCCCGCAGTGCAAAGCCGCCAAATACGAAGATCTGTCCAGGGAGAAAAGTCTCATCCTGGACCGCGTCGTTGTTGATGATCGAAGGAGCCATCGGGCCTAAAGGTGACGACACAGAGGCACTCTCAATGAAAGCACCAATGTCGATGTCAAAACTGGCGGATCTTGGGTAGGGGCTCCCGAACTGTGCGTCTAGGCGGATGGTAACATGAGACAAGGGACACGATGTTTTTACCCAGGTTCGGGCCCTCTCGATGGAAGTAAAACCCTACTCCTGCTTGATTAATATTGATGATATGGGTAGTATAAGAGTAGATCTACCACAAGATCAAAGAGGCTAAACCCTAGAAGCTAGCCTATGGTATGATTGTTGTTCATCCTACGGACTAAAACCCTCCGGTTTATATAGACACCGGAGAGGGTTAGGGTTACACAAAGTCGGTTACAATGGTAGGAGATCTACATATCCGTATCACCAAGCTTGGCTTCCACGCCAAGGAAAGTCCCATTCGGACACGGGACGAAGTCTTCAATCTTGTATCTTCATAGTCCAGGAGTCCGGCCAATGGTGATAGTTTGGCTATCCGGACACCCCCTAATCCAGGACTCCCTCAATCTTTTTGAGTTGGAAAAAGGCTTCGTCTGCCTTGTCGTTCCACTCAAAAAAGTGGTCTTCTTCATAAGCTGATACAGGGGAAGGGCCTTCTCGCCCAGCCGACTGATGAAACGGCTAATTGATGTGAGGCAGCAGGTGAATTTCTGCACGTCCAGCAGTCGGGTGGGCACCTCCATCTTCTCAATGGCCTAGATCTTCACCGGGTTGCACTCTATGCCGCGCTCTGAGACCAGAAAACCGAGAAGCTGGCCGGCTGGTACTCCAAAGACACATTTCTCCGGGTTGAGCTTGATCTGGAATCGGCGCAAGTTCTCAAACATTTGCTTGAGGTCTTCTAGCAGCGTGCCACGCTTCTCCGTCTTCACCACCACATCATCCACATAGACATGGGCATTCCTGCCGAGCTGCTTGAGGAGACACTTCTGCATGCAACGCTGAAACATGGCGCCGATGTTTCTCAAGCCGAACGTCATGGTCAGGTAGCAGAAGGCTCCAAATGGCGTGATGAAGGCGGTCTTCAGTCTGTCGGCTTGGTTCAGCTTTATCTGGTGGTACCCTGAGTATGCATCCAAGAAACTCAACAGCTCGCATCCGGCTATGGAGTCTATCACTTGATCAATTCTTGGCAGAGCAAAAGGATCTTTGGGGCAAGCTTTGTTGAGGCTGGTATAGTCAATACACATGCGCCATTGCTTGTTTTTCTTCAACACTAGGACTGGGTTGGCCAGCCACTCTGGAAAGAATACTTCCATGATGAATCTGGCTGCTAGAAGCCGGGCTATCTCTTCTCCGACAACTCTTCTCTTCTCTTCCGACAGGCGGCGCAAGGGCTGCCTGACCGGCTTGGCGCCAGGTCGGACATGTAACTTGTGCTCGGCGAAATCCGTCGGAACACCCGGCATGTCTTTGGGAGACCATGCAAAAATGTCCCGATTCTCACGGAGGAAATGGACGAGCTCGCTTTCCTATTTGCTGTCAAGGTTTGCACCTATGACAACATGCCTCTCCGGGTGCTTCGGGTCCAAGGGTATCTTCTTGGTTTCCTTGGCCGGCTTGAACGATCCCTCAACCTTCGAATCCTTGGGGATGGGTGACATTTCCGGCTTCTTGCCTGCCAACGCCACCACCCGGTCAAGGAGTCACTTCTCAGCTGCAATCACGAGGGAGTCGGCCAACCGGCTGCTATCTGCGGCGCAAGCGACCGACTTCTTGTAGTCTCTGACTACGGTCAGGATCCCCTTGGTACTCGGCATCTTCATCTTGAGGTAAGCATAGTGGGGGACTGCCATGAACTTGGCCAGAGCCGATCGGCCAAGCAGTGCGTGGTAGGGGCTTTCGAGGTCCACCACTTCAAACTACACTGGCTCACGGCGGAAATGATTCTTGTCTCCAAAGAGAAAATCAACCTGGGTCTTGCCGATTGGTGAGCAGGAAAGGCCAGGGACTATGCCATGGAATACAGTCCGACTAGGGATGAGCTGCTTCTGCTTGAGTCCCAACTTCTCCATTGTGTCACGGTACAGGATATTGATGTTGCTGCCGCCATCTATCAAGACTCTGGAGAAACGCATTGCCCGCCTCTCCATTGCACAGGTTGCATCTAGGACCAGGGCATATGAACCTAGGGAAGGCATCACTTCCGGGTGGTCGGCCCTGCTCCAACTGATAGGCTTCTCAGACCAATGCATGAATTCTGGAGTACTGGAGGCCACTGCCTGCACTTCTTGCTGTTGCTGTCGTTTGCTGCGTCTGTCATCGGCCACACTGGTGAACACAACATAAGCTCCGTGCTCCTCAGGGTACTCATCTTGTATGGCGCCGACTGGTCGGGCCGCCGGCTGCTGGGGCTGAGGAGGCGGCGGTCCGGCAGGCGGAGGAGGTAGGAGTCCATCTCCCTTGGCGATTCTGGCGAGCCAGTGACACTTCCGAGTGGTGTGGTTGGACGGCTTTGCACCGCTATGGAACTTGTCGTGGATTTGTCACGGCAGATGTCCTTGTGAAAGGACTTAGTCGTGGAGCCATCGCTACGGGTTAACTTGAAGGGGTTAAAGTGGACACAAAGACACAAGGGTTTATACTAGTTCGGCCCCTTCGATGAAGGTAAAAGCCTACGTCTAGTTTTGATGGAATTGATGTGGTTTCGATGGCTAGGGAGCAAACAAGCTTCGCCTAGGCTCGAGTTGTTGTTTTCCGTCCTTGAACCGCCGCCGGGTCGTCCCCTTATATACACGGGTGACGCCCGTCGGTCCACAGAGTCCCACACCGGTTCATACTCGTATCCCGGTTGGTCTCTCTCTATCCCTAACCTACAATGCAAGTTTACATATCAAGCCGGTTTACGGCTACAGGTTCTAAACCGACTACAGGCCTTGGGCCTTCATCTGCTTAATCACCTTTAAACTACTAATGAAGCTAACTCGGCCCAGGTAGGCCGGTTCACGCCCAGTGGTAATATCCCCAACATTAGGCCCCAGATTGATTTGAACTGGTTCATGTCAATCCTTCACAAAAATCTTTGTCTTCAACATCTTCTGGTAATTGGTAAACCGCCATGTCGTCATCATCTCTGGTTGCTGTAAACCGGCATAACGTCATCATGAAGTTAACATTTATGACGCCTTATTTTATTAATAGATCTGCGATACCCAAGGCAGCAGCTCCACTTCCGAATCTTGTGGCTCCTGGATTCGCGCGCCTGACACACGTCCCCTGCCTTATAAACAGGACCGAAGGTTCATTTCCTTTTATCCCCTTCGTCTCTTTCTCTTCGTCTTCCTCGCGTTGCCAGCCTCGGAGCTCCGCCGCCGCCGTTGACCTCTGCACCGTCTTGGGCCGCTGCACCAACCTGAACGCACCAGACTCCTGGACATATCTGTGAAACCCTGCTCTGACCAGCAGTAGCTTTTTAGCATCCGCTTGTAGTTTTACGCTCAAGTCTATAGATCTCATCCACATTCCTACCCATTGATTTACTTCTGTTCTACTTTAACCTTTTGAATATTTTCTGTTTTTCTGAACCTTCTTCAGATCCATTGCTGCAATAAGACCTTGTGAAACCTGTTTCTGCATACTTAGCCATCCGCAACCTCAATTGCTTTCAATGTTTAGATCAGGCGGTTTAACTTAATATAGAAAAAGTTAATAAACCGGTATATACCATTAGTCCCCTTGTTGAACCGCCAGAATTCTTTAGCCATATGATGCCACTTCATAAAAATCCGGTTTAAATATACTGCCTTCGGTTTAGCATTGTTCATACCAGCGCCTTCTTTTATCCAACATGTTCTTGAACCGGAATCACCTATTTCTTGTAGATCTCACCATGGCCAAACAAGTATATGAGTGCAACTGGGTTCCTTCTCGTGTCACAGAAACTCAGTTGGATAATTTAGTCTCGATCGGCGCTTTAGACAGCAAAGAGACTATCCACTGGAGGGTTCCTGGTGATGAATGTCCTCCCACACCTCAAGAGGGAGAGGTTGTGATCTTTGCGGATCACTTAGCCCGGGGCTTCAAACCGCCCGGCTCTAAATTTTACCGGGATGTGTTAGGCAATTTTCAACTCCGCCCGCAAGATACTGGCCCCAATTCTGTTACCAACTTATGTCACTTCCAAGTGCTCTGTGAGGTATACCTTCAAGAGAAACCCACAATTGAATTGTTCAGAGACTGCTTCCACTTAAACCGCCGCACAGAATTCACTGATGGTCCCAATACCGAATTGGGTGGTATGGCAATTCAGAAAAGGAAAGAAATCACTTATCCCCATGCCAGACTACACAGTCACCCCAAGGAGTGGAATGCGACATGGTTTTACTGCAAAGATACTTCCCCTGATGATGAAAATCCTTTGCCTGGCTTTCGTCCGGAGCGTCTCAGCAATACACACCCCTTCCCACAAAGGTTAAGTGCCAAGGAGAGGAGTAAATACGCTCCACAATTATCCAAGCTCCGAGCCTTCATGGCCAACGGTTTAACAGGAGTAGATCTCGCACGCTGTTGGATATCATGGAGCATACTGCCTCTCAGCCGGCGCTCCGGTTTAATGTGCAAGTATACTGGTAGCGTTGATGACCCACTCCGACACACCAACATCCAGCTCTCCGATGATGAAGTCACAGAGGCTGTGAAGAAAATGATGAACGAACCGGAGCACCTCTGCGCTCAAACCGGCCTGCTCCCTTTCTGTGCTACCAACAAACCGCCAGCTATAAGATTTTGATTGTACTTTTTACTGAACCTGTTATTGCTATCTCTGTCTGACATCAATTGCTGCTTAACTAGGGTGATAATTCGTTTTGGAGCAAGAAGCTTCCACAAGACAAACTGGAGAAAGCAGAACGGTCAATCCGGCCAAAGAAAAAGGTCATCAAGAAGCCTGCTAAAAAGAGGAAAACCACTGCTTCATCTGATCCGGCTGTTGATGATGATGTGGGTAACTCGGACCTTGAGGTAGAACTCGATTCACTAGGCTTACTTTTTACACGCCTTATTGATGATGATACTTGTCAGGACGACGCTGAAGCCAGTAATGCTGATGTCGCTGAGGTAACTATTCTCTCTTCCGATTCAGATCCTTTGCCTTTGCCAAAATTTCGCCAGGCAAACCAGAAAGTTAAATTTTCTCATCCTCTTGCTTACTTGGATCCCAAATTTCTTATGAAGACTCAGCAACATGAATCTCGCCGCACAACCCGGCACAGCGGCCAGGTAGTTACCTCCGCCGGTTTACCAAACAGTCCGGTTCGAAAACGCCGCTCTGAGGTCTCCGACCTTTTAATTAATTTATAGCCTAAAGCGGGTTTCATCCGTCAACCTCTTAATCCGTCCGACTCCGATTACCAGGTTACTTCCCATTCTTCCTCTGGTGAATCGTCGGCCACTCAGCTGCCACCACTAAAAACGGTTCTTGGGTAAGCTAGACTAAACATATGCTTCTGGTATACCACGTTATAACTTATGTTGTTCCTTGACCCTTTGTTTCTCTTTCAGGGCTAAACCTAAACCGAGCAAGAAAGCCCGCCTGGATAAAGCGGCCGAAGAAGATGTCGCCCCTGAACAGGATAAAGCACCAGATCTTGAAACGTTCGTTTATGAGGATATTCCCAATGATCCTCCCTTGCAAGATGATGCTATTCCTGAGAAAAGGCCTATCAATACCTCAATCCCTGTTGACCAGCCTGCCAGCTCCGTCCGGATTGATAGACCCCGCAGTCCTTCAAAGCCTGCCGATAAACCGACCGCGCCAACGCAAACCGGTGAGTCCAAGGATGATGACATTGTAATTACCGGCGTAGGTCGCTTTGAACCAGGGAATCCTGTCGCTTTGGCCAAGCATACTGTGAAAGAAGATTTTTCTGCCATGAACAAAGGCAAATGGGATGTTGACCTGGAAACATATGCTGCTCTGAGTGCCCAAGATCTTCATTCTGGTTACTTGAACCGGCTATATACTAGTCGTGACTATGAAGCTGGCCTGGTAAAGATGATGAGAGATAAATTTGAGGTAACTTCCTTGTGCTTCTTCTTTCTTTAATTACTTCCACTGTATTAATCCTCCTAGCCCCCAAGGGCCGGTTTGTAACCTTCTTCAAACCGGGACTTGAATATAGTCCTCAATACTTTGAAATCCATCAATGTAGCCCCTAAGGGCCGGTTCAACTTAGTTTAGTTAAACCGGGACTCCAATAAAGATTCTAACATCAGAACATAACTAAGCAAATAGCCATTAGCCCCCAAGTGCCAAGTTGAATACCTGTATTGAGCTTGGGACTTTGCGATTTAGTAATAGATGGAAATGGAAGGTGCATTAGCCCCCAAGTATCAAGCGTATAACTTGTTATGTGGTTGGTACTTCAAATTCTTGTACCGTTTGTTTAAAGCCAAGCACGATCTTTATGCAGGCTGAAGTGAGGATCAAAGAGGACCGGATTACTGATCTGCAGGAAACTTTGAAAATGCAACAAGCTGAAACCGACAAGGCAAGGGAAGAAATAACCAGCGCTTTGAGCATCACAGAACAGCTGAAGGAGGGCTTCAAGAAGGAGCGAACTGATTGGGCCACTGAGAAGGCCGCTTTAATAAAAAGAGCTGAAAACGCTGAAGCTACCCTTAAACCGGTGGTAGATGAGCTGACCGCCGTAAAGCGGCAAGTACATTCCATGACCGCTGCTATCTTTGGTAAGCTCCTTTTGGTTTCCTGGACAACTCTGGCCTGCTTATAATAGATCTGGTTTGTGATCTTTCATGTATTGTTGCAGGTACACGCATTGGTCACTTAGGATCAGATGTTCGGAAGAAGTTGAAGGCTGCCTACACTTTAATTGAACAGCTGTATACCGGAGCGCAGCGGATCATCACCACTGCATCTCATAACAATCCGGCACCCACTTTAATCCAAGACACTCTTAATAGCTTGTCAATGCTTCCTGCTCGGATTGAAGAACTGAAAAAATCTGCTGCTCGAACCGGAGCCATTAATGCCTTGATCCGGGCAAAAGCATGGGTGCCGGATTTCGATCCTGTTGAGGCAGCTCAAGGCTATCCTAGCTTGAAGGAAGACGGCTCAGAGTTCAATGAAGATGATTTGAGGGCGATAAACCATGCAGTACGCCCTCTGGCTTGTCAATTGGCTGAAGAGGCAGACTTGTCGCATTATCAAGCTCAGTACAATGATCAGAACAAACGAGTGCCTGCACCAACTCCTGAAGCAGAGAATCTGATTCCTCCAATCCGTAAGCATACTTACGCTCCTGATATTGAACCGTCTTCTCTGATCCACGAAGAGGCTGTCTTTCAAACTTTAATGGGAATCGACTGGACCACTGTTGATTTCCAGCCAATGGATAGAGATGAGGAAGCTGAAACGGCGCGGGATGACCCACAATCATCAGACCGGGGCGATGAACAGGCTTGAACCGGAAGCCAGTTTAAATAGCTGCTTTATTATGATCCGCCGGAACAACAATGATCTTATTTGGGCACCGCGTTGCCTTGTAATAGGATAGTCAATACTTCTGCCTTGAATATGCCTTCGTGCATAAGTACTGATGCTTTTGCTTGAAATCCTCAATTTATATTTCCTGCAATCAGAAAATCTTGAACTTCGGTGGCGGTTATACCGCCAACTGGTTTATGACCTTTATATATATATCATCAATGTATTTAAGACATATAATCAAATATGTGATACAAAATACCTGCCATCGATGGGCATGAAGTTCGCTTAGCCAGGCTTGAAATGGAGTATTTATAAACCGTTACCATCAAAGGGGAGAAAACAACTCCCATGTAAACCGTGCTGGGTCATTATGAGCCCCCCTGCTACTTCATGATGTTAACAGGAAAGTTAAACCGGGCATATTTCTCCGGATTACAAATGAACCGATTTACGTCAGCTGAACCGGTAAAAAAGTGTCATTGGTTTAAAGGAAAACACAACAAAAATTGAAGAATAGTCATAAAAGAAATATGGAAGCAAAGGCAATGATAAAAACCATTTGCAAAAACATGCTTTACTGAGCTGATCAGATGGTGTTACCACGGTGGGACAGGACCAAGCCCCCAATAGGAGTGACAATGGTTCAAGTCAGCCAGGTCCCCAAATGAAACCGTGGCATTTATGCCGATCAAAAGGCGTGGCAATGGTTCGGGTTCGACCAAGCCCCCAAGTGATTCTGTGGCCTTAGGCCGATCAAGAGGCGTGACTGGTTCAGACTTGACCATGTCCCCAAGTGATCTGGTGGCTTTCGCCTATCAAAAGGTGTCGCATTGGTTCGGACACGACCAAGGCCCCAAGTGATATCACAAAGCTTTTTTGAAAAGCAAATTTCAAGGGGTAAACCGGAGGCCACTTTAAAACAGAACCACTCCATGTAACCACACATGATATGAAAGGACAGAGACCCCGCTTTAGCTGAGGCTCCGGTTTTATTATATCAATGATAATATGTACACTGCCATAATATGTACATAGATAGAGCCAATGGCTCAAGTGTAGTAAGGCCGAAGATGAGCTATATTCCACGGCCTGTTGGTCTCCTCCTCTGATGTGCGTGAGTCTTTATGCTCTCGAATATCAATCAGATAGTACGGCCCGTTGTGCAGATTCTTGCTGACCACGAAAGGTCCCTCCCAAGGTGGGGATAACTTGTGCATATCCGTCTGATCTTGGATGAGCCGAAGCACCAAATCTCCTTCTTGAAAAGTTCTGGTTCTGACCCGGCGACTGTGATAGCGACGAAGATCTTGTTGATAAATCGCCGAGCGGGCAGCCGCTATGTCACGCTCCTCATCTAATAGGTCCAAAGCATCTTGCCGTGCTGTCTCATTGTTCGCTTCAACATAAGCCGCCACACGAGGCGAATCGTGCCGGATATCACTAGGGAGAACCGCCTCTGCTCCGTAGACCATAAAAAACGATGTGTATCCTGTAGATCGGTTGGGCGTAGTGTTGATACTCCATAGCACAGATGGTGGCTCTTCAACCCAACATCCCGGTGTTCTTTGCAATGGAACCATAAGATGGGGTTTGATGCCTCGCAAGATCTCTTGATTAGCTCGTTCTGCCTGCCCATTGGACTGGGGGTGAGCCACTGATGATACGTCAAGTCTGATGTGCTCACGTTCACAGAATTCCTTCATAGCACCCTTGGATAAATTGGTACCATTGTCAGTAATGATATTGTGTGGAAAGCCAAACCGGAAAATCACCTTTTTAATGAACTGCATCGCTGTAGCTGCATCACACTTGCTGACAGGCTCCGCTTCAACCCACTTGGTAAACTTGTCAACTGCCACCAAAAGGTGGGTTTTCTTATCCTTGGATCTTTTAAAAGGTCCGACCATATCCAGCCCCCATGTTGCAAACGGCCAAGTAATTGGAATCATCCTCAATTCTTGAGCCGGCACATGAGCACGCCTTGAAAATTTCTGACAGCCATCACACCATTTAACCAAGTCCTCCGCATCAGCATGAGCTGTCAACCAGTAAAACCCGTGACGAAACGCCTTAGCCACCAGAGACTTTGAACCGGCATGGTGACCACAATCCCCTTCATGGATTTCACATAAAATTTCACAACCTTCCTCAGGAGAGACGCAGCGTTGAAACGCCCCTGATACACTGCAATGATGCAATTCGCCATTGATAATTGTCATAGATTTGGATCGCCGGACTATCTGCCTGGCTAGAGTGTCATCCTCTGGCAACTCTCCCCGGTTCATGTACGCAAGATAAGGAACTGTCCAATTCGGTATAATATGCAGGGCTGCCACCAATTGAGCCTCCGGATCAGGAATAGCCAAATCCGCTTCACCCGAGAGCTTGACTGACGGGTTGTGCAACACATCGAGAAAGACATTAGGCGGGACCGGTTTACGCTGAGAGCCCAACCGGCTTAAAGCGTTCGCCGCTTCATTTTTTCGATGATCCACGTGCTCCACCTGATAACCCTTGAAGTGACCCGCAACAATATCCACCTCACGACGATATGCAGCCATAAGCGGGTCCTTAGAATCCCAAGTGCCAGATACCTGTTGAGCCATGAGGTCCGAGTCACCGAAGCACTTAACCCGACTTAGATTCATCTCTTTAGCCATCCGGAGACCATGGAGCAAAGCTTCATACTCAGCTGCATTATTAGTACAAGGGAACATTAAGTGGAGAACATAACAAAACTTATCACCCCATGGGGAAGTTAATACGACTCCAGCCCCCGAGCCTTCCAATTGCCTGGATCCATCAAAATAGATAATCCAATATGTGTGATCCGGCTTTTCCTCAGGTGCTTGCAACTCCGTCCAATCATTGATGAAATCAACAAGTGCTTGAGACTTCACCGCCGTCCGAGGCACGTACTTCAATCCGTGCGGCCCAAGTTCTATGGCCCACTTGGCAATCCGGCCAGTCGCCTCCCGGTTCTGTATGATATCGCCCAAGGGAGCTGAACTGACCACTGTGATGGGGTGCCCTTGGAAATACTGCTTCAACTTCCGACTTGCCATGAAAACTCCATATGCCAGCTTCTGCCAATGCGGATACCTTTGCTTGGATTCAATAAGCACCTCGCTGATATAGTAAACCGGCCGCTGAACCGGATACTCCTTGCCTGCCTCCTTGCGTTCTACCACAATAGCCACGCTAACTGCACGAGCATTGGCCGCTACGTATAACAATAACGGCTCCTTGTCGACCGGAGCTGCAAGAACGGGCGGATTGGCTAATTGCCGCTTCAAGTCCTCCAACGCTTCATCAGCAGCTGGACTCCAGATGACTTGATCTGTCTTTCTCAACATCTGGTATAAAGGGATGGCCTTCTCTCCGAGGCGGCTGATAAACCGGCTCAGTGCGGCGATCCGACCCGCCAAACGCTGAACATCGTTGATACACTTCGGTTTAGCCAGGGAGGTGATAGCCGTAATCTTCTCCGGATTAGCCTCAATTCCTCTGTTGGACACAAGAAATCCCAGTAACTTGCCTGCCGGAACACCAAAGACACATTTGGCAGGGTTAAGCATCATCTTATAAACCCGCAAGTTGTCAAAGGTTTCCTTCAAATCATCAACCAGCGTCTCCTTCTGCCTTGACTTGACTACAATATCATCCACATAGGCGTGCACATTGCGGCCGATCTGTTTATGCAGGCAATTCTGTACACACTGTTGATAAGTGGCTTGGGCGCTCTTGAGCCCAAAAGGCATAGATACATAGCAGAAGGCTCCAAAGGGAGTAATAAACGCCGTCTTCTCCTGGTCCTTAACCGCCATTTTGATCTGATGATACCCAGAATACGCATCCAAAAAACTCAAACGCTCACAACCCGCCGTGGCGTCAATAATCTGGTCAATGCGAGGGAGGGCAAAAGGATCCGCTGGACAAGCCTTGTTAAAATCCGTGTAATCCACACACATACGCCAAGTGCCATTTTTCTTAAGTACCAGCACCGGATTAGCGAGCCATTCTGGATGGAATACTTCAATGATAAAACCAGCTGCTAAGAGCCTGGCCACTTCTTCTCCAATAGCTTTGCGCCTTTCTTCGTTAAACCGGTGGAGAAACTGTTTTACCGGTTTATACTTGGGATCAACATTAAGATTGTGCTCAGCGAGTTCCCTCGGTACACCTGGCATGTCAGAAGGCTTCCATGCAAAAATGTCCCGATTCTCACGGATGAACTCGATGAGCGCGCTTTCCTATTTAGGGTCCAAGTTGGCACTGACAGTGAACTGCTTGGAGGAATTGCCGGGCACGAAGTCAACAAGCTTGGTCTCAGCCGCCGATTTGAACTTCAGATCTGAATCATGCTCCGTAGTCGGCCTCTTCAAAGGGGTCATGTCCGCCGGATCAACATTGTCCCTATAATATTTCAACTCCTTCGTGGCACAAACCGACTCTGCATAGGCCGCATCACCTTCCTCACATTCCAAAGCAATCTTGCGGCTCCCATGAACCGTTATTGTCCCTTTGTAACCCGGCATCTTGAGCTGCAAATAGATATAACAAGGCCGTGCCATGAATTTGGCATAAGCCGGCCGCCCAAACAAGGCGTGATACGGGCTCCGAATTTTCACTACCTCAAAGGTTAGTGTTTCAGATCGGGAATCATGCTCGTCCCCAAAAGCCACCTCCAAGGCTATCTTACCAACAGGATATGCTGATTTGCCAGGCACCACACCATGGAACACCGTATTAGACGGTCTGAGATCCTTGTCTGTTAGCCCCATACGGCGGAATGTCTCATAGTACAGGATGTTAATACTGCTCCCTCCATCCATGAGTACCTTGGTGAATTTATAACCTCCCACCTAAGGGTCTACCACTAATGCCAACTGGCCCGGATTGTCAACCCGGGGGGGGGGGGAGGGGGTGATCCTCCCTGCTCCACACGATAGGTTGCTCCGACCAGCGTAAATAACGCGGTACGGCCGGTTCAACAGAGTTCACTGCTCGCTTGTGAAGTTTCCGGTCGCGCTTATCCAAGCTAGTTGCGAAAACGTGATACTGCCCATTGTTCAACTGTTTTGGCTGGCTTTGATAACCCGACCGCTGCTGCTGCTGCTGTTGGTTGTAACCCCCTTGTCCGCTCTGATTATCCTAGTTATTATTACCGCCCTGATTGAAACCTGAACCGGAAGCTCCATCATGACCCGGCCCATGGAAACCGGATCCTGAGCCACCACCTGACCCACGGTCATACCGGAAGGCATTAGAGTTTTTAAATTCCTGCATAATGTAACAATCCTTCCAAAGGTGGTTAGCCGGCGCCTCCTTCGTCCCATGTTTTGGGCAAGGCTGATTCAGCAAATAGTTTAAGCGATCCGGGTTAGGATTTGGAGCCCCATTACGATTCGCCGCTTTACCTCTGCGCCGCTGACCCTTGTCCTGCGCATTAGTGTTAGCCACAAAGTTCATGCTGCCATCCGCTTTACGCTTGCCTCCGTTTCCATGGCCCGTCGGTTTGTATTGATGCCCCTTAGAGTTGCTATTCTTTTTTCCCTTCCCTGCTTCGTCATCGTCAGTCTCGGGATCCATGGTACTATCAGAATCAGCATACTTCACTAAAGCGGCCATGAGAGTTCCCATGTCATTACAGAACCGCTTCATACGCCCCAACTTCAACTTTAGAGGCTTAAACCGGCAGTTGCCCTCCAGGGTTAAGATCGCAGAGTCAGCATTGATCCTGTCAGACGAGTGCAAGACTTCAGAAACGCGGCGTACCCAATGGGTTGTTGACTCCCCGTACTCCTGAACACAAGCCGCCAAGTCTACTATGGACTTAGGCTGCTTACACGTATCTTTGAAATTCTGGATAAACCGGGTCCGCAACTGGGCCCATGAACTGATAGAATTAGGCGGCAGGCTCTTCAACCAAGTACGGGCTGCGCCTTCAAGCATCATGGTGAAGTACTTTGCACACGCGGTCTCATCCACATCCAGCATCTCCATTGCCATCTCATAACTCTCTATCCACGCTTCTGGAGATAAATCAGCGGTGTAATTTGGCACCTTGTGCGGGCCCTTGAAGTCCTTGGGCAGGCGTACATTGCGTAAAGCGGGGACTAAACAGGGCACTCCCAAGCTAGATGCGACCCCTGGCCCGGCAGAGGTGGTAGGACGAACCGGTGTAAGCTGATCCGCCTCGTTCTGTGCTGCTAACTCGGCCTCCCTTCGTGCCCGGGCCCGGTCCACTACATCCTGAGCATCGTGAAAAACACCGGCCGGGTTATTGCCACGGGCCGCTTCACGGCCCTGTGCATTGCTTGATATGGCTGGTTCATCCAGGCACCTACTATAGCTCCGGCTTGGACGAGGTGTGGAATGAATCCGATCACGGCTATATGAATATACCTCCTGTTGAATCAAAGCGGTCCGGAGAAGTTCCTTAACCCGGCGCATCTCTATTGCTTGTGGAGAGTCTCCTTCGACCGGGATAGCTTCTAATCACGTAGCAGCTGCGACAAGATTGTCCATAGGATTAGAATAATGACCCTGAGGTGTCTAGACCGGCGAAGGAATCACAATGTTCTGCCGAGGAGGTTCCATCAGGCGGGGTTGGACCGACGCTCCTGGCCCTGGTGCCTCGACGCGATTTACCTCCAGGTGCCCCGGCGGATTACTGGTTCCAGCTCCCGGAGTGTGAAAGAGATTTCGAGGGTCGAACCCTAACGGCAGGCGTGATCTGTGCTTCCGCTTCAAGACCTCCTGTGATGCGTTCTGGTCGAGCATGAGCTTATAGGCCTGGGCGTCCAAAGCGGTCCGCTCTGCAGCCATCCTGTCCTTCTCTGCTGCCTTGTCGGCTTTGGCCTGTACGATCTGCTCTCTCACCTTTGCAATCTCCGCATCATGGGCCTCGTGATCCACTGGATTGGCCTCTGCCATAAGTACCGCTAGTGTGTCAAACAGGTCAGACAGAACTTGCACCGATGGGGGCACAAGGCCTCCTGCCCTTGCTGCCGCTGCCACTGCTGATCTGGAGAGCATTGCTACTGCAGTCGAAGAGTGATTCGCCGCCTGCATGTCGGCCATGAATATTCCAACCCGGTTGATCTGATCTGGGGGGTCCGGAACACTGTCGCCATCGGAACAGCCCCTATTTTGGTCGTCTTGCAACTGGTACAATGATTCGGTCTCTCCGGTTGAGGACTCGTCACCGGAATAGACGACGGTCTCGCTACCGTATTCTGACTCGTCCTCATGCTCTCCTCCGTGGATGACTCCCACGAAGGCACGCCTCATGGCCGGCTTAACCTGGGTAGATCTTGCATACTGAGCCGTCTCGACGAGGTCGGTGCGGATGTCCGGCTCAGGCCCAGGCTCACCAATCTTGCCGATAAAAATGTGTATGCCACCAAAGGGGACCCGGTACCCATACTCGATCGAGCCGGCTTCGGGACCCCATCCTACATCGTCGATGTAGAGCTTGCCGCGATGACTCTTGGTCATCCGGCCCACAGCATAGCCTTCGAGTCCTTTGAGCTTGCCCTCCAAGATCATCAAACCGTTGTGCGATAGCCCCACGGTGGGTGCCAACTGTCGTGGATTTGTCACGGCAAACGTCCTTGTGAAAGGACTTAGTCGTGGAGCCATCGCTACAGGTTAACTTGAAGGGGTTAAAGTGGACACAAAGACACAAGGGTTTATATTAGTTCGGCCCCTTCGATGAAGGTAAAAGCCTACGTCTAGTTGTGATGGAATTGATGTGGTTTCGATGGCTAGGGAGCAAAGAAGCTTCGCCTAGGCTCGAGTTGTTGTTTTCTGTCCTTGAACCGCCGCCGGGTCGTCCTCTTATATACACGGGTGACGCCCGTCGGTCCACAGAGTCCCACACCGGTTCATACTCGTATCCCGGTTGGTATCTCTCTATCCCTAACCTACAATGCAAGTTTACATATCGAGCCGGTTTACGGCTACAGGTTCTAAACCGACTACAGGCCTTGGGCCTTCATCTGCTTAATCACCTTTAAACTACTAATGAAGCTAACCCGGCCCAGGTAGGCCGGTTCACGCCCAGTGGTAATATCGGCAACAGAACTTGTAGGGTGCGTCTAAGGTTTGTTCATAAGAGAAGGCGGGTAACCAATTGGACTTGCCGCCCTTCTTCCGCTTGGGTGCCGGCTGCCCTTCCGGCTGCTGATCCTCGATTGTCGCCACTTGTCGGCTGAGTGGCCTTCCGCTTGTTGTCGCTTGATTGCTGTCGCCGACTGGTGTCGCCAGCCGGAGTCCGAGGGGCCTGAGGTGCCACCTTGCCGGATGCATTAACTAGGATTTCCGCCTTCATGGAGGATTCGGCCGTGGCGTGCTTGTCGGTGATGATCAGCAGCTCGTCGAGCGTCTCAGGCTCGTCGCAGAGGAGTCGATGCTTGAGGAGGGTGCCCTCTCGGCACCCGGCGGTGAAGTTCTCGATTGCCTGCACCTCGTGCACGCCTTCGCAGGAATTGCATAGCTCAGCCCAGCGCATGAGGTAGTCGCGAGTCGATTTTGTGGGCCCTTGGACGCACAAGGAGAGCTGTCGGGGCTTGGGAGGCCGCTTGTAGGTGCTCGTGAAGTTGCGGATGAAAGCCTCGGTGAAATCAACCCAGCTATTGATGTTGCGGGGCTTCAAGCTGTTGAGCCATGTTCGGGCTGTACCCGGAAGCATGAGTGGGATGTACTTCACGACAACGCGCTTGTTGCCGTTTGCTATGCTGACGGCTGTCGAGTAGTCGACCAGCCAATCCTCTAGCTTCACGGAGCCGGTGTACTTGGGCGTATCTCGCGGGAGGGTGAACCCTTTGGGAAAGGGTTCATCTCGGATTCGAGGGCCGAAACAGGGCGGGCCCAGCGCATCTTCTTCTTCTAGCGCCAGGGAGCGGTTGAGGTGATCGATCCGATGGTGGGTGTCGTTCTCTCCGACTCCCTCTCGGTGGCCAAGGCGGTTGCCGAGTGTCAGGTGCGTGATAGGTGGCGAAGTGGGATGTCTTGCTCCGCGAGGCGGAGGAGGCAGAGGATCACCTCGGTGCTCCATCGCTCGAGGGTGGCCGTCTTCGTCACGCTCGATGGAAAGGCTAGTCCGGCTTTGGCTAGCCGCCGGCTCGTTGCCTCGTCTTCCGCGGGCGCCACCAGTCGGTGTCCGGGATGTCGCACCGTGATCTTGGTGAAGGGGCGGCTCTTCATTCCGCGGGGCGGGTTCTTCAGCACGGCAGCCGGCTTCGTGCAACGCGGCGGCCGCGTCTAGGAGCTGCTGGACTTGATCCGTCATGTGGCGACGCTCGTCGCCCTCGTGCTTGTCCAGTTCATCTGTCACCTCCTGGGCGGCCCGGATGTTCTCTGCAGGCGTGGCGTAGACGTGGCGTTCTGCCCCGAACATGCTGGCGATGGTCCCGCCACGCTGCCGGATAGGGCCAATGCGGCTAGGCCCCCAGGAGCCGGCGTACCACCGACCGCTCTCTCCATCTCGCGCCGATAGGCGTCCGAAAGGCGTCGCATTCTGGCTAGTCGGCTAGCACTCTCAAAAAGCTGGACGCGGCGTGCCTCCAGCATCTCAGCATCTGCGTCTTCTGGGATGGGCGCCGTCAGGTCTCGTAGCGCTGCATTGAGTGGGTCTCGAGCATCTCCATTCAAGCGCTCACCACTATTAATGACGAGCAACTCCGTGACGGTGCTCCTACCGTTGTGCTCGCGAGGAGGCGGCTCGTCATAGATCACCACGTTGGTGGGGAACGCATCAAGCGATGCCGTGTCGGAGTCGACGATCATTGCGTCAGTGGAGCCAACAGACTCCAGGTCCACATCAGGCTCGCTGGTGACGTGGAGCTGGTCGAGGAGGCTAACGAGGCGGCTCTCGGGGCAGCCGGTGCCCGCTGAGGGAGTCCCAGATTAGGGGGTATCCGGATAGCCGAACTATCACCTTTGGCCGGACTCCTGGACTATGAAGATACAAGATTGAAGGCTTCGTCCCATGTCCGGATGGGACTTTCCTTGGCGTGGAAGGCAAGCTTGGCGATACGGATATGTAGATCTCCTACCATTGTAACCGACTCTGTGTAACCCTAACCCTCTTCGGTGCCTATATAAACCGGAGGGTTTTAGTCTGTAGGACGAACAACAATCATACCATAGGCTAGCTTCTAGGGTTTAGCCTCTCTGATCTCGTGGTAGATCTACTCTTGTACTACCCATATCATCAATATTAATCAAGCAGGAGTAGGGTTTTACCTCCATCGAGAGGGCCCGAACCTGGGTAAAAACATCATGTCCCTTGTCTCCTGTTACCATCCGCCTAGACGCACAGTTCGGGACCCCCTACCCGAGATCCGCCGGTTTTGACACCGACATTGGTGGTTTCATTGAGAGTTCCTCTGTGCCGTCCCCATCAAGAAGGATGCATCATCCCGTCTTTAAAGACGGCACCGTTGCTAAAGGAGCTTTGGCCATCGGCCAAACTCTCTGGCTAGGCGGTTTTCTTATGACCGCCTGTTCGGCCAACGCGCCGACGATGACTTCTCGGGTCATCGAAAGCAATCTTCACATTAACTCGGAACTCGCCGAGCAGTTAGATCCGATGGAGCTCTCTTCCTTAAACGAGCTCTTGGATCGCATCTCCGCCATGGGAGTCGCTACAGACTACGATCAGATTGGGCCTAAACCCGATCTGAGAGAGATCAACTCTCCCCAGGTTACCCACCACGTTGCTGTGGTCATGGAACAATACGGCAACCCTTCCTCTATTTTAAGGACTAGCTATGTTCAGATTCCCGATCCCTCCATGCCGGATTCCCGCGGAGGGGAGGACGTCACTCAAGCCCTGAACCTAAAGTCAGGCAGCGGGCTAGATTCATTGGACAACATCCAAGAACCAAAGCTTCCAAGTTCAGAAACTTCTTGGCCCCTGAGTCTTAGATTGGACGGGGTTCCAAATTTAATTCCACCCGCCCTCCCAAACATAAGCGATTTATCCCAAATCCGGCAAGAGCCCGCAGAACAGTACACCATTACTGGGCCAGATTCCTCCTGGTCATCAACAGGATAAAGGATTGCCGTGAGGAGGACGCAATTTCATTCTTCTGCAATAATTGCACGGACAAGGGAATCCTCAACGCCGTAAGTCGTCGTGAAATTACACGCTTCGCTGACTTGGCGTCCATAGTACGAAAGTACTGTGCGATGGAAAGCGCCTGGAAAACCGAAATTAATTTTTGGGACAATCTGGCCCTGAATACAACCCCAGTCCGAAATAAAAGGGTGCATCATTGCCAGGCACCTGGGTTAAATACCAAAAAGCAAAAAACCCTCTATAGGGCATGGAACCGTACTGGAGGGATGGCTCAATGGACCCTGCAAAATTCATAGTACAGAGGGCGCCACTCCAACTCATAGCCTTAGAGCATGTTGGATACTACGGCAGGTGGCCAAAAGTGGCGAAGAGCTTCTAACTCCAGAGCACCAGCCCAGGGATACCAATACGGTATTAACAGTCTTCGAGACTTTCGCATCAAATAATATGCGGAAACGAACACTCCACAGCCTTGTGGAAGTCTACCAAGTAGCAACAATAAACCCATGGAGTGACACGGCTATTACCTTTAATGCCAGTGACGACCCTAAATTCCCAACAGCCCGAGCACCAGCCGCATTGGTCCTCAGTCCAATGGTGGACGGCTTTCACATTACCAAGGTACTCATGGACGGTGGCAGCGGATTGAACCTCATTTACGAGGAAACCCTCCGAAAAATGGAAATAGACTGGATCCACATTGAGCGAAGCAGCACAACCTTTAGAGGAATAATCCCCAGTCGGGAAGCATGTTGTACAGGAAGAATAACACTGGATGTGGTGTTCGGCACGCCGGATAATTACAGGTCCGAGGAGGTCACGTTCCAAGTGGCCCTGTTCAGCAGCGGATATCACACTCTATTAGGGCGAGAGGCATTCATAATTTTTCAAGATATACCCCATTACGGGTACATGAAGCTCAAAATGCCCGGGCCCAACGGAATCATCACTCTTGCTAGTGACCCGGACATAGCACTCCGCGCCAAAAATAAGACAGCCGCACTGGCCCTTGAGGCACTATCCGAAGCCCTAGCGGCCGAGGAACTCACTGCGCTATGCTCCATGGTGAATAGGGACGATGTGATACTCGAGAAGAGATCCATGTCCACCTCCTTTAAACCAGCGGACGAAATAGTCAAATTCCAAGTCCATCCAACGGACCCTACAAAAACGGCCTCCATCGGGGCACAATTAAACTCTGATGTAGATGCCGCACTACAAGAATTCCTACGCGAAAATTGGGACATTTTTGCCTGGCACCCTTCAGACATGCCAGGAATCCCACGCTGGCTAGCCGAGCACAGCCTAAACATCCTAAAAGGATTCAAGCCAGTCAAACAGGCTCTTCGGTGTTTCTCCAAACCCAAGAGACAGGCCATGGGAGAGGAGCTAGCCAAATTATTGGAGGCCGGATTCATCAGAGATATAAAACATCCGGACTGGCTAGCAAACCTGGTGATGGTACCAAAGAAGGACAAATCCTGGCGCCTATGCTTCGATTTTAAGGACCTCAACAAGGATTTCCCAAAGGATCCCTTCCCACTCCCCCGCATCGATCAAATTATCGACGCTACCGCAGGACACGATTCATTGTGTTTCCTCGATGCATACTCCGGCTACCACCAAATTAAGATGGCAGAGCCCGACCAGGCCGTAACGGCATTCATCACCCCATACGGCCCATTCTGCTTCAACACAATGCCCTTTGGGCTCAAAAACGCCGGCGCAACATATCAGCGCATGATTTAGACATGTCTGGCAAACCAGATCGGCAAAACAGTGGAGGCATATGTAGACGATGTGGTCATCAAAACCAAGCACGTCGAAACTCTAGTAGACGATTTGAGGCTCACGTTCGATAATCTCCAAACATATGACATTAAGCTTAACCCGGAAAAATGTGTTTTCGGCGTACCAGCCGGAAAGCTCTTGGGCTTCATTGTATCCGGTAGAGGAATTGAAGAAAACCCAGCCAAGATCCGAGCTCTGTCACAATTGGATATCCCAAAGGACCTCAAACAAATACAAAAATTGACGGGATGCATGGCGGCTTTAAGCCGCTTTATCTCCCGTTTAGGAGAAAAGGCATTACGCCTTTATCGCCTCCTCCGACGCACCAAACACTTCGAGTGGACGGATGCCGCTACGGCCGGACTCGAAGAAATAAAAGCCATATTGGCAACAAACCCGGTCCTGGCACGCCCAACATGGGCAAACCAATGCTATTATATATCGCGGCAACTTATCAAGTTGTGAGCGCGGTGCTCGTTCTCAAACGAGAAATGGACGGACACAAGTTCCCCCTTCAAAAACCAGTTTACTACATGTCCACTATCCTAACTCCATGCAAGTCACGGTACCCGCGTTATCAAAAGATAGCGTACGCGGTGTTCATGGCATCCCGGAAGCTGCGACACTACTTTCAAGAGTGTTCGATAACAGTAGCCTCCGAAGTACCTCTTAATGACATTATAAACAACCGCGACGCAACGGGCCGGATTGCCAAATGGGCCATTGAGCTCCTCCCGTTTGACATAACCTATAAGCCACGGCGAGCTATTAAGTCGCAAGCTTTGGCCGACTTCGTCGCCGAATGGACTGAAGCCGAACTCTCTAAAGAGTACGGCGCATATTCCAACTGGATCATGCACTTCGACGGCTCCAAAATGTTGGCTGGTCTGGGGGCTAGCGTCGTTCTGACGTCCCGAACCGGAGATACGGTTCAATACGTACTCCAGATAATGTATACGGACTCCAACAACGCAGCCGAATACGAGGCCCTTCTACATGGCCTCCGGATGGCAGTCTCCATGGGCATTCAACGCCTAGAGGTGCGCGGGGATTCGAACCTCGCGATATCCCAAATAAATGGAGACTTCGATGCCAAGGATCCGAAAATGGCAGCTTATCGCAACACCGTCCTAAAAATGTCAGCTCGTTTGAGGGGCTCGAATTTCACCATATAGCCCGGAATAACAACCAGGCAGCAGACGTGTTGGCACGCATTGGTGCAAAGCGCGATGCCGTCCATCCCAACATCTTCCTAGAGAGGCTGTTCAAGCCATCCGTATATGGGAGGGGGAATCCGAAAATAACAACCCGGACCCAACCGCACTGCCCGACACCGAACATTCTGACACAATCGATGGTTCTGCCAACGAAGTAACATCCTCAACCCACGTAATAATGGCAGTCATTGCCCCGTGGACGGAACCATTCCTAGCCTACCTAACCATGCAGGAACTTCCCGAGGACCAAAACAAGGCCCGCTACATAGTGGGGCGATCTAAAGCCTATAAGGTCCATGAGGGAGAGCTTTACAAGAAAAGCACAACCGGAGTTCTTCAAAGGTGTATCTCCGAAGAGGAAGGGCGGAATCTTCTGGCTGAAATTCATGCCGGACTCGGCGGGCACCACACCGCAGCTCAGGCCCTTGTAGGCAAGGCCTTCCGTACAGGATTTTATTGGCAGACGGCTCGGGCAGATGCTCAGGACTTAGTCCAACGATGCGTCGGTTGCCAGCTCTTTGCTAACCAAAGCCACATGCCAACCACCGCCCTCCAAACTATACCCATAACCTGGCCCTTCGCGGTCTGGGGGCTTGACATGGTTGGACCCCTTAAAGGAGGAACCCACAAGCAAAAATACCTATTGGTCATGGTGGATAAATTCACCAAATGGATAGAGGCCAAACCTGTTAAGACGGCCGAATCCGGACCAGTGATAGACTTCATATCAGGGGTCGTACACCGTTACGGCGTCCCCCATAGCATCATCACTGATAACGGCATGAACTTTACGGCCGACGAGGTCAAACTCTGGTGCAAAAAGATGGGCATCAAGCTCGACTATGCTTCAGTCTATCACCCTCAAACTAACGGTCAAGTCGAGCAAGCAAATGGTCTAATCATGAGCGGCATCAAACCCAGATTAGTGCGGTCCCTCAAGGAATCTAACACGCACTGGGTAGAGGAGCTTGACTCCGTACTCTGGGGGCTGCGGACCACTCCGAATTGCACCACCGGATTTACACCATTCTTTATGGTATACGACATAGAGGCAGTTCTGCCTGTGACATAATTCATGACTCACCTCACGTGCGCATGTACGAAGAAATAGAAGCCGAGCTCGACCGGCAGGACAGTTTGGACGCATTGGAGGAGGTGCGTGATGTGGCAAAAGCCCGTTCCGCATTCTATCAATAGCAAGCTTGAAGATATCAAAGCAGAGAAGTACGGGCCAAAACTTACAACGTTGGCGAGTTAGTTCTACGCCTGCCGGACAAGAAAAAGGACAAACTCAAGCCCAAATGGGAAGGTCCCTTTATCATCGACCAGGTCCTGACCGGTGCAGCATACCGTCTGCGAGATGCATCGGATAACCGACTCGAGCCGAACCCATGGAACGCAGCCCGTCCCCGAAGAATCTATGCCTAGCACCGGATTCTGAGTTCGTCTCCTTCCTTCGTCTATATTTTGCATATTAGATGTCTTTTGTTTCTCTCCTTCTCCCTCCTTTTCTATTACAGCCTCTGAAAGCTTGTTTGCGCATTGTTCACACACACTTGACGCGCTATCCGCGCTCATTATACCTGGGGGCTTCTTTAACAGAAGCTTATTTATACGGGCTTCATGCCCAACACATGTGTTACACTTTCGCATGTACCTTTTATTCACCATTATATGCATCGATATGACTTAAGTTTTCACCAAGCTGGGTTGCCTGGCTCCTGTGCTTACCCCTACGTTCCCGATTGTTCGGCTAGGCGGTAAAGGGAGCACCTCTGCGATTGTTACTGTCGGGTCAGCCGGATGTGTACCTCAGACTGGGTGAAGCCGAAAGCTAGCGTTCTTAAGGGAATATTCGGTCGGTGAACTAAAAGACGATTTCTTACCTATTTATTTATCTGCCCCCAGATGTTTTTCTGCTTTTTTCGCAGTCCGGACATGCACTTTAGGGCATGCCTCCCAGGGAAAGGAACCCCTAACGGAACTATTCTCCCTGGAAGATGTTTCTTACTAACCATGTAATATAACATACCTAGTTGGGCACTTGTCTGATAAAGCACTAATGACCCCTACGCCTGGTTTCCACGCATGCCCCGGTTCTTATATAACCACGAGGGTATTCAGACACACTCCGGACTATTGGGTCCCAAGGTTGAAGCGAAAAGGTCCGCTATGACAAACGATCTACAATCCGGCTAGAAGGCATTTTACATGTCATCTTAAATTACATAGTCAATTCGACTGATTGTATTCCTCTTCAATGCCATCTAATAGGCTGTCTAGTTTACAATCCTGCTAGGAATACTTTGCGGCCAACTCTACTTGGCCGTACACTAAGCTCACAGGGATCTCCTTCCCATCGGGCCCCACAGGTCTGACCTCGGCCATGTGGTTTGGGTCAGCCTTCGTGTACCGCGTCTTCACCATGGCCCAGGCCTCCTTGGCGCCTTGACGGCAGGCCGATATCTTCCATAATTGAAAGCGCCGCCGCGCTCACTGAAGCCTCTCTGCAAGCTCTCCAAGGCCTTCGGGCAGGGAGACAGGTGGCCACAAGGCCTAGGCGACGCCTTTCATCACCTGCCAAACTTGTTCGTGCAGTTGCAAGAGCTCGGGAAGAAGGTCACCCATAGAACCGGGCATTTCCTCAGCAGGACGGCCTGTCAGCATACCTACAGATATACCTCTATTAGTCGACTTCCTCGCCAAACTCTTTTTCAAAGTTCGTTCAAGCACTTACTAAAAATGGCGCGTCGAAGCCGCCGATTCTCCTTAACGGAGTCAGACAGCTGGGCACGAACATCCTTTAGTTCCTCACCCAGGTGGGTGTTGTCAGCTTGGAGATTATTTTTCTCTTTCTCACCCTTGTAAGCACATTCTCGCCGGCCTTTAACCGGCGCATGAGCTGTTGCTTGTACGGATCTATGCCGGCGCCATCCGCAATATTATTGTCAGACTTATACACACGCCACACTTCACAAATTACTTATCTTTTGAAGCATATATTACCAGAGGGGGTCTCTTTGGCTTCCCCCGCTGTGGCTAGTGCGGCCTCAAGTTGGGCTTTGCACTCCTCCAGCTCCTGGGACAGTTGGGTATTCTTTTCTGTAAGATCCTGCACAATAAATGATCCTTAAATCAGCTATTCTAACTATTTCAAGTCTCGGGGGCTACTGGCATATATAACTGTCAAATTTTCTCACCCGTATGTCTTTTACATACTGCTCCGTGGCTCTGGCTAGACCATTTTGAGCGGCACGGAGGTGCGCATCTCCCGAATTGAAGGCATCCAATGCCTCTGGGGAGAAACATGCGTCACGAAGAACTGCCCGGTGATGCCTGTGATTCATGGCACTCTCCACCTCGGAATTGGTGGCAGATAACCTGTCGGCATCCTCTATCGGAGGAGCATCCGACGCACGCCTCGTGTTCGCCTCCGACTCTGGACCTGGCTTTGGAGCCTGGCGAGCGGAGGATTGATTGGCAACCTCTCCGGATACAGTCCGGCGAGCGCTCTTCTTCCTGAAAAAGCACGAGCGTTAGTATGCCTCCTGGGAATAAAACCTGGGATAAAGATGACATGCCAAACCGTTGCACTGGCGTTTCAATCTGGACTGCACTTCTTTTCAGCCTGTTGGGCCTTGCTGTCCCTTGTTGACTAGCCATCGCAGGCTCGGCCTTCCGCCTTAAGGACTTCCCCTGCGAAACACCATTGGTATACGGTGATCAAAAACAAGCATGGATGGGTCATTTTCAAAGTATTAGAACTTCGTCTCAGTTACCTGCGAGGCTGGAAGTATTCCGGGGTAATCGGCCCTAATGGCGACCAAGGCATTATTGATGCTCAGTTGGTGAAATACCCCATCGATCAGCTCCACCGATATGTCCGGATCCTCTTGGGAGGTTGGATCGAGGAACCGTTCGGGATCCTCGGGTTGTGGAGGTGGGCTTTTTATATCCTTTACGGCCCGGCGCAGTTCCTGTGCCGAAATCACAAAATGAGATACTTGACTATGGGAGTATGGATCAGATAGGCAAAAATAAATGTCCGCTTACCCAGCTTGGGGGATTGTACATAGAAAATCCGTCCTGTGGATTGACACGGAGAAATTCCTCCTCTTCTCCCTTGTACAATGCGGACAAGATCTTCATCAGATCGGCGACCGATCCCGGCCCCTTACGACCGCAGCGGGTGGCATCATCCTCCCCGTTGAAATCCCACATGGGGTGGCCTCTATACTGGAGCGGCTGCACCCCCCGCATAATGCATGTGGCCATGACCCCGATCATGGTCAGTCCGGAATGAGCTAACAACCTTATTCGGCTCGTCAGGTAAAGGACGTCCCTGTCATTTTCCTTCTGAGGGCTTCGTGGACGCCAGCTTAGGCGTTTCTTCAAAGGAGCGTTATTGAACTCAGGGAGGCTGATCCGAACAGGGTTCGGCAGGGGGACATCTTCTATATAAAACCATTCCGAAGGCCAGTCTTCGGACACCTTCTTCGGGGTTCCGAACAGATATCCGGTCCCGGCGATGCGCCATAGTTCGGCTCCGCCCACTTGATATATTGACCCCTCTTGAGAATGGGGCACAAGGCAGAACAACTTCTTCCACAGTGCAAAATGAGCCTCGATGCCCAAAAACAGCTCGCAAAGGGCCACGAAGCCCGCAATATGCAAAATGGAGGCAGGCGTAAGGTTGTGCAACTGGACGCCCTAGAACTCCAGGAGCCCCCGGAGAAACGGATGAATTGGAAATCCGAGCCCTCTTATCAAATAAGAGACAAGGCATACCCGCTCTCCTTTGGAGGGGCTGGGGACGCTCTCCGCTCGCTTTCCGCCCTTATAGGTGGTGAGTCCGGCTCGAACCGGAACCATGAAGGCTGGGGGAAGAAATCCCTTGGTTTGGAGCGTCACTAACTCATTGTGCGGGACGGAGCATCTCTCCCAATCTCCAGGCTGAGGGCTGGGAGGGCGAGAGGAGGAGCCGCGTCGACTGTCCATGATGGAATGGATTTCTATCAGATGCGCTCTGATGAATGCTCGCGAAGGGAGGATGGTGTGATTCGGATCTAGATCCTCGTCTCTTTTATAGGCAGCTCATTTGCGCAGCTAGGGGGGTAAATGTAAAAATACCCTGGCTTTTTGCATTCGTTCAACACGTGGAAGATGGCCATTATTGGGCATGGAAGCCGAGGAGCGCAATATTTACAAGAAGCCGAACGCTATTCAACAGGTACACGGGATTTGGAGAAGAACCCGCCTTGCAATGCCAAAGACAATCTACGCGCCGGACTCATCGCCATTGAAGCCTGGTTCAGGGGCTACTGAGGGAGTCCCGGATCAGGGGGTGTCCGGATAGCCGAACTATCACCTTTGGCCGGACTCCTGGACTATGAAGATACAAGATTGAAGGCTTCGTCCCGTGTCCGGATGGGACTTTCCTTGGCATGGAAGGCAAGGTTGGCGATACGGATATGTAGATCTCCTACCATTGTAACCGACTCTGTGTAACCCTAACCCTCTTTGGTGCCTATATAAACCGGAGGGTTTTAGTACGTAGGACGAACAACAATCATACCATATGCTAGCTTCTAGGGTTTAGCCTCTCTGATCTCGTGGTAGATCTACTCTTGTACTACCCATATCATCAATATTAATCAAGCAGGAGTAGGGTTTTACCTCCATCGAGAGGGCCCGAACCAGGGTAAAAACATCGTGTCCCTTGTCTCCTGTTACCATCTGCCTAGACACACAGTTCGGGACCCCCTACCCGAGATCCGTCGGTTTTGACACCGACACCCGCATCGGAGGCCGGCTCGTCGGAGAGGTGAATCTCGCCAACGAGGTCGGCGAGGCAGATCGCCGCGCAGGTGATCTCCGCGCCATGCAAGGCGTCGAGGTTGATGCCGTCGGGCGTGCTGGGCTGGCTTCGCTCGCCAGGAAGGAACAAGGTTCCCGTCCAGAGCAGGTCTCCGGGAGACGGTGCACCTTGCCCCATGGTGGGCGCCAAATGTCGGGGGTTGGATGCGACATATGCCAAAGGATGGCTTATCATGGTGGGAGCGAGTAGAACGTCCCCGGTGCCCAGAAGCGGGATGAGGCGTAGACACGAACGCCGGCGTACTTTACCCAGGTTCGGGGCTCTCCTAGGAGATAACACCCCTAGTCCTGCTCTGCAGGGTCTCCGCATGATCACTATAGGCTCAAGTGATACAGAGTTGCTCCTTGAGTTGAATGCTAGAGGTAGGAGAAGGCAAGGCTAGCTCCTTCCTCCTCTAGGAATGTGGCTAGGTCTAATGGGGTGGGAACCCTTTGCATGGGTGCCCTGGAGGGTTTATATAGGCCTACCCCCAGGGGTACAATGGTAATCTGGCTGGCTACTTGGCCCGGCTGTCAGCGTCTCCGGCCTCCGGCTTCTCCGCCGACTACTGGAGCCCGCCACCTGGTGGGCCCCGCCGACCGGTCTGGTACGGAGCCGACAGGCCGCCTCCACAGCTGGCGGGGCTGGTTGGTGGCTGCTCACTGTAGCCATGCTGCTAATGATGCTGGCTTGGTCATCTCAGTATAGCTACAGTCCCGCCGCCTGGTGGGAGATCACTGTAGCCACACCTGGTATCATCAGGTTAATGGTGCACGGGCTTCGAGGGAGGGGACGGCCGCCTGCTGGAGGCCGGCCCTCTCCTGGTCCGATTGGTTCGGTGTGCTCCGTCTTCTGGGATGTCACTGCCCGGTAGGGCCCGCAGCCTGCGGGACGTACCGATAAGCCATCATGGGGAGAAGGGCTCCGCCTGCCCATTGTGACGGCAAGGGAGAGTGGCAACAGTACCACACCGTGCAGAGATCTCCGCCCGTACGGGACACTGTAGCCACGCCAATCCCAAGATTCTGGGGTGAGGGCTTCACTGTAGCCACGCCCCATCTCGTCCTCTTGATGGGGGCACAAACTCTGAGGGTGCATGGTGGCCGCCTGCTCGATGCCGTCTTCCCTGGAGGCCGGCTTGCTGGAGCCGGCTACTCGCGATGCCGTCTGCTGGTGGTTGGCCTCCCTCTAGTGGCCGGCCATTGAGCAAGCCAGCCCCCAGAGGGCGGAGCTTCAGCATGGGGCACAATAAGGCGAAGCTGGCCCAAAGTCTTGATAAATCCAGGGACTCGAGTGACGCTACCCGTGGCCCATTACTCCGGCAGTATGACTATTATCGCCCACAAATCTTTGTGTTCTACTCGAGGATATAACATCTATTCATAGACCTGGCTCAGATGCCATTGTTGGGGAATGCTACGTCTTGAGCTTGCGTTTGTTTTCCTTGAAGAGGAAAGGGTGATGCAGCAATAGTAGCGTAAGTATTTCCCTCAGTTTTTGAGAACCAAGGTATCAATCCAGTAGGAGGATCCTCAAAAGTCCCACGCACCTACACAAACAAACAAAGAACTCGCAACCAACGCAATAAAGGGGTTGTCAATCCCTTCACAGCCACTTGCGAAAGTGAGATCTGATAGAGATAGTATGATAAGATAAATATATTTTTCGTATTTTATAATATAGATTGGAAAAGTAAAGATGCAAATAAAAGTAGATTGAAAGCTTATATGATAAAAGATAGACCCGGGGGCCATAGGTTTCACTAGTGGCTTCTCTCAAGATAGCATAAGTATTACGATGGGTGAACAAATTAATATCGAGCAATAGATAGAAAAACGAATAATTATGAGATTATCTAGGCATGATCATGTATATAGGCATCACGTCCACGACAAGTAGACCGACTCCTGCCTGCATCTACTACTATTACTCCACACATCGACTGCTATCCAGCATGCATCTAGAGTATTAAGTTCATAAAAACAGAGTAACACATTAAGAAAGATGACATGATGTAGAGGGATAGACTCATGCAATATGATATTAACCCTATCTTTTTATCCTCAATGGCAACAATACAATACGTGCCTTGTTGCCCCTGCTGTCACTGGGAAAGGACACCGCAAGATTGAACCCAAAGCTAAGCACTTCTCCTATTGCAAGAAAGATCAATCTAGTAGGTCAAACCAAACTGATAATTCGAAGAGACTTGCAAAGATAACTTAATCATACATAAAAGAATTCAGAGGAGA
The DNA here is from genome assembly GCF_002162155.2 of Triticum dicoccoides. Classification (NCBI taxonomy): domain Eukaryota; kingdom Viridiplantae; phylum Streptophyta; class Magnoliopsida; order Poales; family Poaceae; genus Triticum; species Triticum dicoccoides. The sequence continues at coordinate 663,679,836 of NC_041381.1, forward strand.
TTCAAATATTTCTCATAGATAAACTTGATCATAAACCCACAATTCATCGGATCGCGACAAACACACCGCAAAAAGAGTTACATCAAATAGATCTCCACAAGAGAGGGGGAGAACATGGTATTGAGATCCAAAAAGAAAGAAGAAGCCATCTAGCTAATAATTATGGACCCGAAGGTCTGTGGTAAATTACTCACAACTCATCGGAGGGTCTATGGTGTTGATGTAGAAGCCCTCCATGGTCGATTCCCCCTCCGGCGGAGCGCCGGCGAAGTCTCCAAGATAGGTCTCGCGGATACAAAAGGTTACGGCGGTGGAAATTATTTTTCGTTGGCTGCCTGGATGTTTTCGGGGTACGTGGGTATATATAGGAGAAAAAAGTAGGTCGGTGGCCACCCGAGGGGCCCACGAGATAGGGGGCGCGCCCTGTAGGGGTGGGCGCGCCCTCCACCCTCGTGGCCGCCTCGGCTGCTTCTTGGCTTGCACTCCAAGTCCTCTGGATCACGTTTATTCCAAAAATCACGCTCCCGAAGGTTTCATTCCGTTTGGACTCTGTTTGATATTCCTTTTCTTCAATATACTGAAATAGGCAAAAAAAAATAGCAATACGGGCTGGGCCTCCGGTTAGTAGGTTAGTCCCAAAAATGATATATATGTGTAAAATAAAGCCCATAAACATCCAAAAAGGGTAATATAATAGCATGGAACAATCAAAAATTATAGATACGTTGGAGGCGTATCAAGCATCCCCAAGCTAATTCCTGCTCATCCTCGAGTAGGTAAATGATAAAAACAGATTTTTTGATGTGGAATGCTACCTAGCATAATTCTCAATGTAATTTTCTTTATTGTGGCATGAATGTTTAGATCCAAATGATTCAAAATAAAAGTTCATATTGACCAAAGAAATAGTAATACTTCAAGCATACTGATCAAAGTAATCATATCTTCTCAAAATAACATGGCTAAAGAAAGTTCATCCCTACAAAATCATATAGTTAGGCTATGCTTCATTTTTGTCACACAAAAATGTTCCCAAATTCTACACCCCCGATGACAAGCCAAGCAATTGTTTCGTACTTAAATAATTTCAAACTTTTTCAACTTTCACGCAATACATGAGCGTGAGCCATGGATATAGCACTATGGGTGGAATAGAATATGATGATGGGGATTATGTGGAGAAGACAAAAAAGGAGAAAGTCTCACATTGACGAGGATAATCAACGGGCTATAGAGATGCCCATCAATTGATGTCAACATGAGGAGTAGGGATTGCCATGCAACGGATGCACTAGAGCTATAAATGTATGCAAGCTCAACAAAAGAAAACTAGTGGGTGTGCATCCAACTTGCTTGCTCACGAAGACCTAGGGCATTTTGAGTAAGCCCATCGTAGGAATATACAAGCCAAGTTCTGTAATGAAAAATTCCCACTCGTATATGAAAGTGACAACATATGAGACTCACTATATGAAGAACATGGTGCTACTTTGAAGCACAAGTGTGGAAAAGAGATAGTAACATTGCCCCCTTTTTCTTTTCTTTTTTTTTGGGTCTTCCTTTTTTTCTTTTGTCCTTTATTTTTCTTCTTTTTTTTTCTTTGGCCTTTCTTTTTTTCTTTTGGCCTTTCTTTTTTTCTTTGGGGACAATGCTCTAATAATGATGATCATCACACTTTTATTGATTTACAACACATGAATTACAACTCAAAACTAGAACAGGGTATGACTATATGAATGCCTGTGGCGGTGTACCGGGATGGGTAATGAATCAAGAGTGACATGTATGAAAAATTATGCAAAGTGGCCTTGCCACAAATACGATGTCAACTACATGATCATGCAATGGCAATATGACAATAGTAATGCGTGTCATGATGATAAGCGGAACGGTGGAAAGTTGCATGGCAATATATCTCGGAATGGCTATGGAAATGCCATAATAGGTAGGTATGGTGGATGTTTTGAGAAAGATATAAGGAGGTTTATGTGTGATAGAGTGTATCATATCACGGGGTTTGGATGTACCGACGAAGTTTGCACCAACTCTCAAGGTGAGAAAGGGCAATGCACGGTACCGAAGAGGCTAGCAATGATGGAAAGGTAAAAGTGTGTATAATCCATGGACTCAACATTAGTCAAAAGAACTCATATAATTATTGAAAAAATTTAGAAGTCATCAAAAAGCAAGCACTACGCGCATGCCCCTAGGGGGATAGATTGGTAGGAAAAGACCATCGCTCGTCCCCGACCGCCACTCATAAGGATGCACAATCCAAGGACACTTCATGTTTCAAATTTGTTACACAACTTTAACCATATGTGCATGCTACGGGACTTGCTAACTTCAACACAAGCATTCTTTAAATTCATAATCACCCAACTAGCATGACTTTAATATCACTACCTCCATATCTCAAAACAATTATCAAGTATCAAATTGATCATAGCATCCAATTCACTTCCTATGATAGTTTTTATTATACCCAACTTGGATGCCTACCATTCTAGGACCAATTTTATAACCATAGAAAATACCATGCTGTTCTAAGAGACTCTCAAAATAATATAAGTGAAGCATGAGAGACTAGAAATTTCTACAGCAAGTCACCGCCGTGCTCTAAAAGATATAAGTGAAGCACTAGAGCAAAACTATCTAGCTCAAAAGATATAAGTGAAGCACATAGAGTATTCTAATAAATTTCAATCAAGTGGGCTTCTCTCAAAAGGTGTGTACAGCAAGGATGATTGTGGTAAACTAAAAAGCAAATACTAATATCATACATGACGCTCCAAGCAAAACACATATCATGTGCCGAATAATAATATAGCTCCAAGTAAAGTTACCAATGAACGAAGACAAAAGAGGGGATGCCTTCCGGGGGCATCCCCAAGCTTAGGCTTTTGGCTAATCTTGAATATCTTGGGGTGCCATGGGCATCCCCAAGCTTAGGCTTTTGCCACTCCTTATTCCATAGTCCATCAAATCTTTACCCAAAACTTGAAAACTTCACAACACAAAACTCAACAGGAAATCTCATAAGCTCCGTTAGTGAAAGAAAGAAAAACCACCACATAAGGTACTGTAATGAACTCATTCTTTATTTATATTGGTGTTAAACCTACTGTATTTCAAGTTCTCTATGGTTCATACCACTTAATACTAGCCATAGATGCATTAAAATAACCAAACAACACACGAAAAACAGGATCTGTCAAAAACAGAACAGTCTGTAGAAATCTGTAACTAACGCAAACTTCTGGAACTCTAAAAATCCTACCAAAATATGAAGTCCTGGACATTTTGTATATTGATCTACAGAAAAAATAATCAATGCAAAATCACGTTTCTATGATTTAACAAAACTAATTCCGTGCGCGCAAAGTTTCTGCTTTTCAGCAGAATCAAATTAACTATTACCATGGGTTATCCTATAGGTTCTACTTGGCACAAACACTAATTAAAACACATAAAGCACATCTAAACAGAAGGTAGATGCAAAATTTATTACTAAACAGAAATAAAAACAAAAACATAAATAAAATTGGGTTGCCTCCCAACTAGCGCTATCGTTTAACGCCCCTAGCTAGGCATAAAAGCGAAGATAGATCTAAGTAGTGCCATCTTTGGAACTCAATTCATAAGTACCTCGCATGATAGATTCATAAGGTAATTTAATTTTCTTTCTTGGAAAGTGCTCCGTGCCTTTCCTTAATGGAAATTGGAATCTAATATTCCCTTCCTTTATATCAATAATCGCGCCAATCGTTCTAAGGAAAGGTCTACCAAGAATAATAGGGCAAGAAGGATTGCAATCTATATCAAGAACGATAAAATCTACGGGCACCAAATTTCTATTTGCAACAATGAGAACATCATTGATCCTTCCCATTGGCTTTTTAATGGTGGAATCCGCGAGGTGCAAATTTAAAGAGCAATCATCAAGATCATTGAAACCTAGAATATCACATAAAGTTTTCGGAATTGTGGAAACACTAGCACCCAAATCACACAAAGCATAACACTTATGATCTTTAATTTTAATCTTTATAGTAGGTTCCCACTCAGTTTTCTAGGTATAGAAACTTCCAAATTAAGTTTTTCATCAAAAGATTGCATCAAGGCATCAACGATATGTTTGGTAAAAGCTTTATTTTGACTATAAGCATGAGGAGAGTTCACAACGGATTGCAACAAGGAAATACAACCTTCTAAAGAACAATTATCATAATCAAATTCCTTGAAATCCAAGATAGTGGATTCAATGCTATTTAAAGTCACGACCTCTCCAATCCCACTTTTACCAAATTTAGCATCAAGATCTAAAAACTCCGAATTATTGGGACGCCTTCTAACTAAAGTTGACTCATCTCCAGTCCCATTATTATTAAGATTCATATTGCAAAACAAAGATCTAATAGGAGACACATCAATAACTTTAAGATCTTCATCGTTATTTTCATTGAAACTAGAAGAACACGCCTTTACAAAGCAATCTTTATTAGCACGCAATCTAGCGATTCTTTCCTTGCACTCATCAATGGAAATTCTCATTGCTTTGAGAGACTCATTGATATCATGCTTAGGAGAAGTAGATCTAAGTTTCAAAGAATCAACATCAAGCGAGAGTCTATCAATGTTCCTAGCCAAATTATCAACTTTGAGCAATTTTTCTTCAAGCAAGGCATTAAAATTCTTTTGAGAGATCATAAATTCTTTCACACTATTCTCAAAATTAGAGGGCATCTTATTGAAATTACCATAAGAATTATAGTAGGAATTTCCATAATTATTATAGGAATTACTAGGGAACGGTCTAGGATTAAAATTTCCTCTATTTTCCAAAACTATTCCTAACAAGAAAATTCACATCCATAGATTAATTATTATTCTCAATCAAAGTAGACAAAGGCATATCATTGGGATCAAGAGGAGCATTCTTAGTAGCAAACAATTTCATAAGTTCATCCATCTTTCCACTCAAAACATTAATTTCTTCTATAGCATGCACTTTTTTACTAGTAGATCTTTTGGTGTGCCATTGAGAATAATTGGCCATAATATTATCAAGAAGTTTTGTAGCATCTCCTAAAGTGATTTCCATAAACGTGCCTCCCGTGGCCGAATCTAAAAGATTTCTAGAAGCAAAGTTCAAACTGGCATAAAAAATTTGTATGATCATCCACAAATTCAAACCATGAGTAGGGCAATTGCGAATCATCAATTTCATTATTTCCCAAGATTGGGAAACATGCTCATGATCAAGTTGTTTAAAATTCATAATATCGTTCCTAAGAGTGATGATCTTAGCGGGCGGAAAATACTTAGAGATAAAAGCATCTTTGCACTTGTTCCAAGAATCAATACTATTCTTAGGCAAAGACGAAAACCAAACTTTAGCACGATCTCTAAGTGAAAATGGAAATAACTTCCATTTAACAATATCATTATCCGTATCTTTCTTCTTTTGCATATCACACAAATCAACAAAGTTGTTGAGATGGGTAGCGGCCTCTTCATTAGGAAGGCCGGCGAATTGATATTTCATAACAAGATTCAGCAAAGCAGTATTGACTTCACAAGACTCAACATCATTAAGAGGAGCAATTAGAGTACTAATGAAATCAATATTATTGGTACTGGAGAAATCACACAATTTGGTATTATCTTGTGCCATGGCAACAAGTAATCCAACACACAAGCAAATAGAAAAAGGCAAGCGAAAGAGAGGGGGAAAGATTGGGAAAGAGAGGGCGAATAAAACGGCAAGGGTGAAGTGGGGGAGAGGAAAACGAGAGGCAAATGGCAAATAATGTAAATGCGAGGGAGATGAGTTTGTGATGGGTACTTGGTATGTCTTGACTTGAGCGAAGACCTCCCCGGCAATAGCGCCAGAAATCCTTCTTGCTATGTCTTGAGCTTGCGTTGGTTTTTCTTGAAGAGAAAAGGGCGATGCAACAATAGTAGCGTAAGTATTTCCCTCAGTTTTTGAGAACCAAGGTATCAATCCAGTAGGAAGCTCCTCCAAAGTCCCACGCACCTACACAAACAAACAAAGAACTCACAACCAACGCAATAAAGGGGTTGTCAATCCCTTCACGGCCACTTGCGAAAGTGAGATCTGATAGAGATAGTATGATAAGATAAATATATTTTTGGTATTTTACAATATAGATTGGAAAAGTAAATATGCAAATAAAAGTAGATTGAAAGCTTATATGATAAAAGATAGACCCGGGGGCCATAGGTTTCACTAGTGGCTTCTCTCAAGATAGCATAAGTATTATGGTGGGTGAACAAATTATTGTCGAGCAATTGATAGAAAAGCGAATAATTATGAAATTATCTAGGCATGATCATGTATATAGGCATCACGTCCTCGACAAGTAGACCGACTCCTGCCTGCATCTACGACTATTACTCCACACATCGACCGCTATCCAGCATGCATCTAGAGTATTAAGTTCATAAGAACAGGGTAACGCATTAAGAAAGATGACACGATGTAGAGGGATAAACTCGTGCAATATGATATAAACCCCATCTTTTTATCCTCGATGGCAACAATACATTACGTGCCTTGCTGCCCCTGCTGTCACTGGGAAAGGACACCGCAAGATTGAACCCAAAGCTAAGCACTTCTCCTATTGCAAGAAAGATCAATCTAGTAGGCCAAACCAAAATGATAATTCGAAGAGACTTGCAAAGATAACTTAATCATACATAAAAGAATTCAGAGGAGATTCAAATATTTCTCATAGATAAACTTGATCATAAACCCACAATTCATCGGATCTCGACAAACACACCGCAAAAAGAGTTACATCGAATAGATCTCCACAAGAGAGGGGGAGAACATGGTATTGAGATCCAAAAAGAGAGAAGAAGCCATCTACCTAATAACTATGGACCCAAAGGTCTGCGGTAAACTACTCACAACTCATCGGAGGGGTTATGGTGTTGATGTAGAAGCCCTCTTTGGTCGATTCCCCCTCCAGTGGAGCGCCGGCGAAGGCTCCAAGATGGGATCTCGCGGATACAGAAGGTTATGCCGGTGGAAATTGTTTTTCGTTGGCTCCCTGGATGTTTTCGGGGTACGTGGGTATATATAGGAGGAAGAAGTAGGTCGGTGGCCGCCCGAGGGGCCCACGAGATAGGGGGGCGCGCCCTCCACCCTCGTGGCCGCCTCGGCTACTTCTTGGCTTGCACTCCATGTCCTCTGGATCACGTTTGTTCCAGAAATCACGCTCCAGAAGGTTTCATTCCGTTTGGACTCCGTTTGATATTCCTTTTCTTCGAAATACTGAAATAGGCAAAAAAAAATAGCAATATGGGTTGGGCCTCTGGTTAGTAGGTTAGTCCCAAAAATGATATATATGTGTAAAATAAGCCCATAAACATCCAAAAAGGGTAATATAATATCATGGAACAATCAAAAATTATAGATGCGTTGGAGACGTATCATGGAACGCAGTAATTTTAAAAAAATTCCTACGATCACGCAAGATCTATCTATGTGATGCATAGCAACGATAGGGGAGAGTGTGTCCACATACCCTCGTAGACCGAATGTGGAAGCGTTATGTAACATGGTTGATGTAGTCGAACATCTGCACGGCACCTCCGCGATCTGCACACGTTCAGCTCGATGATGTCCCTCGAACTCTAGATCCAGCTGAGGCCGAGGGAGAGGTCCGCCAGCACAACGACATGGTGACGGTGATGATGAAGTTACCAGCACAGGGCTTCACCTAAGCACTACGAAGACATGACCGAGGTGGAAATCTGTGGAGGGGGGCACCGCACACGGCTAAAAGATCAACTTGATCAATGATAACCCACAAGTGTAGGGGATAATTGTAGCCTCTTTCGATAAGTAAGAGTGTCGAACCCAACGAGGAGCTAAAGGTAGAACAAATACTCTCTCAAGTCCTATCTGCCACTGATACAACTCTACGCACGCTTAGTGTTCACTTTACCTAGAACAAGTATGAAACTAGAAGTACTTTGTAGGTGTTGTTGGATAGGTTTGCAAGATAATAAAGAGCACGTAAATATAAACTAGGGGCTGTTTAGGTAAAGAAGCAATAAAGTAAATATAGCGAGTGTGGATAAGTGGTGGTAGGAGTTGTGAAATTGTCCCTAAGCAATTGACTACGTTACTAGACCGGTAATCACTATTGCAATTCTATTTGAGGGAGAGGCATAAGCTAACATACTTTCTCTTCTTGGATCATATGCACTTATGATTGGAACTCTAGCAAGCATCTGCAACTACTAAAGATCATTAAGGTGAAACCCAACCATAGCATTAAAGCATCAAGTCCCCTTTATGCCATACGCAAACAACCTACTTACTCGGGTATGTGCTTCTGTCACTCAGCCACCCACCATAAGCAAATCATGAACATATTGCAAACCCTACAACGGGAATCCCTCACGCTTGCGCGACACGGAGGGCACCACAGGACAGCACCAATAATAAAACATGCAACTCAAACCAATCATAGCAATTCATCAATCACCGATAGGACAATGAAAATCTACTCAGATATCATAGGATGGCAACACATCATTGGATAATAATATGAAGCATAAAGCACCATGTTCAAGTAGAGGGTACAGCAGGTTGCGGGAGAGTGGACCGCTGAATATAGAAGGGAGAAGGTGATGGAGATGTTGGTGCTGATGATGGAGGTGTTGGTGTAGATCGTGGTGATGATGATGATGGCCCCCGGCAGCGCTTCGGCGCCACCGGAAGCAAGGGGGAGAGAACCCCCCTTCTTCTTCTTCTTCTTCCTTGACCTTCTCCCTATATGGGAGAAGGGTTTTTCCTCTAGTCCTTGGCTCCCATGGCGTGGGAGGGGCGAGAGCCCCTCCGAGATTGGATCTATCTCTCTGTCTCTCTCTGTTTCTGCGTTCTGAGATCCTTCCCTTCCACCGTTTCTTTTATATCCGGAGATTCGTAACTCCGATTGGGTTGGATCTTTCGCCCAGATTTTTCTCATAAAATTAGCTTTCTTGCGGCAAAAGAAGAGCATCAACCGCCTTACGGGTGCCCACGAGGGTCCAGGGCGCGCCTGGCCCCCTTGGTGCGCCCCCTGCCTCATGGCCCCCTCGGGCACCGTCTCGCGTTGATTTTTCTTCCCAAAAATCACAAATATTCCAAAATAATTCTCCGTCCGTTTTTATCCCATTCGGACTCTGTTTGATATTGGGTTTCTGTGAAACATAAAACATACAACAAACAGGAATTAGCACTGGGCACTGGATCAATATGTTAGTCCCAAAAAATAATATAAAAAGTTGCCAAAAGTATATGAAAGTTGTAGAATATTGGCATGGAACAATCAAAAATTATAGATATGGCGGAGACGTATCAATCAACTTGTGTGTCTTTGGGGTGCCGACTCCCCCGTATATAAAGGAGGAGAGGGGAGGCCGGCCGGCCCTCATAGGCGCGCCAAGGGGGGAGGAATCCTCCTCCTAGTAGGAGTAGGACTCACCCCTTTCCTAGTCCTACTAGGAGAAGGAAGGAGGAGGAAGAGAAGGAAGTAGGGGGCGCCACCCCTCCCCCTAGTCCATTTAGGACTAGGCCCATGGGGGGGCGTGGCCAGCCCATGGCCGCCTCTCTCTCTCTCCCTCTCTCTCTCTCTCTCTCCTAGTCCCAATAAGGCCCATTACTTCTCTGGTGGTTTCGATAACCCTTCCGGCACTCCGGTTATATCCGAAACTTCTACGGAACACTTCTGGTGTCCGAACATAGTCGTCCAATATATCAATATTTATGTCTCGACCATTTCAAGATTCCTCGTCATGTCCATGATCACATCCGAGACTCTGAACAATCTTCGGTACAACATATCACATAAACTCATAATACCAATCGTCATCAAACGTTAAGCGTGCGGACCCTACGGGTTTGAGAACTATGTAGACATGACCGAGATACGTCTCCGGTCAATAAGCAATAGTGGAACCTGGATGCTCATATTGGTTCCTACATATTCTACGAATATCTTTATCGATCAAACCGCATAACAAAATACGTTGTTCCCTTTGTCATCGGTATGTTACTTACCCGAGATTTGATTGTCGGTATCTCAATACCTAGTTCAATCTTGTTACCGGCAATTCTCTTTACTTGTTCCGTAATACTTCATCTCGCAACTAACTCATTAGTCACAATGCTTGCAAGGCTTATAGTGATGAGTATTACCGAGAGGGCCCAGAGATACCTCTCCGAAACACAGAGTGACAAATACTAATATCGATCTATGCCAACCAAACAAACACCTTCGGAGACACCTGTAGAGCACCTTTATAATCACCCATTTACATTGTGATGTTTGGTAGCACACAAAGTGTTCCTCCGGTATTCGGGAGTTGCATAATCTCATAGTCTGAGAAACTTGTATAAGTCATGAAGAAAGTAGTAGCAATGAAACTAACACGATCATAATGCTAAGCTAACGGATGGGTCATGTCCATCACATCATTCTCCTAATGATGTGATCCTGTTCATCAAATGACAACACATGTCTATGGTTAGGAAACATAACCATCTTTGATTAACGAGCTAGTCAAGTAGAGGCATACTAGGGACTATATGTTTTGTCTATGTATTCACACATGTACTAAGTTTCCGGTTGATACAATTCTAGTATGAATAATAAACATTTATCATGAATTAAGGAAATAAATAATAACTTTATTATTGCCTCTAGGGCATATTTCCTTCGGGAATGAGCCTACCTCCAAGGCCAATCCCATGGACAATTGGCAAGATAATATTAGAAAACTTAGAAGAGTGGCCAAAGGGTGGAACTCCAATGAGGAGGCCCAACTTAGGAGATACAAGAAAATCCTTCTATAGGAATATGATAAGCTAGATATCAAATCTGAAACCACAGTGCTTTCTGAAGCTGAGTCTTCAAGACTCAAATTTACTTATAGTGATCTCCAAAAAAATTGGCTTCAGGAGGAGGTCAAAGCAAAACAAAGATCTAGAGATAGGGATATTAAGGAGGGGGACAGGAATACTGAATATTTCCACGCGGTGGCAAACCAGAGGAGGAGAAAATCTACTATCCACTCCTTGGATGGCCCGCATGGGCCAGTCACTGATACAAAGGAAATGCTAGGCATCGCCTATAGTTTCTATAAATATCTGTTCGAAAAAGAAGAGAGGAGAGGATACCAGTTGAACCCATCCTTCTTCTCTGATGAGGAGAAGGTTAGTATTGCTGAAAATGAAGCCCTAGAAGCCACTTTATCGGAGGAGGAAATTAAGAGGGTTGTCTTTGAATCATACTCAGATGGTGCCCTTGGCCCAAATGGTATTCCATTTTTCTTTTACCAGCATTTCTGGGAACTGGTCAAAAAAGACCTAATAGCCATGTTTGAAGTTTTCCATCATGGGGAACTGGCTATCCATAGGCTCAATTTTGCAATGCTGACCCTGATCCCAAAAGAGGCTGATGCTTCCAGCATGAAGAAATTTAGGTCCATTAGCTTACTTAACTGCAGTTTTAAAATCTTCACTAAGGCCCTCACTAATAGACTAGCTATGATACTGCAGAGGCTCATAGCTAGTAATCAATCTTCCTTCTTGAAAGGCAGGTATATCCTAGCAAGTGTGGTCACAGCTCATGAAGTGCTACACTCCATCCTCTCTAGTAATAGGCAAGGCTTAATCCTTAAGTTAGATTATGAGACTTTGATAAAGTGGACTTAGATTTTCTTGAAGAACTTCTTAGGAAAATAGGCCTTGGGGGAAAATGGATCCATTGGATTCGGCAAGTCACTAGAGGAGGCTCAGTGGGTGTCAAGTTGAACAACACTGAGAGTGATTTCTTCCTTGCTGGTAAATATTGAGGTAGGGAGACCCTATTTCCCCCCTGCTATTCAACCTGGTAGTTGACATACTGACAAGGATGCTAATGAAAGCAGCAGATCATTGATGTCTACTACGCAACCTTCTCCTTGTAGACGTTGTTGGGCCTCCAAGTGCAGAGGTTTGTAGGACAGTAGCAAATTTCCCTCGAGTGGATGACCTAAGGTTTATCAATCTGTGGGAGGTGTAGGATGAAGATGGTCTCTCTCAAACAACCCTGCAACCAAATAACAAAGAGTCTCTTGTGTCCCCAACACACCCAATACAATGGTAAATTGTATAGGTGCACTAGTTCGGCGAAAAGATGGTGATACAAGTGCAATATGGATGGTAGATATGAGTATTTGTAATCTAAAAATATAAAAACAGCAAGGTAACTAATGATAAAGTGAGCACAAACGGTATTGCAATGCTAGGAAACAAGGCCTAGGTGTTGGGTGGTAGGTGCGACATATGCCAACGGATGGCTTATCATTGTGGGAGCCAGTAAGACATCGCCGGTGCCTGGAAGCGGGATGAGGCGAAGACATGCACGCCGGCGGATCTTACCCAGCTTCGGGGCTCTCCATGAAGATAACACCCCTACCACTGCTCTGCGGGGTCTCCGCATGATCACTAGATCAACAAGTAGCTACAAGATGCTCCTTGAGATGTTCGGTGGCAGGAGGAAGAAGGGCAAGGCTAGATCTCTCCTCTCCCGATGGTGGTGTCTAAACCTCTCAGTGTTCCCCTTTGCATGGGTGTCCCGGGGGGTTTATATAGGCCTACCCCCCGGGGTACAATGGTAATTCGGCTGGGCGCGGGCCCAGGCCGTCAGTGTCTACAACTGTCGTCTTCTCCGCCGGCTCCTGGGGCCCGCCGACTGGTGGGTCCCGTCGGTTGTCGTCCCGTTGGTCTACAGGCCAGCCCCACCGCATGGGGGATCTTGTCGGGGGCTGGTTATTGTGGCCTCGCCTCTGATGACGAGGGTTTCATCGAGGTAAGCATGGCTACAGTGCCGCCGCCTTGCAGGCCCCCACTGTAGCCATACCACGTCTCATATGCTTAATGGTGCACGCGCCCCGAGGGGAGCAAGCCGGCTACTGGAAGTCGGCCCGGCCTTGGGGCGGCTAGAGGAGGCCAGGCCGCCTTCGGATATCTCTCTGACCGAAGGGGCCCGCCGCCTGCGGGCCGTACTAGCATCCCACCGTGGATGGTGTCATGATTCTCATGGCAACAGTGCCATGCCGGACGGGGGATGGCCGCCCCGTACGGCGTATTGTGGCCATGTATCTTCCGGGATTCGGGGGTGGCAGGGTTTGCTGTAGCCACGCCCCGTCCCGTCACTGTTATGGGCGATGGTCTTTAGGATGCGGCGTTCGGCCGCCTGCTTCTTGAAGTCGGCCCTTCGCGGGCCGCCTTCTGGGAGTTGGTCCTTCATGAGTCGTCTTCTTGGAGTCAGTCCTTCATGGGCCGGCTCCTTGGAGTCGGCCCGATCGTGGCTGTCAGGACCCCGACTCGATGTCACATCGATCTAGCCGGTAACACCTCATATCACTTTGCGGCCTCATGCAAGGTATCCCCACGGGTGTCGCCTTACCTTTGCCCGGGACCGTTTGCGCCTTTTGGCTCACGTATATGATGGTGTCGCTAGCATCCATATGATAAAGAGCCCGGGCTGACATGACTAGTCGTAAACCCAAAGTGGCACAGACTTACAGGGACAGGCATCCATGACCCAGCTTCGAACGTGTCGGTCATCAGCAAGTGGGTCCGGGCTGTAGCACTGGGCTAGCAGGACTCCGGTAAACCGGGCTGTAGCGGGCTAACAGGACTCCGGTACTCAAAGCGTGACATTTCCCCGAAGGGACAGACACAGGAACGAAGAAGGACACATGCCGGCCAGCCTAAGTGTTCCAGAGCAGTAGCAAGCTACCATGGCTCAGCGGTAACACTAGGAGACATTTCCCGGTAAGAGAGGCTACTAAAGATAAACAACTAGATAGCCAGATCCCACACATACCAAGCATTTCAATCATACACACAATATGCTCGATATGTGCAAATACAACGAAGCATCACAACATGACTCTACGACACAAGTACTTTATTTAAAGCTCAGGGAGCCATACATAACATACACAAAGGTACGGGTCTCACGACCCAACATACAAGTCATACAGTCATACAAACCAGCAGCGGAAGTAACTTGTCTGAGTACAGACAACTAGTAAAATAAAAGAGGCTTGGAAGCCTAGCTATACTACATGGTCCTTCACAAGCTCAGGGTCACCACCTGGGCCTTTAGCCTACTCGTTGATGTCAATGTCTACATAGAACCCATCAGAAGGGGTTGCAGCGTCTTCTGTAAAAATGTAGATTATAGCAACATGAGTACAAAGGTACTCAGCAAGACTTACATCAGATCCTACATACATGCATATTATCAAGAAGGGTTGGTGGAGTTATTGCAGCAAGCCAGCTTTGACTCTTGGCTAGACTATCCTACGATACTTCAACTTGAAATGGTTTTGCGCACACGAGTCCACTACTCACCACTTCAATACACTACCGAGGATCCACCTCCGTCCTCCTACGGAAGAGCCATCCTCGGCACTCACACTTATCTTGAGGCTTTTAGCAGTTTCCATTTACTTGTCTATGAACTGTATAGGCAACCAAGTAGTCCTTTACCGCGGACGCGGCTATTCGAATAGATTATGATAACCCTGCAGGGGTGTACTTCTTCATACATGTTTCCACCACTTAGCGTCTGCACACGACATGTGCTCGGCAGACTTCAAGCGAAAGCCGACGTGGGTGTAGACCACGACCTACCTAAACACTTAAGCCTCTAGTCCAGGTTTATCGCCTATTCAGGTTCCATCCACAGGGAGTCCGGCCGAGGTTTCCCATACGGCCCCGAACGATGTGAACAGGGTTCCCGAGATACCTAACGGGTATTCGGTACACCCGGCCACGTACCTACCGCATCACAGCCCACCCCTATGGTCAGCGTTGTCCACGGCCTCCAGTAGGCTACAAACACCAGAAACTACTTGCAACTCCTGGACAGAGAGCTAGGGTGAATAAGAAGTCGAGCGGGGTCATATTTCAGGGCCCAATGCATGGTAGTAGCTGTATCTTAAATCACACATACAGATCTCAGTGCTTAAGGTCGGCTTCAATGAAACAACCCACCATGTACTCCTACATGGCCTCTCATCGATACCTTTACCAAATCGTGTTCACCACACCACCCTCATTACCGACATAATCATTTCACTCTAGCCATCACCCAGATGAACCAGACCCGACACGACTCTAAGCATAGCAGGCATAGCAAGGTAGGAACAACACATACATATGGCTCAATCAACTCCTACACATGCTAGTGGGTTTCATCTAGTTACTGTGGCAATGACAGGTCATGCAGAGGAAATGGGTTCAACTACCGTAGCACACAGCAGTTTGAATCGCGTTGTCTTAATGCAGTAAAAAGGAGCAGGAGCGAGAACATGGGATTGTATCGATATGATCAAATGGTTGGTCGCTTGCCTGATGGTTCGATGCACTGATACGGTTCTTCGTTAGGGTAATCACGGTACTCCTCGGAGGCAGAACCTGTCGCGAAGGACACCGATACACAACCATCACCAAACAATGTGCAACAATATGATGCATGCATGAAACATAGCAATATGGGTGTGTTGGGCTAATGCAACTAAAACCAGAAGGATTTGAACAAATTTGAATCATAGATTCAAATTTCAAATTCAAATATGGCCTTTTAAAGTGCTTTTCCTTGTTCTGTTTGAAACATCAATTTAACTTGTTTAATCATGCATGAAAATAGTACAGATGGATAGATTGGATTTTTCTGATCATTTTTCATATATAATTTGTCCAATTTGGAGTTACAGAATAAAAGTTATGAATTTTTGAAGTTTAAATAATATTCTGGAATTTCCTGATTAAAATTAAATCCAGAAAATCAATTACTGCGTCAGCCTGACGTCAGCATGACGTCAGTGGTCAACTGCGGCTGGCTGAGGTCAAACCTGACGTGTGGGGCCCACACGTCAGTGACAGGGGGGTTAAACAGGGTTAAATTAATCCTAATTACTAATTAGTGGCGCTGGGGCCCACTAGTCAGTGTCAGGGGGTTAACTAACAGTGGTTAGCGCTAATCCTAATTAGCTACAGGGCTGGGCCCACCTGTCAGGGACTCAGGGGGGGTTCCTGCCGTGGTCAAAGTGGGTCAAACCCACCAGCGACGTGACGCCGGCGAGGCCCGAGACGGCGGCGCGATGCGGAATCGCGCTACAGGGCACGGGCGAGGCTGTTCTTGGGCTCGTTGGAGAGCTCTTGCTCCCGCGCGTCGAACGGTGGCCGTGGCTGGGCCTGGGGTGGCCGGAGTCGACGGCGGCGAGCTCGGCTGCGGCCGCCGGAGTTCGGGTGCGGTCGGAGTCGGCGTTGCAGGGGGTTTGGGGAGGCGTTGGTGCGTGCTGCGTGCTCCTAGTGAGGCGTGGAGCACGATAGTGTGCTCGGTTGGGCGCTACGGTGACCGTGGCCACGACGGCGACATCGCCGGCGGCGTGGAGCTCTCGGCCAAGGTGGGGCTAAGGCCTAGAGGTCGAAAGAGACCAGGGGAGAAGGGGGAAACGACTCAGGGGCTCACCGCGGTTGCAGTGGGCGTCGAAGCGGGCTCGGAGACGCGCTGGAGACGGCGAATTCGACGGCGATGATGGTCGGAGCCCGAAGAGGGGAACGGCGACGTGGCGGCGATGCAGGGCTTCCGGAGGCCCGTGGAGCGGTGGGGAGGAAGAGGGGGTTGTGGCGGAGCTTCTGAGCTAGTCGGGGGAGCGAGGGGTGGCCGGAGACGGCTGCTAAGGCGAACGGCGGCGACGGTGGTGTTCGGCCGTGAGAGAGAGAGCGAGGGAGAGGAGGGAAGAGCCGAGGGCGAGTGAGAGAGAGCAGGGGGGGAGGCGTGGCGTCGTCCAGGGCATCGAGGCGAGGAGGGGAGGGCAGGCAGGCAGGGAGAGAGGTGGCGTGGCGCGGTGGCGCGCGCGCGCGCCGGCCACACTCCCCTCCCTCTGTCGGGACGAAGACGACAGAGGAGGGAGACGGGCTGGGCCGCCTGCTGGCTGGGCCGGCCAGCTGGATGGGCTGCACAGTGGAGGAGCCCAGGTAAGCTTCTCCCTTTTATTTTTTTCTGTTTTCTAATTTCTGACATTTGTTTTGATTTAAATAATATATTAAATCATTTATTTAACTTATGCCAAATTTTTCACGGGCTAAATATATTATTCCAGAGCTCCTTTATAATTGGCATAATATTTGGACATATATTAATATATATAGAAATATATTTCCAAAGCAAATATTTATGCATTAATTCCAAATGCCCAAAATAAATGTCCATGAGCCACTAAAAATATTGGTTTGATTTTTATCTCTGTCCAATATTTTCAGAGATCAACATGAGCATTTTCTTGGACCCTTTTGGAGAAATTTTTATTTGGGTCATTTTCAAAATGATTCTGAGGGTTTCACAGATCCCCATTTCAAGTTTCTGATGAAAGAGTAAACATGATGCAACACTCTAATGCATGACTAGCTAGGGTGTGACAACTCACCCCCACTCAAAAGAATCTCGTCCCGAGATTTGGGTTCCTCCGGGAAGAAGGCGGGATACTCAAGTCGAAGACGATCCTCCCTTTCCCAGGTTGCTTCATCCTCAGAATGGTGCGACCATTGAACCTTGAGAAACTTGATATTATGACGTCGAGTGATACGCTCGGCCTGATCGAGGATACGAATGGGGTACTCTCGATATGTAAGATTATCCTGGAGATCAAGCGTTTCGTGGTCCACTCCACGGATAGGATCCGAGAAGCAACGCCTGAGTTGAGAAACGTGGAAGACATCGTGGACTCTGGAGAGATGCGGAGGTAGTTCCAACTGGTAGGCAACTTCTCCTCGTTTGGCAAGAATGCGAAAAGGTCCAATGTAACGAGGAGCCAATTTGCCTTTGATACCGAAACGATGGGTTCCCTTCAGAGGGGTGACCCGAAGATAAGCCTTCTCGTCAACCTCGAAAGTCATAGCCTTATGTTTTCGGTCATATTGACTCTTTTGACGAGATTGGGCTGTTTTCAACTTTTCACGAACGATGCGAACTTGTTCTTCTGCTTCCTGAATCATATCCGGGCCAAAGAATTGTCTTTCCCCGGTCTCTGACCAGTTAAGGGGTGTTCGACACCGTCGTCCATAGAGAACTTCAAAAGGGGCTTTACCCAAGCTAGATTGATAGCTGTTATTGTAAGCGAATTCGGCAAATGGAAGGCACTTCTCCCAGTCCATTCCGAATGAGATAACAGAGGCTCGAAGCATGTCTTCTAGAATCTGGTTGACGCGTTCCACTTGACCACTCGACTGAGGGTGGAAGGCGGTGCTAAAGGAGAGACGGGTTCCCATAGCATTTTGAAAACTTTCCCAAAATCGAGAGGTGAAAAGACTTCCTCGATCCGAGTTAATTTCCAAAGGAACACCATGGAGGGACACTATTCGGGAGATGTATAAGTCTGCCAGCTAACTAGCGGTTATACTCTCTCGAACAGGTAGGAAATGGGCTACTTTGGAAAGACGATCGACCACGACGAAAATAGCATTATTCCCTCTCTTGGTCCTGGGAAAACCGGTAATGAAATCCATACCAATTTTATCCCATTTCCATTCAGGAATAGCTAGGGGTTGAAGGGTGCCAGCAGGCCGTTGATGCTCTGCTTTTACACGACGACAGACGTCGCAATTAGCAATATACTGAGCAATTTCTCTCTTCATCCTAGTCCACCAGAACCTCTGGCGTAGGTCCTGATACATCTTAGTACTACCGGGATGAATGGTGAGAGGAGATTCATGAGCCTCCTTAAGGATCAACTGCCGTAGATGCTGGTTCTTGGGAACCACTAGACGGTTCTCAAAGTACACAACACCATGATCATTTGTGGAGAAACAACTAGCACCTCCGCTAGCAATGTTCTCCTTGATCTTAGCTATTCCCTTATCTCGCTTCTGGGCAGCAATGATTTGATCCGTAAGAGTAGGTTTCGCCACCAAGGTGGAAAGAAATCCTTGAGGAACAATGTGAAGGTTAAGCTTCCGAAATTCCTCATGGAGAAGCGGTTGACTTTGTTGTAACATCAGATTGTTACAATAAGATTTACGACTTAGTGCATCAGCCATGACGTTGGCTTTCCCTGGGGTGTAGGTTATTCCTAAGTCGAAATCTGTGATCAACTCGACCCAACGTCTTTGCCTGAGATTCAAATCCGGTTGGGTGAAGATGTACTTCAGACTTTGGTGATCAGTGAATATTTCGCAACGATTACCGAGGAGGTAATGTCGCCAGGTTTTAAGTGCATAGACTACGGCTGCAAGCTCTAGATCATGAGTAGGATAATTCTCCTCATGTGGGTGCAATTGCCGTGAAGCGTAGGCAATTACGTGTCGATCTTGCATGAGAATGCAACCTAGTCCTTGTCGCGAGGCGTCGCAGTAGATAACAAAATCCTTGGAGAAGTCTGGCGGTACCAGTACGGGAGCAGAAGTCAGGCGTCTTTTCAGTTCCTGAAAGCTGTGCTCACATTGTGGAGTCCACTCGAACTTCTTATCTTTCTTGAGGAGTTCGGTTAGAGGTTTAGCAACTTTGGAGAAGTTCTCGACAAAGCGACGACAATAGCTCGCTAAGCCCAGAAAGCTCCGAACTTGCTTGACCGATTCAGGTGGAGTCCAATTAAGGATGGCTTGAACTCGCTCAGGGTTAACGGCAATACCTTTACCAGATATTACATGACCCAGATAGGTCACTTCTGGCAACCAGAATTCACATTTAGAAAATTTGGCATAAAGGCGATGCTCTCGAAGTTTCTGCAACACTAGCCTTAGATGTTCGGCATGTTCTTCCTCGTTCTTGGAGTAGATGAGTATATCATCGAGATAAACTACGACGAATTTATCCAAATACTCCATGAAGATTGAGTTCATTAACCGAGAAAAGGTGGCTGGAGCGTTGGTTAAACCGAAGGACATGACGGTGTACTCGTATTGGCCGTAACGAGTAACAAAGGCCGTTTCAGGGATGTCCCCGTTTCTGATTTTGATTTGATGGTAGCCCAACCTCAAATCCATCTTGGAGAAGACTGAGGATCCAGCGAGCTGATCATACAGGTCGTTGATCCTGGGAAGCGGATATTTGTTCTTGATTGTGACCAAATTGACAGGTCGGTAATCTACAACCATCCGGTCCGTACCATCCTTCTTCTTGACGAATAGGACGGGGCAAGCCCACGGAGATGAACTAGGTCGGATGAAACCCTTTTTCAAGGACTCATCGAGTTGTTTCTTAAGCTCGGCTAGTTCTAGGGGTGCCATCTTATAGGGTCTTCTAGCAATCGGAACGGTTCCCGGAATGAGGTCTATTACGAACTCAACATCCCTGTCAGGTGGAACACCTGGCAATTCTTCTGGAAAGACATCCGGGAAGTCACGGACTACCGGAACGTCCTCAAGGTCTGGCAAAGGGCTGGCGTTAAGAGAATATAATTGTCGCTTGGCTATTCGGGTCAAGACATTGACTATCTTGCCCGAAGGGTGAGTGAGTTGAACAGTCCTAGAGAAGCAATCAATTTTGGCATGATGAGCTGACATCCAGTCCATACCCAAAATGATATTAATATCTGAAAATTTAAGGGCTATCAAAGACGCGAGGAAAACAAGTCTGTCGACTTGGATTTCATTTCCATAACTTACCCTAGAGGTCTGCCATCTAGAACCAGGGGTAGAAATTTCCATAGTGGATGGCATGTCACAGAATGCAACGTTATGCAAACGAGCATAACTTTCGGATATAAAAGAATGAGAGGCTCCTGTATCGAAAAGAACAGATGCCGGGTGGCAATTAACAAGAAGCGTACCAAGAACGACGTTGGGATCCTCTTGAGCTTCTTCGGCAGAGATACAGTTGACATGGCCACGTGTAGCGGTGACCGGCTTGGCGTGGAATACTTTTCCTGTCGGCTTGCCACGGCCAACAGCTTTAGCAGACTGGTTGGGGTTGGTCTGGGGACACTCACGCATATAGTGGCCAGATTCCCCACACTTGAAACAAGTCACGGAACTGGTACGTGGAGGAGCATTGTTAGTTGGACCCCCATAGGGCTTGGCCGGTGCAGACTGTTGAACGGGGCGAGGCGCCTGGAAGGATGGCCTCGGTGTGAACCTAGGTGGCAGGGCGGTGTTGGGTACCCACACGCGGCGCTTCTGAGGACCAGCACCGGATGAGGAACCCATGTCACGGCCATGCTTGCGTGTTGCGTCATAGTCAGTCTGACCAGTTTCAGCACTGATGGCTTTGTTGACAAGTTTCTGAAAAGATGTGCACTCATGCAGACGGAGGTCACGGCGAAGCTCAGGACTAAGGCCCTTACGGAACCTTGCTTGCTTCTTAGCGTCAGTAGAAACTTCCTCGGTTGCATATCATGCGAGATTACCGAACTCCCTGCTGTAAACATCCACAGAAAGTCGGCCTTGGGTGAAACTGCAAAATTCTTCACGTTTACGGTCCATGAGACCCTCCGGAATGTGATGTTCACGGAAAGCCTCGCTGAATTTAGCCCAAGTAGTGACATGGCCTGCCGGGCGCATAGCTCCATAATTCTCCCACCATAGACTGGCGGGGCCTTCAAGATGATATGCAGCAAAGGTGACCTTGTCAGCCTCCGCTACCAGCGCGGAACGCAGTTTGTGAGAGATACTGCAAAGCCAGTCATCAGCGTCGAGAGGCTCGACGGAGCGGTGGAACGTGGGTGGATGTAATTTGATAAAATCACTGAGTGACACCACGTTAGTCCTCTGATGGTGTGCCGTGTTCTGTTCAATACGCTCCAACAAACGGTTGGTCTCCCGCTTGTTTCTCTCGGCTTCCATCATAACCTCGGCTAGTGAAGGAGGATGAGGCAGATTTTCATTCCTGCCTTCACTGCCTTCGGCCTGCTCTTGAGAAGCAGGGTTAGCGCGCGTGTTGACCATCCTAGGTAAACAAGACAATGATTTAGTCAGGATGATAAAATTCCGACATAGGATACAGAATGTAAGGAATAACTCGAAATGCAAGATGATCATCCGTATGACATGGTAGATACAGAAACTGCTTCTTTATTCCATCGTCATACACACCATACAGGGTTTAGTACAAGACCAAACAAAGTCCTATTACGGTGAAAAGAGGATTACATCTCATCGGAGGCATTCCAAGCTCCTATACATTATTTTTCTACACCTCCGGAAAGAGTACAAACTAGGTCATATCCCACGAGTCACGCGGGACGACAGACGACACAGCTAGTGCGAACTAGTGATACTACCACTAACTCAGACCGATCCGTAGTAGTCCTCGTAGAAGTCACCTCCATAGCCTGGAAGCTCAACATGATCATCCGGAAACAGACGATCTCGCGGAGCTTGTGGACCATAGGGGCTAGGATGAGGCCTTGGACCAACAGACGGTGGCCTGCGGGGACCGCGAGGTGGGGTGATGCCTCCTACATCACGCCAAACCATCACGTCTGGCAGAGCAGATCTCACAGGATAGAGATCGCGCATATCCGAACATCCAGCTTGCACCGCCGGTGCGAACCGAGTCAAAGTGGCCCAGTGGTCAGCACGGGTATTGAAGAGCTCTAACCTCAAGGCCCGATTTTCACGGTCCTTATCCTCGAGCATCTCAGCAGTGGTGCGAGTCCGTGAATCCTCCTGGGTGGGGTCAGCATAAATAGCCTGGAGATACCCTTGTGCTCCCGGAAGTGATCCTGGCATATACCGGAAATCAGAGTCCCGAAATATACCAGATCTGACTCGCATAATGGTCATCATAGAGTAGGCGGCGTCCTGCACAGCCATCTCAATAGTAACCCCGAGTCCATAGGAGCAGTGAAGAGGCTCGGTGGATCCAGGATAAGATGGAAATATCCTGACAGTGCAGAGATACTGGCTTTGATTAAAGTCTCGGAATTGCTCTTCGACCGTGTACTCAGGATACCAGCGGTATCCAGCCTCAGTCATTACCCTGACCAACTTGGCAGTATGGCCGGGTACATCTAGGCATCGAGTCAGGCGAACCACTTGATTGAGGTCGCGAGTGGCCATCTGAAAGCACAATCATAATGCAAAGGCATTAGAATTTCTAGCGAAATTTCGGCAGCATAACAGCTGTAAATGCTCAAGAAGGATTTTGAGACATTTGACAAAGGATTTCGTACGCACTCAACATCATCATATCAAAGTTCTGAATCCATTCTAACAACATAATGTGGTAGTAGAACTGAACTAGGCTTGTATCCATCAGACTTATAAGGTACTACTGATTAGTAACACGTGATCCTGATAGAGAGAATAGATCCTAATTCCTTAACCCCCGGTGGAAGAATGGACTAACTCAGATCAGAATGTCATAAGATAAAGGAGTAAAAAGAGCCTTACGTTCCAACCCACAAACAATTCCCCTACATATAACTAAAGAATTTCTAGACTCAACATCGACCAGTATGGCTTGGAGAACCTACGGGCAGTCCGGCTCTGATGCCAACGCTGTCAGGACCCCGACTCGATGTCACATCGATCTAGCCGGTAACACCTCATATCACTTTGCGGCCTCACGCACGGTATCCCACGGGTGTCGCCTTACCTTTGCCCGGGACCGTTTGCGCCTTTTGGCTCACGTATATGATGGTGTCGCTAGCATCCATATGATAAAGAGCCCGGGCTGACATGACTAGTCGTAAACCCAAAGTGGCACAGACTTACAGGGACAGGCATCCATGACCCAGCTTCGAACGTGTCGGTCATCATCAAGTGGGTCCGGGCTGTAGCACTGGGCTAGCAGGACTCCGGTAAACCGGGCTGTAGCGGGCTAACAGGACTCCGGTACTCAAAGCGTGACATTTCCCCGAAGGGACAGACACAGGAACGAAGAAGGACACATGCCGGCCAGCCTAAGTGTTCCAGAGCAGTAGCAAGCTACCATGGCTCAGCGGTAACACTAGGAGACATTTACCGGTAAGAGAGGCTACTAAAGATAAACAACTAGATAGTCAGATCCCACACATACCAAGCATTTCAATCATACACACAATATGCTCGATATGTGCAAATACAACGAAGCATCACAACATGACTCTACGACACAAGTACTTTATTTAAGGCTCAGGGAGCCATACATAACATACACAAAGGTACGGGTCTTACGACCCAACATACAAGTCATACAGTCATACAAACCAGCAGCGGAAGTAACTTGTCTGAGTACAGACAACTAGTAAAATAAAAGAGGCTTGGAAAGCCTAGCTATACTACGTGGTCCTTCACAAGCTCAGGGTCACCACCTGGGTCTTTAGCCTACTCGTTGATGTCAACGTCTACATAGAACCCATCAGAAGGGGTTGCAGCGTCTTCTGTAAAAATGTAGATTATAGCAACATGAGTACAAAGGTACTCAGCAAGACTTACATCAGATCCTACATACATGCTTAGTATCAAGAAGGGTTGGTGGAGTTTTTGCAGCAAGCCAGCTCTGACTCTTGGCTAGGCTATCCTACGATACTCCAACTTGAAATGGTTTTGCGCACACGAGTCCACTACTCACCAATTCAATACACTACCGAGGATCCGCCTCCGTCTTCCTACGGAAGAGCCATCCTCGGCACTCACACTTATCTTGAGGCTTTTAGCAGTTTCCATTTACTTGTCTATGAACTGTATAGGCAACCAAGTAGTCCTTTACCGCGGACGCGGCTATTCGAATAGATTATGATAACCCTGCAGGGGTGTACTTCTTCATACATGTTTCCACCACTTAGCGTCTGCACACGACATGTGCTCGGCAGACTTCAAGCGAAAGCCGACGTGGGTGTAGACCACGACCTACCTAAACACTTAAGCCTCTAGTCCAGGTTTATCGCCTATTCAGGTTCCATCCGCAGGGAGTCCGGCCGAGGTTTCCCATACGGCCCCGAACGATGTGAACAGGGTTCCCGAGATACCTAACGGGTATTCGGTACACCCGGCCACGTACCTACCGCATCACAGCCCACCCCTATGGTCAGCGCTTTCCACGGCCTCCAGTAGGCTACAAACACCAGAAACTACTTGCAACTCCTGGACAGAGAGCTAGGGTGAATAAGAAGTCGAGCGGGGTCATATCTCAGGGCCCAATGCATGGTAGTAGCTGTATCTTAAATCACACATACAGATCTCAGTGCTTAAGGTCGGCTTCAATGAAACAACCCACCATGTACTCCTACATGGCCTCTCATCGATACCTTTACCAAATCGTGTTCACCACACCACTCTCATTACCGACATAATCATTTCACTCTAGCCATCACCCAGATGAACCAGACCCGACACGACTCTAAGCATAGCAGGCATAGCAAGGTAGGAACAACACATACATATGGCTCAATCAACTCCTACACATGCTAGTGGGTTTCATCTAGTTACTGTGGCAATGACAGGTCATGCAGAGGAAATGGGTTCAACTACCGTAGCACACAGCAGTTTGAATCGCGTTGTCTTAATGCAGTAAAAGAGAGCAGGAGCGAGAACATGGGATTGTATCGATATGATCAAATGGTTGGTTGCTTGCCTGATGGTTTGATGCACTGATACGGTTCTTCGTTAGGGTAATCACGGTACTCCTCGGAGGCAGAACCTGTCGCGAAGGACACCGATACACAACCATCACCAAACAATGTGCAACAATATGATGCATGCATGAAACATAGCAATATGGGTGTGTTGGGCTAATGCAACTAAAACCAGAAGGATTTGAACAAATTTGAATCATAGATTCAAATTTCAAACTCAAACATGGCCTTTTAAGTGCTTTTCCTTGTTCTGTTTTAAAACATCAATTTAACTTGTTTAATCATGCATGAAAATAGTACAGATGGATAGATTGGATTTTTCTGATCATTTTTCATATATAATTTGTCCAATTTGGAGTTACAGAATAAAAGTTATGAATTTTTGAAGTTTAAATAATATTCTGGAATTTCCTGATTAAAATTAAATCCAGAAAATCAATTACTGCGTCAGCCTGACGTCAGCATGACGTCAGTGGTCAACTGCGGCTGGCTGAGGTCAAACCTGACGTGTGGGACCCACACGTCAGTGACAGGGGGGTTAAACAGGGTTAAATTAATCCTAATTACTAATTAGTGGCGCTGGGGCCCACTAGTCAGTGTCAGGGGGTTAACTAACAGTGGTTAGCGCTAATCCTAATTAGCTACAGGGCTGGGCCCACCTGTCAGGGACTCAGGGGGGTTCCTGCCGTGGTCAAAGTGGGTCAAACCCACCGGCGACGTGACGCCGGCGAGGCCCGAGACGGCGGCGCGATGCGGGATCGCGCTACAGGGCACGGGCGAGGCCGTTCTTGGGCTCGTTGGAGAGCCCTTGCTCCCGCGCGTCGAACGGTGGTGGTGGCCGTGCCTGAGGTGGCCGGAGTCGACGGCGGCGAGCTCGGCTGCGGCCGCCGGAGTTCGGTCGTGCACGGAAACGGGGTTGGAGCTCGAAGGCGAGCGAAGCGAGGCGCTAGGGATGCTCTATGGAGCCTTACGAACTCGTTGGACTCGCCGGGGTGACCAAATGGTCACCGGAGCTGCGTCGACGGCGAGCTCGGCGACGGCGGAGGTTCGGCCGTGGTGGGGAGGAGGCTACGGTGAGGGAACGAGGGGGAGAAGAGGGGGAAACGGTGGCGTAGCTCACCGCGGTTGCAGTGGGCGTCGAAGCGGGCTCGGGGACGCGCTGGAGACGGCGAATTCGACGGCGATGATGGTCGGAGCCCGAAGAGGGGAACGGCGACGTGGCGGCGATGCAGGGCTTCCGGAGGCCCGTGGAGCGGTGGGGAGGAAGAGGGGGTTGTGGCGGAGCTTCTGAGCTAGTCGGGGGAGCGAGGGGTGGCCGGAGACGGCTGCTAAGGCGAACGGCGGCGACGGTGGTGTTCGGCCGTGAGAGAGAGAGCGAGGGAGAGGAGGGAAGAGCCGAGGGCGAGTGAGAGAGAGCAGGGGGGAGGCGTGGCGTCGTCCAGGGCATCGAGGCGAGGAGGGGAGGGCAGGCAGGCCGGGAGAGAGGTGGCGTGGCGCGGTGGCGCGCGCGCGCCGGCCACACTCCCCTCCCTCTGTCGGGACGAAGACGACAGAGGAGGGAGACGGGCTGGGCCGCCTGCTGGCTGGGCCGGCCAGCTGGATGGGCTGCACAGTGGAGGAGCCCAGGTAAGCTTCTCCCTTTTATTTTTTTCTGTTTTCTAATTTCTGACATTTGTTTTGATTTAAATAATATATTAAATCATTTATTTAACTTATGCCAAATTTTTCAGGGGCTAGATATATTATTCCAGAGCTCCTTTATAATTGGCATAATATTTGGACATATATTAATATATATAGAAATATATTTCCAAAGCAAATATTTATGCATTAATTCCAAATGCCCAAAATAAATGTCCATGAGCCACTAAAAATATTGGTTTGATTTTTATCTCTGTCCAATATTTTCAGAGATCAACATGAGCATTTTCTTGGACCCTTTTGGAGAAATTTTTATTTGGGTCATTTTCAAAATGATTCTGAGGGTTTCACAGATCCCCATTTCAAGTTTCTGATGAAAGAGTAAACATGATGCAACACTCTAATGCATGACTAGCTAGGGTGTGACAGTGGCGCCCTCCAAAGGTTGTTTTATGGCCGGGCCGCCTTCCACCAGCCGACTTAGGCGATAGCCGGCCGGAGGAAGGCGGCCCCACGCCTTAGGTGCTTCAAGGTCCGATCGGCCCGTTGTTTTTTCTGAGGGCCAAAGGGAGCCGGTTAGGCTACCCGTGGTCATTTACTCCGACTGTAGTCCCGGAAGCTGGTTGGGCTTCGCAGCTTGAGGGGAAATCGAGAAGCTCGGCCAGTTTCCTATTCCAAGGAGTCGGCAGCTAGGAGCCGGCCCTTCTTGCTCGTGCCTTCTCGGCGAAGCTTCCTCAAAATCCGAAGGCGAGAACCAGCAAGCGCGCCAGCCGAGCGGCGGGCTGACCGCCCGCTTTCCACGCGCCGCATGGCATCCTTCGGCTGGCAAGGCCTGCCAGCCCACGCGCGTGACGGGACGCCGTTGCAGGCCGGGGCCCGCCACTCCCGCGCCTCGGCCCATGCGCGGATCTTCTGTGGCCCGAACCGACCGCACGTCTTCTGGCGGTGGTTCCCACTCGCCATCAAGGCGTGATAATCGCAGGGCGTGGGGGAGTGGGTGCAGTTAATCCCACGCCCCCCCCCACCCCCCCGTGCCTTGCCCCCTCGGCTTCACCGCGCGGAGCTATAAGTAGGGGCGGGGAGGGGGAGCAGCAGTCGCTCGCACGCTCGCCCTCACCCCGCCTCCTTCTTCTTCTGCTTCGCCGCGGTAGCTCCTCGCCGTGCTCCCGCGTCACCATCCATTCTTTCTCCCAGCGTTCCGCAGGCCTGCTGCCTCCGCGTCGGGCGCTTCTCGTTGTCGCGCTCGCCACCATGGCTCCGACGTCGAGCTCTTGGGACGGCTCCATCATCCGCGATGACCACATAGATTTTCTCCGCAAGACGCGGCGGCTGCCGAGCGAGGATCTCGTGCAAGTCCGCCTCGCGCTAGCGAGGGAGATATCGCCGGCGCCGGAGGAAGGCGAGCGAGTGATCTTCTACTCGCATTGCATGCGCGGCGTCGGCCTCCCCGTCAGCGGCTTCTTCCATGCATTCCTTGAGTTCTACCAGCTCCAGCCGCACCACCTCACCCCCAACACGGTGGTGCTGCTGTCGGCCTTCGTATCTTTGTGCGAGGGCTTCCTCGGCGTCCTCCCCACCATCGAGCTCTGGGGGGAGTTCTTTCAATCCAAGCTCGGCATGGCCGTCGCCGGCGTGCCGGCTCAGTGCGGGGCCTTCATCGCCATAAGGCGGTCCATCGCCGACAACCCCTTTCCATCCATCGCGCTGATCTAGTCGGTGAAGGTCTGGCAACGGTCTTACTTTTATGTAAAGAACGTTGCCCCGAATGGCGACTACGTCAACTTGCCGGCTTACGTAGCCGGCCCGCCGGCTGGGAGGCCGGCCACATGGTCCTACCGGGCCAGATCGCTAACGCCGGCTGGAGCCGGGGCCGTCGCCCGACTTCGGGTGCTCATCCAGTCGGACCACCTGACCAGGCCCGACCTGATCGCCGCCTTCGTTGAGCGCCGGGTCCTTCCGCTTCAAGGCCGCCCTCATCTGATCTATCAGATGAGCGGCCGCTTCGACCCAAGCCGGCTCAGCACCAGGGAGATGCCTCATGATGAGGTGTCGTACATGGTGAACTATATCGCCAATTGCAAGCTCAAGTCGGACTGGTAGTATGGCATGGCGCCATTCTCTCGCACCAATCCGCAACCCATGGTAAGTTTCTTTCTTTATTCGTTGCCGAATCCTTTTTCGAGCTGACTCTTGATCCGTTGGTGTGTCTTGAATCAGAATCCCCTTCCTCATCCTCCGGCCGGGACTGCGGGACCGGAGTGTGAGTTCGCCCCCGACCGCGAGGCGGACGATCCTGACGACGCCGACTTGGGGGCAGCCGCCCTGGACGACAACGCCGCGGGGGGCGGCGGTGAGACAGGTGGCTCCGGCTTCACCGCCAGCTTCGACGATTGGCCCGACGATGACGAGGCCGACCCCGCTCCACGTCGCCAGCCGACATCCAACCCCTAGGGCGCCGGTCCATCCGGCGGGTCGGCTGCTCGAGGCGGCGCACTGAAGTGCCGAGCGGCACCGACTTCCTTTGGAGGCCGACCGAAGAGGCCTAGGGTGCCCGCGGTGGCAACCAAGCAGGATGAGGCGGCCGCGAAGGCAGCCCGCTTCCGCAAAGTGGTGAAGCAGCCACAGGCTGTCTCGGCGTGAGTTCTGGTCTTTACGCAACTTTCTTTCTTTTCTTTAGTTGATGTTCTTCTGAGTCTTGTCTCCTGTTTTGTCAATCAGGGCCCCGCTCACTCTTGAGCGGACTACCGCCGCCTCCATTGTCGGCGGAGCAGGAGGGTCTGCAGGCTCCCGTCGCATAGACCCCCGCGCCGAGCTTCAGGCGGTGACGGAACGGAACGCGCGGGAAGCGCGGGAGGAGCGGGAGGCGGAAGAGAGAAGGACAGTCGCCGCCGAGCCGGCCCTAGAGACGTCGGCGGAGTCGGCCGAGGCGCAGGCTGATGCGGCGGCCAGGGCTCGGGCGGAGGCCGAGGCCGCGGAGAAGACGACGGAGGCCCTGCGAGGGAAGCCTCCGTAGCTTGTCATCCCCCTCTGTTCCGCGCCCCCGGACGTCCCGCAGCCCCCGCTGGAAGAGGTCCGCCGCGACCCGCCGGTGGCGGAGAGGGAGGAAGGCGACGTAGTCGTCCTGGAGGGAGGAGTAGAGCCGCCTCCGTCGGCCGGGACCGGCCAAGGCGGCCAGCCCGAGGTGCCGCCTGAGCGGCCGACTGTGCAGGCGGATCTTGTGGTCTGTCGCCGGCTCGCCGGCGTGCGGCGAGGGCGGCTTCGGAGCCGGAACCGCAGAGGGCGGCCGCCTCCAGCTCGCTGTTGCATGAGCCGGAGTTGGCCACCGCTAGCTCGCCCGGGTGGATGCAGGGCGGCGGAACAACCGCGCTGACCTTGGCGGCGCAAGACATCCGCAGCCAGCTTCAGGCCCAAGCCACCGCGCTGCAACAATGTACCCGAGAATTTCTCGCGATGTGGGCGGTCGTTCGGGTGAGTTCTTTGTTCTTGATTGCTTTCCGTGGGGGCGCGTCAGCGCACCCACTGGGTGTAGTCCCCAAGTTCCGAGCCGGCTGCTGAGCAGGCGGCTTGGAACTTCTTCGAAGGGTTGTTCTATTGACTTACTTTTGCTTGCTTCTTCGTCCTGTTTGCAGGATTACCACAACCTCCATGCAGCTACCTTCAACTCCCAGGTCCGGGAGGCAGACAAGAGGGCCGCCGATCTAACGGAGAGTCGGCGTGAGTGTTTTTGTCTTTCATCTCATGTGGGGGCGCATCAGCGCACCCACTGGGTGTAGTCCCCGAGATTCGGGCCGACTGCTGAGCAGTCGGGTCGGATCTTTCTTGCCGACTTCTTTCTTAACTTTTTTCTTTCCGTACTGGCAGGAGCCAACGCCAACTTGAGGCAGCAGCTGGGTATCGCCTAGACCGCCCTTCGCACCAAGGAGGGCGAGCTCAATGCCTTGGCCCAGGAGCGTGACTGCCTGGCCAAGAGACTGGCCGACCAGGAGGAAAGCTACCAAGCGGCCCTGAAGGCGGCCCAGGACAGCGAGGCCACCCTCAAAGCCGAATTCGAGACCGAGGTGGCGGGCTGGGCTGAGGCGAGGCAAGCTCTGAGCGAAGGCTACGGCCGTGTCGAGGACTTGGTCGACGGTAGGCCGCCTTCTCCTTCATTCTTTGCTTGTTCTGCAAGTCGGTTTATCTCCTGACTTGCTCTGTTTCTTCTTATTTGTGAAGAGTACTTTCCTGGCCACTCTGTTGCTGCCAACCAAGCCATCGAGGCCCACCGAGAGGCCCGGCGGCAGGCTGGGGTTGAGATCGCGACGAATGCTAACCGGTCGCTTGAGGAGCAGCTTCTGGAGATCGAGGCCCACCTCCAGCTAGCCTACCGCATGCTCCGCCGGCTCCAGCGTTCCGGGGCGCAGGTGCTGGCCGCCCTTTGGCCAGGCGAGGTAATCCCTCGCACCCCCAGCTGCACTGCCGACTGGCTGGAGGTAGCCGTCGGCCGACTTGAGGCCTGGAAGGCTTCAGCAGCTCGATCCGGCGCTCGACGGGCGCTAGAGTTTGTCCGGGCTTGGTACCCAGGGCTGAAGTTGGATAAGCTGCGCACCTGGCGGCACGAGGCCGACGAGGAGCTAGAGGCGGTGCGGCCGGCTATCATCCAGCGCGCCTTGGCGATCGCCGACTTCACCGACACCAGCGTATTTGCTCCTGAGGTGAACGAGAACGGCGTCGCGCAGCCGGAGGACTGGTTCGGGCTGAACCCGACCGATGGTGAGGACTCGGCGGAGGAGATTGACTCCAGCGACGAGGGCGAGGAGGAGGAGGAGGAAGACGGCGAAGATGCTGAGCCGAATGTCGGAGCGGCCGGCCAGCCTCAGCCTGACCGTGCCACCAGCAACGAGGCACGCGCGAACGCTCCGCCTGCCGCCAGCGACGACCAGGCCAAGACTCGCCAGCCGGCCACCCCTCCAGCCGACACTGCCGTCTCTACCGTTCTCCCCGAAGCTCCAGGCGCTCCCTTGGCTTGATTTATCATTTACTTCCCTGCTAGTTTACTCTTTGGACAAACTTGTTATTTTGCGCAATTCCACCCACTGGGGGGTGTATTGAAACTTCATTGAATGTCGGCCTTTCGAAGGCTCTTTGATGTAAATATTATTATGCATGTGTTTGGCTTCCATTCCGACTTGCTTTTTATCTTTCAGCTTTCTTCCTTTGCCGCCTTCCCTTGGTTGCTGCCTTCCCAGCCGGACAGCTGCTCTGCAGTCTGTGGCTGGGTAAGGAGTTCGGCTGCCTAGGAAGGCAAAGGTTCGAGCTCTCTTAGACTTTGGCAGAGTAGGAAAGGAAGCCGGCCAGCCGACTGCTTCGACAGTCGGTTGGTGATGGGGGAAGCCGACTTGTGTAATGTAAGTTCGTTAGTCCTTAGCCATTTTTCATGTGGGCATCCTTTCCGCCTTTAGCTCTTGCTAGTCAGGCAGCTGATTCTTCAAGTTGTGACTCTCACAAGAGAGGGCTTGGGTGTCGGCACATTACTTGTCTGACTGTGGGTAGAACTTGGACATAACTCAAGGCGGCAAGTCCCCGGGCCGACTAGTCGAACCCGGTGCCAGACGGAGAAAGTAAATGCAGTAGGGTAACCATGGGGGTGATACCCGTCATACATAGATAAAGTGGGGCAGTCCCCGAGAACTCCTCGGGGGCCCATTGTCTCATACTTAATACAAAAGATAGTGTGATACATACTGCATTTTAATTGTAAAATCTTCAAAGAAGATTGGCGTTCCAGGGGCGCTCCGACTCCTTGCCGGAGTCGTCTCTCTTGCGTGCCTTCGGCTTCTGTGCGTCGATTAGGTAATAGGAGTCATTTCCCAGAGCCCGGTTGATGACGAAGGGGCCTTCCCAAGG
The DNA here is from genome assembly GCF_002162155.2 of Triticum dicoccoides. Classification (NCBI taxonomy): domain Eukaryota; kingdom Viridiplantae; phylum Streptophyta; class Magnoliopsida; order Poales; family Poaceae; genus Triticum; species Triticum dicoccoides. The sequence goes on from NC_041381.1 coordinate 663,712,941, forward strand.
GGCCGAGAGCTTGTGCTGGCCGGCTGTTCGCTGGATTAGCCGGAGCACAAGGTCTCCCTCTTGGAAAGTCCTTGGCTTCACTCTCCGACTGTGGTAACAACGAAGCCCTTGCTGGTAGATGGCGGACTGGCTGAGGGCTAACAGCCGGCTTTCTTCCAGCAAGTCGACACCGTCTTCTCTTGCTTCCTTGGCCTCCGCCTCCGTGTACATGGTGACTCGAGGTGAGTCGAACTCGATGTCAGTTGGGATGATAGCCTCAGCACCATATACAAGGAAGAAGGGGGTGAAGCCGGTCGTCTTGTTTGGAGTAGTGCGCAGACTCCAGAGGACGGCCGGTAGCTCGTCGAGCCAGCAGCCAGCCGAACGCTCCAGCGGCACGACCAGTCGGGGCTTGATGCCGGAGAGGACGAGGCCATTTGCTCGCTCGACTTGGCCGTTTGAGTGCGGGTGGGCAACGGATGCTAAGTCCAGTCGGATGCCCTGTGTCACACAGAAACGTGCCAATGCTCCCTTGGCGAAATTTGTGCTGTTGTCGGTGATGATGTTGTGTGGAACGCCGTACCAGGTTGTAATGTCGGCAATGAATGTCACGGCAGTTGGGCCATTCAGCTTCTTGATCGGCTTTGCTTCGATCCACTTGGTAAATTTGTCTACGGCGACAAGCAGATGTGTCATGCCGCCGTGTGCCGTCTTGAATGGCCCGACCATGTCCAGTCCCCAGACGACAAAGGGCCAAGTGATGGGGATGGTCTTGAGTGCAGAAGCCGGCAGGTGTTGCTTGGAGCCGAAGACTTGGCACCCTCTGCAGTGTTTGACTAGTTCCTTGGCATCCTCCAATGCAGTCGGCCAGAAAAATCCATGGCGGAAAGCCTTGGCGACGAGTGCTCTAGAGGCGGCATGGTGGCCGCATTCGCCTTGGTGGATGTCTTCGAGGATTGCTATGCCCTTCTCTTGTTTGACGCAGTGCTGGAAGACTCCGGTAGCGCTGCGCCTAACTAGCTCTTGATTCATTATTGTGTAGGCTCCGGCTCGGCGTTGGACTTGTCTGGCCGAGATCTCGTCAGTCGGTAGTTCTCCATTCACCAGAAACCGGAGGATGGGCTGAGCCCATGATGAAGCTGTGATTTCTTCCACTGCCAAGACGGCTACTGCAACCAGTTGGAGTCGGCCTCCGCCTGTTGTGCCGATGTAGTCCCCGGGCTGGGTTCAGCTATGGCAGTCCTCGAGCCGGGTTCGACTATGGCAGTCCCCGAGCCGGCTGTCGAAGTCCCCGGGCCACCTGTCTGGTCCCCGAAGTCGGATCCGACTGCATCGGGGTCAGGCGGCATGAAGATGGAACTGGATTCCGGAGAAGGCTTGGCAGATGGCTTGAAGAGGCGTTGGAGGGCGACGCCAGTTGGTATGGCTTGTCGGGTGGAGCCTATTCGTGCCAGGGCATCTGCTTGCTCATTATCGGCCCGACGCACGTGAAGGAACTTGCACCCCTCGAAATATCCGCTGAGCTGCTGGACAAGGAAACGGTAGATCGCCATGTTTGCGTCCTTGGCATCCCAGTCGCCGGATGATTGCTGCACCACTAAGTCCGAATCGCCATAGCATAGGGTCCGGCAGATGCCGAGTTCGTTGGCTAGCCGATCCCGTGTATGAGCGCCTCGTACTCGGCCACGTTGTCGGAGGCGGCAAAGTGGATTTGCAATGTGTATCTGAGTTTGTCGCCTTTGGGAGAGGTGAGGACGATGCCGGCTCCCAAGCCGGTGCGCATCTTGGATCCGTCAAAATGCATCCGCCAATGAGTGGAGTCCGGGGCCGGCGGCAGGTACTGGGTCTCGGCCCAGTCGATGAGGAAGTCGGCCAGTGCTTGGGACTTGATGGCGGTGCGGGGCTGATAGTAGATCGTGTACGGAGCCAGCGCAATGGCCCATTTCGCCACTCGGCCGGATGCGTCCCGGCTGCCTATGATCTCGGCAAGCGGGGCGGTGCATACGACCGTGATGGGATGCTCTTGAAAGTAGGGCTTGAGCTTCTTGGAGGCAAAGTACACACCATAGCACATTTTCTGATAGTGCGGGTAGTTCTGCTTTGAGGTGGATAATACTTCGCTCAAATAATACACCGGTCTCTGGACTAGCTGAGCTCGGCCTTCCTCTGGGCGCTGAACCACAATGACTGTGCTGATCACCCGGCTGGTGGCGGCGATGTAGAGGAGCATGGGTTCCTTCTCAGTTGGGGCTGCCAAGACAGGCGGTGTGGACAACATCTTTTTCAGCTCGCGGAACGCTTGATCCGCCTGGTCATTCCACTCAAAATGAGCGGATTTCTTCATGAGTCGGTAGAGGGGAAGAGCCTTCTCTCTGGGCCGGCTCATGAAGCGATTCAAAGATGCCAAGCATCCGGTAAACTTTTGGACGTCTCGCAGCTTGGTAGGGACCTTCATTCTTTCTATGGCCTTGATCTTTACTGGGTTGCACTCAATGCCGCGTTAGGAGACCAGAAAGCCTAGGAGCTGGCCGGCTGGTACTCCGAACACACATTTCTCCGGGTTGAGCTTGATCTGAAACCGGCGCAAGTTCTCAAAGGTTTCCTTGAGGTCTTCCAGCAGGGTGCCGCGTTTCTCCGTCTTCACCACAACATCATTTACATAGACGTGGGCATTTCTGCCGAGTTGCTTCAGGAGGCATTTCTGCATGCAACGCTGAAAAGTGGCGCCGGCATTTCTCAAACCGAACGTCATAGTCAGGTAACAGAAAGCTCCGAATGGGGTGATGAAGGCGGTCTTCAAGCGATCAACCGGGTTCAACTTTATCTGGTGGTAGCCGGAATAGGCATCCAAAAAACTCAACAGCTCGCATCCGGCTGTGGAGTCTATCACTTGGTCAATCCTTGGCAGGGCGAATGGATCTTTGGGGCAGGCTTTGTTGAGGCTGGTATAATCGATGCACATGCGCCACTGCTTGTTCTTCTTCAGTACGAGGACCGGGTTGGCAAGCCATTCTGGAAAGAACACTTCGATAATGAAGCCGGCTGCCAGAAGCCGGGCTATCTCTTCTCCGACTACTCTTCTCTTCTCTTCTGACAGGCGGCGCAAGGGCTGCCTGACCGGCTTTGCGTCATATCGGACATGTAGCTTGTGCTCGGCAAAATCCGTCGAGACACCCGGCATGTCTTTGGGAGACCATGCAAAGATGTCCCGATTCTCACGGAGGAAATCGACGAGCTCGCCTTCCTATTTGCTGTCAAGGCATGTTCCTATGACAGCGTGCCTCTCTGGGTGCTCCGGGTCCAGGGGTATCTTCTTTGTCTCCTTGGCCGGCTGGAAAGAACCTTGAGCTTCGCACTCCTTGGGGTCAGGAGACAAGGCCGGCTGCTTGCCAGCCAGGGCCACAACTCGGTCCAGCATTTTCTTTTCTTCAGCGATCACGAGGGACTCGTCCAGGCGACTGTTGGCCGCTGCACACTCAGAGGACTTCTTGTAGTCTCCGGCTATGGTGATAATGCCCTTGGAACTCGGCATCTTCATCTTGAGGTAGGCATAGTGGGGCACAGCCATAAACTTGGCCAACGCTGGTCGGCCAAGCAGTGTGTGGTACGGGCTCTCCAAATCCACTACCTCGAACCATATTGCCTCCTAGCGGAAATGATCCTTGTCTCCAAAGAGGACATCCATCTTGATCTTGCCGATTGGTGAGCAGGACAGGCCGGGTACAATGCCATGGAACACGATCCGGCTAGGCATGAGTTGCTTCGGCTTGATGTTGAGCTTCTCCATGGTATCTCGGTACAGAATGTTGACACTGCTCCCGCCGTCTATCAGCACGCGGGAGAAATGAGCAGTGCGCCTCTCCGTCGCCAGGGTAGCCTTCAAAACAAGGGCATAGGAGCCAGGAGACGGCATCACCGCTGGGTGGTCGTCCCGGCTCCAGCTGATGGGTTTCTCCGACCAGTGCATAAACTCAGGGTTACTGGAGGCGACCGCGTTGACTTCTTGGTGTTGTCGGCACCGACTTCGCCGATCGTCTGGTTGCCTCGTGAAGACGACGTAGGCGGCATGCTCGTCAGGGAATTCGTCGTGGATGGCTCCGACTGCTGGTCGAGCGGCCAGCTGCTGGGGAGCAGGAGGCGGCTGGCCCACAGGCGGGGGCGGCAACAGCCCCTCGCCCTTGGAGATTCGGGTGAGCCAATGGCACTTCCGGGTCATATGGTTGGACGGCTTCACGCCACTGTGGAACTTGCAGGGGGCACCGAGAGTTTGCTCGTAGGAGAAAGCCGGCTGGCAAGCCAGCCTGCCGCCCTTCGGTTTCTTGGGAGCCGGTCATTCCTCAGGCTGCTCTTCTTCGACCATTTCCACCTGCCGACTAGTGGAAGGCGGCATCGGGGCCTTGCGCTTGTTGTCGTTCTAATACGGGCGCCGAGTGGACTCTCCAGCCGGCGTCTTGGGGGTCGACGCAAGCACTTTCCCGGAAGCGTCGATTCGAAGCTCGGTCTTCATGGAGGAATCGGCCGTGGCATATTTGTCCGCGATGATCAGCAGCTCGTCAAGGGTAGTCGGCTCGTCGCAGAGGAGTCGATGCTTGAGGAGGGTGCCCTCTCGGCACCCAGCCGTAAGGTACTCGATCGCCTGAACCTCGTGCACCCCTTCGCAGGAGTTTCGAAGCTCGGCCCAACGGGTGAGGTAGTCACAGGTCGACTCGTTGGGTCCTTGTACACACAAGGAGAGCTGTCGGGGCTTGGGTGCCCGCTTGTAGGTGCTGGTGAAGTTGCGGATGAAGGCTTCCGTGAAGTCGAGCCAGCTGTTGATGTTGTAGGGCTTGAGGCTGTTGCGCCAGGTGCGTGCCGTGCCTTGGAGCATCAGGGGGACATACTTCACGGCAACGCGCCGGTTGCTGTTTGCTATGCGAACCGTGGTGGAATAGTCGATCAACCAGTCCACCGGCTTCACGGAGCCGTTATACTTGGGCGTGTCTCTTGGGAGCGAGAACCCTTTGGGAAAGGGCTCATCGCGGATGCGGGGGCCGAAACAAGGCGGGCCGACATCATCTTCTTCTTCTAGGGCCAGGGATCGTGCAAGGCGGTCGATCCGATGGCGGGCATCGTTCTCGCCGACTCGTTCGCGGCGACCAAGTCGGCCGCTGAGAGTCGGATACTCAATAGGCGGCGGGGTGGGGTATCTCTCCCCGCGGGGTGGAGGAGGGGGCAAGTCGCCTCGTCTCTCCACGCCTCGGGGACGGCCTTCCGCGTCGCGCTCGATGGTGATTCATGTCCGGCTGCGGCTAGCAGCTGGCTCCTTCTCTTGTCTCGCACGGGCGCCACCCGCAGTCGGCGTACGCGATGTCGCAACGTGCTCTCGGCGAGGGGGGCTTTCAGCTCGGACGCCGGCTTCGTGGCACGATGCGGCCACGTCGATCAGTTGTTGGATGCGTCTAGTCATGTAGGGGAGCTCGTCGGCCCCCAGTCCGTTGAGCTCGTCAACGATCGACTGGGCGGTGCATAGATTCTCGAGGGGCATGGAGTAGACCGGGCGGTCCGCACCCAGCATGCTGGCGATGGCCGCGCCGCGTTTCTTGACGGCGCCTACTCGGCTTGGCCCATCTGGAGCCGGCGTGCCGAAGGCGGCACGGTCGACCTCGCGCTGGTGGGCTTCCGTGATGTGTCTCATGGTGTTTATCTTCTGGCCCTCTGCGACGAGGGCAAGGCGGCGAGCCACCAGCGCCTCAGCGTCGGCGTCGGCTGGAATGGGGACGGACAAGTCCTGCAGCACCGCTTGCAGGGCGTCGTGGGTGTTCTCGCCAGAGGCGGCTCCATGGCTGATGACTAGCACCTCAGTGACGGTGCTGCCGCCACTGTCATCTCGCAGGAGGGGATCGTCGAAGACGATCACGTCGGAGGGGAAGGCGTCAAGCGATGCCGTGTCGGAGTCAACAAGCATCGGGTCGGTGGAGCCGACCAACTCCAAGTCCGTGGTAGGCTCGCCGGAGACGTGGAGTTGGTCGAGGAGGCTGACCAGGCGGCTCTCAAGGCAGCCGGTGCCCGCGTCGGATGCAGGCTCGTTGGAGATGCAAACCTCGCCAAGGAGATCAGCGACGCAGCTTGCCGCGCAAGCGTCATCGACGCTTTGCAGCGCGTCGGGGCAAGCGCCATCGGGCGTGCCGGGCTGGCTACGCTCGCTGGGGAGGAAAACGGTTCCTGTCTAGAGCAGGTCTCCGGACGACGGTGCACCTGGCCCCACGGTGGGCGCCAAATGTCGGGTGGTAGGTGCGACATATGCCAACGGATGGCTTATCATTGTGGGAGCCAGTAAGACATCGCCGGTGCCTGGAAGCGGGATGAGCAAAGACATGCATGCCGGCGGATCTTACCCAGCTTCGGGGCTCTCCGTGGTGATAATACCCCTACTGCTGCTCTGCGGGGTCTCCGCATGATCACTAGATCAACAAGTAGCTACAAGATGTGTTGGGGAACGTAGCAGAAATCAAAAAAATTCTATGCAACACCAAGATCAATCTATGTAGTAATCTAGCAACGAGGGGAAGGAGAGTGCATCTACATACCCTTGTAGATCGCTAAGCGGAAGCGTTCAAGTGAACGGGGTTGATGGAGTCGTACTCGTCGTGATCCAAATCACCGATGATCCTAGTGCCGAACGGACGGCACCTCCGCGTTCAACACACATGCAGCCCGGTGACGTCTCCCATGCCTTGATCCAGCAAGGAGAGAGGGAGAGGTTGGGGAAGATTCCGTCCAGCAGCAGCACGACGGCGTGGTGGTGGTGGAGGAGCGTGGCAATCCTGCAGGGCTTCGCCAAGCACCGCGGGAGAGGAGGAGGACTTGGGAGAGGGGAAGGGCTGCGCCAGAACTTGGGTAAAGCTCCCATGCGCCTCCCCACTATATATAGGGGTGGATGGGGCTGGTTTCTTGCCCTCCAAGTCCATTGGGGCGTTGGCAAAGGTGGGAGGAAAGAAATCCCATCATTTCCTTCCCCACTGATTGTTATCCCCCCTTTTTAGGGATCTTGGTCTTATCCCTTCGGGATATGATCTTATTCCTTCTAAGGGGGGATCTTGGTGCGCCTTGACCAGGGGTGTGGGGCCTTGCCCCCACTACCCACGTTCATGTGGGTCCCCCATGCAGGTGGGCCCCACTCCGAAACCTTCTAGAACCTTCCCGGTACAATACCGAAAAATCCCGAACATTTTCCGGTGGCCAAAATAGGACTTCCCATATATAAATATTTACCTCCGGACCATTCCGGAACTCCTCGTGACATCCGGGATCTCATTCGGGACTCCGAACAACATTCGGTAACCACGTATATCTATTCCCTATAACCCTAGCGTCATCGAACCTTAAGTGTGTAGACCCTACGGGTTCGGGAACCATGCAGACATGACCGAGACGTTCTCTAGTCAATAACCAACAGCGGGATCTGGATACCCATGTTGGCTCCCACATGTTCCACGATGATCTCATCAGATGAACCACGATGTCAAGGACTCAATCGATCCCGTATACAATTCCCTTTGTCTAGCAGTATTGTACTTGCCCGAGATTCGATCGTCGGTATGCCTATACCTTGTTCAATCTCGTTACCGGCAAGTCTCTTTACTCGTTCCGTAACACATCATCCCGCGATCAACTCTTTGATCACATTGTTCACATTATGATGATGTCCTACCGAGTGGGCCCAGAGATACCTCTCCGTTTACACGGAGTGACAAATCCCAGTCTCGATTCGTGCCAACCCAAAAGACACTTTCAGAGATACCTGTAGTGCACCTTTATAGCCACCCAGTTACGTTGTGACGTTTGGTACACCCAAAGCATTCCTACGGTATCCAGGAGTTACACAATCTCATGGTCTAAGGAAATGATACTTGACATTAGAAAAGCTTTAGCATACGAACTACGATCTTTGTGCTAGGCTTAGGATTGGGTCTTGTCCATCACATCATTCTCCTAATAATGTGATCCCGTTATCAACGACATCCAATGTCCATGGTCAGGAAACCGTAACCATCTATTGATCAACGAGCTAGTCAACTAGAGGCTTACTAGGGACATGGTGTTGTCTATGTACCCACACATGTATCTGAGTTTCCTATCAATACAATTATAGCATGGATAATAAACGATTATCATGAACAAGGAAATATAATAATAACTAATTTATTATTGCCTCTAGGGCATATTTCCAACAGTCTCCCACTTGCACTAGAGTCAATAATCTAGTTCACATCGCCATGTGATTAACACTCACAGGTCACATCGCCATGTGACCAACATCCAAAGAGTTTACTAGTGTCATTAAACTAGTTCACATCATCATGTGATTAAGACTCAATGAATTCTGGGGTTTGATCATGTTTTGCTTGTGAGAGAGGTTTTAGTCAACGGGTCTTCAACATTCAGATCCGTATGTACTTCGCAAATCTCTAGGTCATATTGTAAATGCTGCTTCCACACTCCACTTGGAGCTATTCCAAATGGTTGCTCCACTATACGTATCCGGTTTGCTACTCAGAGTCATTCGGATAGGTGTTAAAGCTTGCATCGACGTAACCCTTTACGTCGAACTCTTTATCACCTCCATAATCGAGAAACATATCCTTATTCCTCTAAGGATAATTTTGACCGCTATCTGGTGATCCACTCCTTGATCACCTTTGTACCCTCTTGCCAGACATGTGGCAAGGCACACATCAGGTGCGGTACTCAGCATAGCATACTGTAGAGCCTACGTCTAAAGCATAGGGGACGACCTTCGTCTTTTCTCTCTTTTCTGCCGTGGTCGAGCTTTAACTCTTAACTTCATACCTTACAACTCAGGCAAGAACTCCTTCTTTGACTGATCCATCTTGAACACCTTCAAGATCATGTCAAGGTACGTGCCCATTTGAAAGTATTATTAAGCATTTTCATCTATCTTATAGATCTTGACGCTTATTGTTCAAGTAGCCTAATCCAGGTTTTCCAGTGAAAAAAACTTTTCAAATAACCCTATATGCTTTCTAGAAATTCTACATCATTTCTGATCAACAATATGTCAACAACATATACTCATCAGAAATTCTATAGTGCTCCCACTCACTTCTTTGGAAATACAAGTTTCTCATAAACTTTGTATAGACCCAAAATCTTTGATCATCTCATCAAAGCGCACATTCCAACTCCGAGATGCTTCCTCCAGTCCTTAGAAGGATTGCTGGAGCTTTGCATACTTGTTAGCGTCTTTCAGTATTGTCAAAAACCTTCTGGTTGTATCTCATACAACCTTTCCTCAAGAAAACTGTTAAGGAAACAATGGTTTTTGACATCCTATATGCAAGATTTCATAAATAATGCAGTAACTGCTAATCCAATTCCAACAGACTCTTAGCACCGCTATGAGTGAGAAAGCCTCACCGTAGTCAACTCCTTGAACTTGTCAGAAAACATCTTTAACGACGAGTCGAGCTTTCTTAATGGTGATACTTACCATCATCGTCTGTCTTCCTTTTAAAATCCATCCTTACCCAACGTCCTTACGACCATCAAGTGTTTCTTCCAAAGTCATGGATCCTCTCTCGGATGTTATGGCTTCTAACCATTTGTCAGAATTTGGGCCCACCATCGCTTCTCCATAGCTCGTAGGTTCATTGTTGTCTAGCAACATGACCTTCAAGACAGGATTACTGTACTACTCTGAAGTAGTACGCATCCTTGTCATCCTACGAGGTTCGGTAGTGACTTGATCCGAAGATTCATGATCACTATCATAAGCTTCTACTTCAATTGGTGTAGGTGCCACAGGAATAACTTCCTGTGCCCTGCTACACACTGGTTGAAGTGATGGTTCAATAACCTCATCAAGTCTCCACCATCCTCCCACTCAATTCTTTCGAGAGAAACTTTTCCTCGAGAAAGGACCCGTTTCTAGAAACAATCACTTTTGCTTCCGGATCTGAATTAGGAGGTATACCCAACCATTTTTGGGTATCCTATGAAGATGCATTTATCCGTTTTGGGTTCGAGCTTATCACGATGAAACTTTTTCACATAAGCGTCGCAGCCCCAAACTTTCAAGAAATGACAACTTAGGTTTCTCCAAACCATAGTTCAAATGGTGTCGTCTCAACAGAATTACGTGGTGCCCTATAAAGTGAGTGCGGTTGTCTCTAATGCCTAACCCATGAATGATAGTGGTAATTCAATAAGAGACATCATGGTACGCACCAAATCCAATAGGGTGCAACTATGATGTTCGGACACACCATCACACTATGGTGTTCCAGGCGGTATTAATTGTGAAACAATTTCCACAATGTCTTAATTGCGTGCCAAAGCTTGTAACCCAGATACTCATCTCTATGATCATATCATAGACATTTTATCCTCTTGTCACAATGATCTTCAACTTCACTCTGAAATTACTTGAACCATTCAATATTTTAGACTTGTGTTTCATCAAGTAAATATACTCAACATCTACTCGAATCATCTGTGAAGTAAGAACATAACGATATTCACTGCATGCCTCAGCACTCATTGGACTGCACACATCAAAACGTGTTACTTCCAACAAGTTGCTATCTTGTTCCATCTTACTGAAAACGAGGCTTTTCAGTCATCTTGCCCATGTGGTATGATTTGTATATCTCAAGTGATTCAAAATCAAGTGAGTCCAAACGATCCATTTGCATGGAGTTTCTTCATGCGTATACACCAATAGACATGGTTCGCATGTCTCAAACTTTTAAAAACGAGTGAGTCCAAAGATCCATCAACATGGAGCTTCTTCATGCGTTTTATACTAATATGACTTACATGGCAGTGCCACAAGTAAGTGGTACTATCATTACTATCTTATATCTTTTGGCATGAAAATGTGTATCACTACGATCGAGATTCAATAAACCATTCCTTTAGGTGCAAGACCATTGAAGGTATTATTCAAATAAATAGAGTAACCATTATTCTCCTTAAATGAATAACCGTATTGCGATAGACATAATCCAATCATGTCTATGCTCAACGCAAACACCAAATGACAATTATTCAGGTTTAATACTAATCTTGATGGTAGAGGGAGCGTGCGATGTTTGATCACATCAAACTTGGAAACACTTCCAACACATATCGTCAGCTCACCTTTAGCTAGTCTCCGTTTATTCCGTAGCTCTTTTATTTCGAGTTACTAACACTTAGCAACCGAACCGATATCTTAATACCCTGGTGCTACTAGGAGTACTGGTAAAGTACACATTAACATAATGTATATCCAATATACTTCTATCGATCTTGCCAGCCTTCTCATCTACCAAGTATCTAGGGTGATTCTGCTCCAGTGGTTGTTCCCCTTATTACAGAAGCACTTAGTCTCGGGTTTGGGTTAAACCTTGGGTTTCTTCACTAGAGCAGCAGCTGATTTGCCGTTTCATGAAGTATCCCTTCTTGCCCTTGCCCCTTTTGAAAACTAGTGGTTTTTACTAACCATCAACAATTGATGCTCCTACTTGACTTCTACTTTCGCGGGGTCAAACATCGCGAATACTTCAAGGATCATCATATCTATCCCTGATATGTTATAGTTCATCACGAAGCTCTAGTAGCTTGGTGGCAATGACTTTGGATAAACATCACTATCTCATCTGGAAGATCAAATCCCACTCGATTCAAGTGATTGTTGCACTCAGACAATCTGAGCACAAGCTCAATGATGGAGCTTTTCTCCCTTTGTTTGCAGGCTAAGAAAATCGTCGGAGGTCTTATACCTCTTGACGTGGGCACGAGCCTAAAATCCCAATTTCAGCCCTCGAAACATCTCATATGTTCCGCGACGTTTTGAAAATGTCTTTGGTGCCTCAACTCTAAACCGTTTAACTGAACTATCATGTAGCTATCAAAACGTGTATGTCCGATGTTCGCAACATCCACAAACGACGTTTGGGGTTCAGCACACTGAGCGGTGCATTAAGAACATAAGCTTTCTACTGTCCGCATAATCGCTATTGTCAACTTTCAACTATATTTTCTCTAGGAACATATCTAAACAGTGGAACTAAAGCGCGAGCATACGACATAATTTGCAAAGGTCTTTTGACTATGTTCAGGATAATTAAGTTCATCTTATGAACTCCCACTTAAATAGACATCCCTCTAGTCATCTAAGTGATTACATGATCCGAGTCAACTAGGCCGTGTCCGATCATCACGTGAGACGGACTAGTCATCATCGGTGAACATCTTCATGTTGACCGTATCTACTATATGACTCATGCTCGACCTTTCGGTGTCTTGTGTTCCGAGGCCATGTCTGTACATGCTAGGCCCGTCAAGTCAACCTAAGTGTTTCGTGTGTGTAAATCTGGCTTACACCCGTTGTATGTGAACGTAAGAATCTATCACACCCGATCATCACGTGGTGCTTCGAAACGACGAACTTTCGCAACGATGCACAGTTAGGGGAAACACTTTCTTGAAATTTTAATGAGGGATCATCTTATTTACTACCGTCGTTCTAAGCAAATAAGATGCATAAACATGATAAACATCACATGCAATCAAAAAAGTGACATTATATGGCCAATATCATTTTGCTCCTTTTGATCTCCATCTTCGGGGCTCCATGATCATCATCGTCACCGGCATGACACCATGATCTCCATCATCATGATCTCCATCATCGTGTCTCCATGAAGTTGTCTCGCCAACTTATTACTTCTACTACTATGGCTACCGGTTAGCAATAAAGTAAAGTAATTACATGGCGTTGTTCAATGACACGCAGGTCATACAATAAATTAAGACAACTCTTATGGCTCCTGCCGATTGTCATACTCATCGACATGCAAGTCGTGATCCCGATTACAAGAACATGATCAATCTCATACATCACATATCATTCATCACATTCTTCTTGGCCATATCACATCACATAGCATACCCTGCAAAAACAAGTTAGACGTCCTCTAATTGCTGTTTGCATGTTTTACGTGGCTGCTATGGGTTTCTAGCAAGAACGTTTCTTACCTACGCAAAAACCACAATGTGATATGTCAATTGCTATTTACCCTTCATAAGGACCCTTTTCATCGAATCCGATCCGACTAAAGTGGGAGAGACTGGCACCCGCTAGCCACCTTATGCAACAAGTGCATGTCACTCGGTGGAACCTGTCTCACGTAAGTGTACGTGTAAGGTCGGTCCGGGCTGCTTCATCCCACAATGCCGCCGAATCAAGATTGGACTAGTAACGGTAAGCATATTGAACAAAATCAACACCCACAACTACTTTGTGTTCTACTCGTGCAAAGAATCTACGCATAGACCTAGCTCATGATGCCACTGTTGGGGAACGTAGCAGAAATCAAAAAAATTCTACGCAACACCAAGATCAATCTATGTAGTAATCTAGCAATGAGGGGAAGGATAGTGCATCTACATACCCTTGTAGATCGCTAAGCGGAAGCGTTCAAGTGAACGGGGTTGATGGATTCGTACTCGTCGTGATCCAAATCACCGATGATCCTAGTGCCGAACGGACGGCACCTCTGCGTTCAACACACATGCAGTACGGTGACGTATCCCATGCCTTGATCCAGCAAGGAGAGAGGGAGAGGTTGGGGAAGACTCCGTCCAGCAGCAGCACGACGGTGTGGTGGTGGTGGAGGAGCGTGGCAATCCAGCAGGGCTTCGCCAAGCACCGCGGGAGAGGAGGAGGACTTGGGAGAGGGGAAGGGATGCGCCAGAACTTGGGTAAAGCTCCCATGCGCCTCCCCACTATATATAGGGGTGGAGGGGGCTGGTTTCTTGCCCTCCAAGTCCATTGGGGCGTTGGCAAAGGTGGGAGGAAAGAAATCCCATCATTTCCTTCCCCACCGATTGTTATCCCCCCTTTTTAGGGATCTTGATCTTATCCCTTCGGGATATGATCTTATTCCTTCTAAGGGGGGATCTTGGTGCGCCTTGACCAAAGGTGTGGGGCCTTGCCCCCACTACCCACGTTCATGTGGGTCCCCCATGCAGGTGGGCCCCACTCCGGAACCTTCTAGAACCTTCCCGGTACAATACCGAAAAATCCCAAACATTTTGCGGTGGCCAAAATAGGACTTCCCATATATAAATCTTTACCTCCGGACCATTCCGGAACTCCTCGTGACGTCCGGGATCTCATCCGGGACTCCGAACAACATTCGGTAACCACGTATATCTATTCCCTATAACCCTAGCGTCATCGAACCTTAAGTGTGTAGACCCTACGGGTTCGGCAACCATGCAGACATGACCGAGACATTCTCCAGTCAATAACCAATAGCGGGATCTAGATACCCATGTTGGCTCCCACATGTTCCACGATGATCTCATCAGATGAACCACGATGTCAAGGACTCAATCGATCCCGTATACAATTCCCTTTGTCTAGCGGTATTGTACTTGCCCGAGATTCGATCATCGGTATGTCTATACCTTGTTCAATCTCGTTACCGGCAAGTCTCTTTACTCGTTCCGTAACACATCATCCGGTGATCAACTCTTTGATCACATTGTGCACATTATGATGATGTCCTACCGAGTGGGCCCAGAGATACCTCTCCGTTTACATGGAGTGACAAATCCCAGTCTCGATTCATGCCAACCCAACAGACACTTTCGGAGATACCTGTAGTGCACCTTTATAGCCACCCAGTTACGTTGTGACGTTTGGTACACCCAAAGCATTCCTACGGTATCCGAGAGTTACACAATCTCATGGTCGAAGGAAATGATACTTGACATTAGAAAAGCTTTAGCATACGAACTACGATCTTTCTGCTAGGCTTAGGATTGGGTCTTGTCCATCACATCATTCTCCTAATAATGTGATCCCGTTATCAACGACATCCAATGTCCATGGTCAGGAAACCGTAACCATCTATTGATCAACGAGCTAGTCAGCTAGAGGCTTACTAGGGACATGGTGTTGTCTATGTACCCACACATGTATCTGAGTTTCCTATCAATACAATTATAGCATGGATAATAAACGATTATCATGAACAAGGAAATATAATAATAACTAATTTATTATTGCCTCTAGGGCATATTTCCAACAAGATGCTCCTTGAGCTGTTCGGTGGTAGGAGGAAGAAGGGCAAGGCTAGCTCTCTCCTCTCCCGATGGTGGTGTCTAAAACTCTTAGTGTTCACCTTTGCATGGGTGTCCCGGGGGGTTTATATAGGCCTAACCCCCGGGGGTAGAATGGTAATCCGGCTGGGCGCGGGCCCAGGCCGTCAGTGTCTACAACCGCCATCTTCTTCGCCGGCTCCTGGGGCCCGCCGACTGGTGGGTCCCGTCGGCTGTCGTCCCGTTGGTCGACAGGCCAGCCCCACCGCATGGGGGATCTTGTCGGGGCTGGTTATTGTGGCCTCGCCTCTGATGACGAGGGTTTCATAGAGGTAAGCATGGCTACAGTGCCGCTGCCTTGCGGGCCCCCACTGTAGCCATACCGCGTCTCATCTGCTTAATGGTGCACGCGCCCCGAGGGGAGCAAGCCGGCTACTGGAAGCCGGCCCGGCCTTGGGCCGGCTGGAGGAGGCCAGGCCGCCTTCGGATATCTCTTTGACCGAAGGGGCCCGCTGCCTGCGGGCCGTACTGGCATCCCGTCGTGGATGGCGTCATGATTCTCATGGCAACAATGCCACACTGGACGGGGGATGGCCGCCCCGTACGGCGTACTGTGGCCATGTATCTTCCAGGATTCGGGGGTGGCAGGGTTTGCTGTAGCCACTCCCCGTCCCGTCACCGTTATGGGCGATGGTCTTTAGGATGCGGCGTTCGGCCGCCTGCTTCTTGAAGTCGGCCCTTCGCGGGCCGCCTTCTGGGAGTCGGTCCTTCATGAGTCGTCTTCTTGGAGTCGGTCCTTCATGGGCCGGCTCCTTGGAGTCGACCCGATCGTGGGGCCCTCCAAAGGTTGTTTTATGGCCGGGCCGCCTTCCACCAACTGTCTTAGGCGATAGCCGGCGGGAGGAAGGCGGCCCCACATCTTAGGTGCTTCAAGGTCCGATCGGCCTGTTGTTTTTCTGAGGGCCAAAGGGAGCCGGTTAGGCTACTCGTGGTCATTTATTCCGACCCTAGGGTTCATACTTTCACTAGTGCAAGTTCTCTCAACAATAATAACATAATTGGAACATATAACTATCCCTCAACATGCAACAAAGAGTCACTCCAAAGTCACTAATAGCGGAGAACAAACGAAGAGATTATTGTAGGGTACAAAACCACCTCAAAGTTATCCTTTCTGATCGATCTATTCAAGAGACCGTAGTAAAATAACACGAAACTATTCTTTCCGTTCAATCTATCCTAGAGTTCATACTAGAATAACACCTTAAGACACAAATCAATCAAAACCCTAATGTCACCTAGATACTCCAATGTCACCTCAAGTATTCGTGGGCATGATTATACGATATGCATCACACAATCTCAGATTCATCTATTCAACCAACACAAAGTACTTCAAAGAGTGCCCCAAAGTTTCTACCGAAGAGTCAAGACGAAAACGTGTGGCAACCCCTATGCATAAGTTCACAAGGTGAACCCGCAAGTTGATCACCAAAACATACATCAAGTAGATCACGTGAATATCCCATTGTCACCACAGATAAGCACATGCAAGACATACATCAAGTGTTCTCAAATACTTAAAGACTCAATCCGATAAGATAACTTCAAAGGGAAAACTCAATCCATTACAAGAGAGTAGAGGGGGAGAAACATCATAAGATCCAACTATAATAGGAAAGCTCGCGATACATCAAGATCGTGCCATATCAAGAACACGAGAGAGAGAGAGAGATCAAACACATAGCTACTGGTACATACCCTCAGCCCTGAGGGTGAACTACTCCCTCCTCGCCATGGAGAGCGTCGGGATGATGAATATGGCCACCGGTGAGGGATCCCCCCTCCGGCAGGGTGCCGGAACAGGGTCCCGATTGGTTTTTGGTGGCTACAGAGGCTCGCGGCGGCGGAACTCCCGATCTATGATGCTCCTGGATGTTTTCGGGGTATATGGGTATATATAGGAGGAAGAAGTAGGTCGGTGGAGCTGCGAGGGGCCCACAAGGGTGGGGGACGCGCCCAGGGGGGCAGGTGCGCCTCCCTACCTCGTGGTCTCCTTGCTTCTTTCTTGACGTCCACTCCAAGTCCTCTGGATCACGTTTGTTCCAAAAATAACTCTCCCGAAGGTTTCATGCCGTTTGGACTCCGTTTGATATTCCTTTTCTATGAAACACTGAAATAGGCAAAAAAAACAGCAACTTGCACTGGGCCTCCGGTTAATAGGTTAGTCCCAAAAATAATATAAAAGTGTATAGTAAAGCCCATTAAACATCCAAAACAGATAATATAATAGCATGGAACAATCAAAAATTATAGATACGTTGGAGACGTATCAATCATCAGTTGATAGAAGGGATGTGCTCTGAGATCTGCCCGGGAGGGATTATATGCCTTCAATATGCTGATGACACAATACTTTTTTTAGATAAAAACCTGGATCATACCAGGAACCTTAAGATGGTTCTCTCCTGTTTTGAGAAGATCTCTGGCATGAGAATCAACTATAGTAAAAGTGAACTCATCCCCATTAGCATGGATGAGAATGAGGTAGGGGAGTTCCTAGATACACTAGAGTGTGTGAAGGGTTCCTTCCCAATTAAGTATCTTGGGATCCCACTTCACTATGATAAGCTTAGAAGAGAGGACATTCAACCACTTATTGATAAGATCATGAAAAGGATTGCTGGGTGGAGAGGGAAGCTTCTCTCTTATAAAGGAAGGCCGGTCCTCATTCAGGCATGTCTAGCCAGCATACTTGTGTACCTGCTTTCCTTCTTTAAATTCCCTAAATGGGCTATAGAACTTATTAGTACTCAAATGGCAAACTGTCTATGGAATGATTTCGAAGGACACAAAAAATTGCATTTGGCTAACTGGAAAATGGTCTGTATGAAAAGGAATTTGGGGGACTTGGCATCCCAAATCTCCAAGAGGTTAACCTTTGCCTGCTAGGGTCTTGGGTTAAAAGATACAATGAGGGGGGAAGGGAAACCCTGGAAGATGATGATAGACCCACTGTTCAAGAAATCTTCCGATTCACCGATTAATCTTCTGATTTATCGCTGATCGGGGGGTGACCGATAAGATTATGCATTATCTTTGTCATTTATCTTTTGGACCAATTTATCGTTCTGACAAGCGATTTATTGGGAATCTACCGATAAATTAGACCTATTCTTCGCACTATGTTGGCAAAAACTATGTTTATTTATGTTTTGTGGACCTTGTTACGGAATATGTACTATTGCCCTATTTTGTTTGTCATTTTACGAGGATTCAAAGGCTAGAAATCAACGTAACACTTATGCCAAATATTGTTTTAATGTTGAATATTGCGTATTTTAGTGTTGGGAACCTGAGAATTGCAAAAAAATATCCGATTAATAGTCGACCGATAAAATCGATTAATCGGTCGATTTCCGATTAATCTCTAATCCCTAGCTGATCGAGACGATAACGATAAGCGATATCCTCAACATTGGATAGACCATAAATATATGAGAGGCAAGACTAGTGTTTTTGCCCCTAGCACCTCCACCAATATCTATAGGTTTTGGAAAGGGGTGAAATCCATCATCCAAACTATGAAGTTTGGTTATAGATGGAAAATAGGAGTAGGAGATAAAATCAGGTTTTGGGAGGACACCTGGTTTGGCACCTCCCCCCTAGCAGTGCAATTCTGGCATACTTACATGATTTGCAATGAGCAAAATAAAAGTGTCAGAGAGATCTGGGATGGAGAGACCCTGAAACTAACTTTTAGGAGGAATTTTGACAATAAAATGATGGAACAATGGTATCAACTGGTGGAGATTGCTAGAGAAATCAACTTCAATAGTGATCCTGATGCTCTTATATGGCAACTTGAGAACAAAGGTGTGTACTCTTCTAGCTCTTTGTACCACGTGATTAACTTTAGAGGAGTGCAACCTCTGTTCCTACTAGCTGTTTGGAAACTTGTAGTGCCACCTAAGATTCATGTATTTCTTTCGTTGTTTTCTCAAAACAAGCTTATGACTAGAGACAACCTCAGGAAAAGACATATAATCAAACCACTAGATTGTGTTTTC
Source organism: Triticum dicoccoides (assembly GCF_002162155.2). NCBI lineage: Eukaryota > Viridiplantae > Streptophyta > Magnoliopsida > Poales > Poaceae > Triticum > Triticum dicoccoides. The sequence goes on from NC_041381.1 coordinate 663,732,086, forward strand.
TGTACTGAGAATGAGACTAATCACCATTTATTTTTTGGTTGTGTTGTGGCCAGGAATATTTGGTCTTTTGTCAGTCTTTTTTCCAAAAAGAGTTGGGCACAAACTTCGAGTCTATGGCTTGTTTTTGGATCTCAAACAAAAAGAATTTAGCTTTAAATGTAGTTAGCTCTGTTGTCCTATGATGTTTATGAAAATATAGAAACTCTATGATTTTCAATAACACTGTTTGGACATCTATTACTCAGGTGTGGAGACTAGTGCACAAAATGCTCAAATTCTGGGTGATTCTGACCCCGGAAACAAGCAAACCTCAGGTGGAGGCGTTCATGAGTGCTCTGGCGAAACTGCTCCCACAACCCTTGATGATCTTGTGTGGCTGAAAGCGAACTCAAAGCTTGACGTTGGCGCCTGCTGGGACAACCTTAAAATCTCTGAAGACGGAGGTTTTCTTTCCCCTGCCAAGAAGAGAGACACTGACGACAAAGCCATGGTGAACAGCCCAGTGTCCACCCTGGCAATCTGCTGGTCGCCCCAATCGGCTTTGGCACCGCCACTCAAGTTCAGGAGGGGAGGGAGCGAGATCGCGATCTGATTCGACTGCCATGTGGAGTGCGGGCTAAAAAACCTGAGCTCTATCTACCCAGTCTTATCGGCGCGTTTTAGATCTCCTTATGTTTCTGCTTTGCTCTTCTGCTCCGCTGGAGAGCTTGCCCCTGTAATAACTTTTAGTTTGAACTTCTGCACTCTAGCTGTGTAAGACATAACTCTTATGGTTTCATTTTGGTTAATGGAACCGGGGAGAGGCCTCCCTGTTCTTTTAAAAAAAAAATACCTCCGTGCGAAAACCGATTCGCGAGCTGCTCCCGTTACGATGGAGAGATCGGCGCGAGATATCCCCCAAACGACGGTGTAGGTTTGCGAAGGTCCAAGATCTTGCCTCTTGCACTCCTTTTTATTCTTGCTTCTGGATCTAATCCACCCATCTCATTTCTGTTTTCTTCGCAGGGCAAGATGGATTCAGACAATACGACTTCACTTCAGAATATATATGTACGAGAATCGCTAGAGGTATCAACATGCAGGAAGCCGTAGTAGGCCGCCCGCGTTGATCTTCCATAGACAAAAGTGACCATCTATAGTCACCGGCAAAAACAGATGTTTTACACTAGGACACATATTCCTCTACACATGTACTCCCTCCATTTCTAAATATAAATCTTTTTTTACGGGAAAATATAAGTCTATTTAGATATTTCAATATGAACTACATATGAAGAAAAATGAGTGAATCTACACGCTAAACTACGTCTATATACATCCATATGTAATTCACATTAAAATCTTACGAGACTTATATTTAGGAACGGAGAGAGTAGATCGAGAAACTAGCAGCCCAGACACTTGCTTGTCATCCTCGTTTGCCCAATCTTCTTGCTCGTCATCCTCATTTTCTGAATCTTCTTGCCCATAATCAGAAAGATATTCGCAGTCTGAGCCCGACATCTGTGACTTCAGTGAGAACAGTATTTTCAGTTATGATAAATAGGTATGCAAATGATATGGCTCGTATTACAGAATATTAGTACTACTAAATTTCATTGCATCAGTAATTAGTGCATTCAAAAGTTTAAACTATCGAAAGCAATTAATACTGACACCATGTCTCAACATAAAGTTCTAATAGTTGCATAGCTTGATTACGCCATAATTGTATAGGATTAAGGATCAAACTAGCAGATCACAGAGGATATTCCCAATATTGCTTCGGAGATGAGAAGAGAGTTGGGACATGTTTGGTTGAAGGATAAGAATGCCGAACTATGCCAGCGTTTCTTTATAGCTAAGTTGCCTTGCTTAGAGCATCTACAGCCGGGAGCCTCAAACCCACCTTATACGCCCGGGCGGGCGGCCCGGTCACTAACCGGTAAAAAAAACAACCTAGACAGGCTCCTCATACCGGCCCTAAGCGTCCGGGCTGATCGGCGTCCCTCGTATCCCGCCCAAATTTGGGGCGAATATGGGGAGGCCTGGGCGTGTCCACCACGTCGGACCAAACAAGCGGACTCTACCCAAATTGCACCAAATCGCCCCCCCCCCCTCCCCAACCTAGCTGATTCCAGGTTTCTTCTCCTCTCTCCTCCCTCCTCCGCGCCGGCCATCCTTTTGCTCCGCCGCCGTAGTGAGCCCTTAGCACCGCCCCAACAGTCCGGCCACCCCTTCTTGCTGCACCGGACATCGTCACCGGCCCGGACACCAGCGCGGTACGCTTGGCAACTCTCGGACTGCACCTTGCCCACTATGTATTGGACACATTGTCCGACGAGTTTTTCTTTTGATTGTTTCTTAGGCAAAACCATGGATTCGGATGGTTCGTCGAACTAGGAGTATGGACCGATAGAGCTAGATGAAATGATTCAAAATGAGTTCTTCAATTCGTCGAATTCAGATGAAGAAGCCGAAATGATCATGAGCATGAGCATCCAAGAGGAAATGGGCCAGGAGGTGGAGCACATTATCAACTTCAAGTGCTCGATCAAAGGGAGAAGAGTTTTGAACCAGGATCGGGTCTCTAGAGCTCGGCTACTATACAATGACTACTTTGCTCCCAACCCAACTGTCCCTGATGATGCATAGTTTCGTCGGCGGTTTCGTATGCGCAAACTATTGTTCTTGCGCGTGATGGAGGGAGTGGAGGCACACGATCCCCACTTCAAGCTGAGCAGGGATTGTTGTCGACAACTATCATTCTCTACTAAGCAAAAATGCAGGGATGCTCTGAGGATGCTTGCACTTGGTACCACCGTTGATGCATTGGTGAGATGGTCCAAATGGGTGAGAGCACATGCATGAAGACCACCATCAAGTTTGCCTGCGCCGTGGTGCTGGTGTTTGGACCAGAGTATCTGAGAGAACCAAATGTGCAGGATACAGAAAAGTTGATGGCTATTGGAGAGGAAAGAGGTTTTCCAGGTTTGCTCGGTTCAATTGATTCCATGCATTGGCAATTGAAGAACTCTCCCAAAGGTTTGTGAGGGATGTACCAAGGTCACACCAAAGAGACCACCATTATATTGGAAGCAATGGCACATGACTTGTGGATTTGGCGGTCAATACTTCATTCTCACAACGAATCAATGTGCTTTAGTGGTCTCCTGTGTTTAGAAGACTTTGTAATGGGGAATCGCCGCCATGCAACTAACTGTCAACGACCGTGACTACAACATGGGGTACTATCTTGCTGATGGTATCTATCCTCAGTGAATGGCCTTTGTGAAGACCCTATCCGAACCCCAACGCAACAAATAAAGCCACTTTGCAACAATGCAAGAGGCATCTAGGAAGGATGTGGAGAGGGCATTTGGAGTGCTCTAATCTCGTTCGGGAATTGTTCGTGAAGCTGCAATGATGTGGGAATCAAAGACTTTGTGGAAGCTGATGACATGTTGTGTCATTTTGCACAATATTATTGTCGAGGACGAGGGTGACTTTGTGGCAGCTGATGATGTTGTGTTGTGCTCCTTGAAGACGTTGTCAAGTTGTGTTGTCCATCCTGCTCTTGTCTCTTGTCGGTGAGGCCAGTGGTGGTTGTGTGGTGTAGTGGTGGCTTCTGCTTGATCATGACGCGATGGCTTCATGGGAGGTGAGCGGGCCAGTGGAGGTGCAATGCGTGAGGGTGTAGTGTTAGGTGGTGCTCCGGGCGAAAGCTTGCCAGGCTCTTGCCGGCTGACGGCGTTGGCGTCTCTGGACGTCGTGTCACCTCCTTGGAGGCACCGCCGTGGAGTCCTCCCCTGCACACCCTTGGCTCAAAATCTTCGGGTGAAAGCCTAAGGCCCAGTCGGGTCGGTCAACGGTGACGGTGTCGTCGCTTCCTTCTTTGGGGCGTCGTCTTGAAGAGCATTGGATCTCGTTTGTGCTCTCCATGGGTTGGATGCTCACGGCATTGCGGTCGGTAGGTGTCCGTCCGACAATGGTGATATGGCACGACTTCTTGTGTGGCAACGATGGTGGCTTTGGGCGGAGTTGGGCAGTTGTTGAGCTTTGGTAGTCGGTCTCATCCGGCGTCTTCGAGGGGTTTCCGTCCCTCACTTGTCTTCCTGGAGTCGGAGCTGGAGAGGAGGTGTCTCCGTGGTGACGATGACACGAGACGGGTGATTGGTTCTGGTGTCAGCTCGACGCAGGCCCAGTGCTTTTCCCCTGCAATGCTCGTCGACGAAGTCGGAGCTGCTTGGTTGTCGGCGTGTGTGGTGGACTGTTTGGCATTGACCGACACAGGCCTCGGCGCTTGAGCGGTGAGGGCTTCATCGGTGGTCGTAAAGGTGGAGTCGGAGTCGCCCTCACAGAGGTGTGATGACGACGACACCGGATTGCAACCTCGACGGCACTTTTCTCCTCGACGGCGTGTGTGCGTTCTTGTATGGGTTGCCAGGTCGCCCTGTGTGCCTTGTTTTTTGGGCATGTTGTGACGGTTTTTGCCCGGTTTCTCGTTAGTTAACTAGGCAACTCTCTTTGACCTTTTTTAATGAATCGGACCCTAAGGGACCGCGTTTCAAAAATGATTTTGAGATCCCGGGAGAACAAGTCCACATTCCGGAACAAGATGCATATCACCTTCTGAATTTTTACGGGTCCATCAGAATCTTTGAGATCATCGAGTGCATGAGCAGCTACTCAGTGATCTTGTGAAGCATATATAGACCTACAATGGAAACCAAAGAGCTAATGTTTGAATTGTGCACTGAAAATAAATTTTATATTGAACTATCTATTTTCGCTACCAACATGTGTTATTTACGTGCAACATTCACGTGTATGATGGACATTGCATGAATTTGAGATGTGTGACTGCCGGGCACAACAAATGAGGGGTTGTTCGGCGCCGTCTGGGGCCTGCCTGGATGCGTCTGAGGACGTATAGGGGCCCGGATTTGCCAAGTTCGGCTATAGATGCTATTAGGTCTGCAAAATTGGAGCTACGACTTTGCTAAACTTGCCACAATTTCAAAGAAGCTGATATTCACAGTTTTTACATGTGCCCGATCAAAAAATTATTAGTGCGGCGGTCCACCCAAAAAAAATACTTTTTTCCCTGCAGGACCAGATATCCGGGCCTTAACGCTCATCGTGGCACCGGCTCCTACTCATCAGCCGCCAAGCGCTTCAACATCCTAACACGGATGGCTTCCACGATCATCCTTGCATCGTCATCCAACTCTTCCATCTTAGGATGCGTTTGGTTGAAGGTGTCGTATGAATGGGTTGGGACCGTTTAATTTTTTTGGGATTGAACCATTCAATTCATGTGTTTGGCTGAATATAAGTGGTGAGCTAATTATTTAGGACGGGACCACCAGTCATGCTCACATAGTCATGCATGCAAAGGGTGGCCATTTGATTCGACCGATTTGGTTGGGTGGAACGGTTCAGCATCTTCATGGCATATTCTTTTTTTTGGCTCGAACCATTCATGTGCTTTATAACCAAACATGTCTATTTTCTGAACGATCCCAACCCATTCATGACCGCCCTTGCAACCAAACGCACCCTTAAAGGTCAACATATCCATATCCTTCGAAGTGGCCTGAATCCCAGGCCCAGCTAATCCCTGTACCCCATTTACGGCCCCACCCGTTGACCTCACGCCCTTCTTTTTGCTGCCCGCCTCGTTCTTTGCCTTCTTTTGAGGCAGCGGGCTTGCCACGTCACCGAGTTGATCTTTTGGGCGACCATCTTCTCCAGATTCTCCACCTTCATTGTCTCTGACAGCTTTTCGTAGGAGTCCATGCGGTGGCAGCGGCGAAAAGCGCGCGAAATAGGGCGGAGATCTGCGGGATGGTAGCGGAGAGGGCGGAGAAAGGGATGTGGCGCAGAAACAATGCGGACCACACCAAATGCACCAGCTCCACCTTAGTTTTGGGTGGGCCGAGGTGTCAAAAACCTATGTGGTGGCTGTCCAGACTCCTGCAAAGCCCTAACCCCTAGCTTGCTTTCAGTTTCTAGGAACTAGGAAAACGGACACCCGAACTAGCCCATGGACAAATGCGACACGTTGTTGGACGAACTGCGGTGTCCGGACAGCTCGGTTCAGACGGTTGCGGGCCATTTGAGGGTCAGCATTGGAGATGCCCTAAGAGCATCTCTAGCGGTTCTGGTAAACCACAGATATCGTAAATGGATTTTGCGGTATCGCGGGCTGCACGGGAGAGCAGATCCTATAAAGAGTACCGCATAATTTAAACATACTACTTCCCGCCACGATACTCTTGCCAAAATTTAACATAGTTCATCACAAACTTAAACATACACGATTTAAAACCTAAATCTAACTACTCATCATCATCCTTCTTGACACCGAGATGGCACTCCATCAAAGAGCTAGGGAGTAAGAAGGCGTAGTCGTACTCCTCCTTCGCCGCCTCCAGCCGTACGTCGGCACCTTCTTGTCCAGCGGCGGTCGCCTCCTTCAACTCAAAGGACACGTGTTCCACCTTTCGGAGGCGCTTGGTCGTCGGCCAAAAGATCTCGTGGAAGCGGTCGAAGTTCCGCCACGCCCGCCGGCCACCATTGCGGGAGTGGGCGTCCTGCTCCCGTGCCTATACACGGCGCCCCTCCTCTGCTGGCGGGTGGACGACGGAGCTCCCAGCCTCATCATCATGGCAGCGATCCGTCATGGCCCCCTCAGCCACCTCGCCCCCGTCCAGCGCTCGACATCGTGCCTGTGCGCGCGGCAAAGTGCGGCCGGGGAGAGATGGATTTCTCGCTGGAGAGTGCAAGTTTGCAGCGGAGGGGGAAAGGGGATTTGCCGGATGCGAACCCTAAATCACGGTTGCTCCCGCGTATATATATATATAGAGAGAGAGGGGGGGAACACTGGCGTTTTACGGGCTGCCTAAAAAATTTATGGGTCGGGCCATTTTTGTCCCGCGTACTGTAAATCTGCCAGAATTTTACGGGTCGGCGAGCTTATACGGGATCTGCTAGAGATGCTCTAAGGGAAAATTTAGCTGATCCCTCAAAAACAGTTAACTCCTCAAAATATTCTCTTTCGAGGAGTTCACCGCACCTAGTCGAACTCCTGTATGGATAACTTGTCAAAAATTTGAGTTATCTTCCAAAATATGGCTCTCTATCATTTTTAAGCAGCCCCACATATTTCTCAGGACACCCGCCCTCAACTCCTGCCATCGGCGCCAGCTCTACCCGCCTCCTGCGCCCAATTTTCCCCCCGCAAACACCGCCGGCCTTGATTCCGACAAAAATGGGACCGTGGTCCACCTCCACAACCCCGCCGGCCACTCTTATTGGCGCTATGCCACCAGAGTCAACCCACGTGCCGCCTCTCGGGCCAAGGAAACGGCTCGGGGAGAAGGTCATGGTGCGGACTATCGCGATGTCAACAAAGGTCAGCGGCAAGGCCGGTGGCAAGAGGTGGCGGTGAAGAAACGGAAGAAGGCGACCATGCCAGCACCTGCTCCCCGCCTCAAAACCCTTCTCTGGCCACCCCATTACCTCCTCCTATAGCATGTTCAGCCGCCGCAACCAAGGGCAAGGTCCATGGACAGTAAGTGTCCGATGATATACTTGAGAGGTAAAAAAAACTCTTTTTTCACTATGGATATTGGTGACAGTTTGCAGCGACGATCTTGTGACGTGCTTGTGGATGTTGATTGTAGTGTGGAGGAGCATGATATTGCAACTTTCATGTCTCAATTGGATGAATCACACATACTCGGGCTTGACGATCTAGATTATGATGGTGCAAGGTATGATCAAGAAGAGAGCGAGGAGAATGATGAGCCCAAAGTGGAGGAGGTCGATGATCCCGTGAAGACACAAGCAAGCCCAAAGAGGGCAAGGAAATGAACTATAGCCATGATAAGGACATTGCTTTGTGCTTTCATTGGGTGAATGCCACGTTTGATGCCTCGTTTGGTACGGATCAAACGAAGGAGAAGTTTTGCAGTAAGATTAAAGACTA
>NC_041381.1:663741119-663741797 GCF_002162155.2 Triticum dicoccoides
GATGTTTCAACACAAGTTATGAGGTCAGTGGTGCGTAAATTACCATGCAATTTGCACAGATTTGCCTAGGGTGGGGGGGGGGATGTTTCAACAATTCTTTTCCTTGGGTTAAAGATTACCAAGGTGTTCATATATAAGTTATCATGTATGTGGTTTGTAATTTACCATGTTTTTTACCCCAAAAGATATTGTGGTATGCTTGAACGACTTTTTTTTACTAGGTGGAAAGGTACCACGGTGTTCCAATATAAGTTATAAGGGTGTGTAAATTACCATGCAATTTATACATAAGTTCAGAGGGGGAACGGGTATGTTTCAACAATTTTTTCCTGTGTGACAAAATTACCATGGAGTTTGTACATAAGTTCTTAGGTCTATTGTGTGTATCATGATGTTTACACAGGAGATACTGCAGTATGTTTGAACAACTACCCCCTCCCCCAGTGAAACTTACCGCTGCGTTTGAACAACTACCCCCTCCCCCAGCGAAACTTACCGCTTTATTTGAACATAAGTTATCAGGTCTTTGATGCGTATATTATCACAAAGAATTTGCCGGGGTGATCCCCGGGTAAGAAGGTACCACAATGTTTTTACGTAAGTTGTTAGGTATGTAGTGTGTATATTACCATGATATTTACACAAATTGCCGGATGTATGTTTTCAATAAATTTACCC
>NC_041381.1:663784614-663795785 GCF_002162155.2 Triticum dicoccoides
TTGAATCAAGAAGACAGTACTAGATACAGGAGTTTAGTAGAGGCTCTTCAGTACTTAACCTTGACTAGACCTGATTTGTCATTTGCTGTCAACAAGGTATGCCAGTTTCTTCATGCACCCACCACAGTTCACTGGACTGCTGCAAAACACATTGTGAGATATGTAAAACATACTATGAAGCTTGGTCTCTTTTTCAGCAAGTCATCATCCAATCTTGTCAGTGCATTCTCTGACTCTGATTGGGCAGGATGTGTGGATGACAGACGGTCCACTGGTGGTTTTGCTGTGTTCTTTGGGCCAAATTTGATATCATGGTGTGCTAAGAAACAGGCTACTGTATCCAGGTCAAGCACTGAAGCAGAGTATAAAGCATTAGCAAATGCTATAGCAGAAATTATTTGGGTCCAGTCCATGTTAAGAGAACTTGGTGTGAAACATACCAAGGTTCCGTGTTTGTGGTGTGACAACTTGGGTGCTACCTATCTATCTGCCAATCCAGTGTTTCATGTAAGAACGAAACACATTGAGATAGACTTCCACTTTGTCAGAGAAAGAGTTGCCAACAGACAATTGGAAATCAGATTTGTTCATTCACGTGACCAAGTTGCAGATGGCTTTACAAAAGCGTTGCCCACAAGAAACTTTGAAGAGTTCAAACGTAATCTCAACTTAGTGCAGTTGTGATTAAGGGAGGGTGTTAAACAACGAGTACATGCACGTACAAGGGTCCAGTCAGGAGTCCATTGAGATCAACTTAACTATCGGCTAGGGTAGTTGTTATTCTCTCTTATCTCTTGTAACTATCCCTATCCCTTGTATCCCAAGTTAAGGATCTCAACAATGTAATCGATCTTTGTACGTCGTACGGGAGTTGCGCCCCGATCTATATAAACACGAAGCCGTCGCCCTGGAAGGGTACGACGTTCTCTCACACAGTGGGCATCCACCCCAATTTTTAAACTTATTTCACATATTTCCTTCACAAAAAAAGTGATTTCTGGCAACCTGGGGTCTTTTGCAAAAGTAAACGGTCTCTTTGGGCTCTGGTTCTATATGAGGTCACCAGAGGGTGTTTCACAAAAATCACTGTTTTCTCTTATTCGCCGCCGGCCGTACGGATGAGTCACGCGGCGGTGCCCCATTGCCACCGCCACCGCGTCCGCCGCTCCTTCCCGCCACCGTGCATTCCTGCCAAATCAATCTACCACCAGAACAATCTCCCACGGCCACCTGTATCCCACTCCCGGCACTGCTTAAATACCGTCGTTCGGCGTCATTCCACTACCGCTCCACTCCACTCCATTTCTTCCACGCACTGTGAAATCCAGTTCACCAGCCATGGTGAGGATGCTTTTCACCACCTGGATCACTATAGGAGGTCGTTGCCCGAGGGCGCTGGTGCCTGGCACCGGCGTGGGTGCAGGCTCCAACTCCGGCACAGGCTCCAAGTATGGCGCTTTGTCGACTGCCTCAGGCTGCTGTTCATCCGGCACTTTCGACCACACCAACTACTCCGAGCTCAAGCCCACGCCGTCCGAGCTGTCCCATAACTGCTGGAGAATGGGGAGGACGCTGAGGCAGAGGTGGTCTTTGAGGCGATGCAGGCGCACCTCGACGTCAACACCGAGGAGGCCGAGGAACAGATACCAGCTCCGGCGTACGATGTTGCCGTGCTCAGTGCCTAGGCCGAGAAGGCCCTGCGCGCGGTGCAACAGCAGCTTGATGAGGCGATGCTAGCTAAGTCTCTATCTACAACTCAGGCGGCTGAAGAAGAGGTCGCAGCTCAAGAGCAAAGGAGGCCGGCCACTCTACATGCAGCGATGGCCGTCGAGGTGGAAGAGGATGGACCGAACAACGTCGCCATATCCTCCTCCGATGACGAAGACCACACCGACGACGGTACCATCATCCTTTCGGATGGTGAAGACAGGTAGCCGTCCATCTATTGTCGTTGTTGGCGCCGGCTGGCCATCTTATGGTTCGAAATGTGATGTGAACTAAAGTGCATACAAGGCATAGTAGTAAAACTATCATGGACATATCCTAATTGTGTAAAAAAAATGTGACAATGGTCCAAGTTATAGGATTTGGCTACGGTGACAAAATGCAAAAAGATTTAATTCAAACGCGGCTAAGGTTTAGGAGATATGGCAGAACCCATCTTTGCAAACTTTTGATAATTTCAAATTTGAATTGTTTTAAATTCAAGTTCAAACTGTATTCGGCCATATCTCCTAAACCTTAACCCCATTTGAATTGATTATTTTTGCATTTTGTCACCGTAGCCAAATCCTATAACTTGGACCATTGTCACATTTTTTCACACAATTAGGATATGTCCATGATAGTTTTACTACTACGCCTTTTATGCACTTTAGTTCACATCACATTCCGAACCATATGTCACATGTTGTTTTTGCACTTAGAAATTTTCATGCAAGTTAAGTGTGTTCGATTTTCTGAGTCTTTGCATGTTGAATGTTATTTTGATTCTTGGAAATGATTGCTTATGTATGTTTATTTACTTTGACGATAGATTGTCCGGAGTGCGAAGCCGAGTACTATCATTCTCTAGAGTTGAACCAGCGGTACCAAGGCAAGTTTACATCTTGATCATGTTTTCATTACCTATGTTTTTATATGCACTTAGTCCTTTGCGGTAGGATTGCATGATAAGAATTTATGTCGGGTGGCTACGTTTTACACCTAGTAGTTCCACTGAGGTAGGTCTGAACCTTACAACATTGTCACCACTGTTGTATATCATATAGTTTCGGTAATGTAGACGTGGATTGGGGAGTGATTCATGATAAAGTATGAGTGATAGTGTAGTAAACATGACCTAAAATAATTAATAACTACCTGGGCGGAATTGGTTTGAATGGTGGCGAAGTACAATGGGAGCATTCATGGGGAATCCATGGGAGTGCACATTAGTGGTTCTCCGCTCAGGATCAAAGGGGTCAAAGGTGTTTTCATGTCTAGAAGCTTACGTGTGCAACCACAGGCCATTATAGGCTCTGGCTTGGTTGAGTAGATTGTGTGACCTCTTCCGGGATAGGCTAGCTGATGTAGAATATGTAGGTGTATCGGCCTATCCGTGGGTTAAGGGGGGATACTTTTGAAAGACTATGTCTCGATATTCCGATCATGAAGGTGGTTGAGTCTTGTGGAGAAAAGTGTGCAACCTCTGCAGAGTGTCAACCTAATTGATTAGCCGTGTCCCTGATTATGGACATATTGAGCATCTAGTAGTGGAAATGCCGGGAGATCTCATCACCCTTAACTTAATCATTTGGGTTTAATTAAACTTTGGGAATAGATTGTGATGGGGATACCATCTCAAACATATGCTATTTTGTAGTGGTAGAATGATATCTTTTGTACTACGAAAAATCAGATTTATGCAAAATTTAACTTAGAGCTTTCCACCGGCCAATTTGCATGTACAAATAGGATTACTATACTCTTATGATGTGACTTACCAGTACATTCAATGTACCGACCTATATGGCTGTAACTTATCACGTTGCAGATATATCCGACGAGGATTAAGGTGCGATAGGTCGATGTTCTACACTCAGCTTTTGCTCGTGGAGTTGATGGACTCATTTACTTCTATGCTTCCACAGTATTTGGTTTATTTGGCCTTATGTTATATCCTTGCAATAAATTGTATTGCTCCTAGTATCGATGTAATAAAGAGATGTGTGTTATTTTTGTTCTTTCATCGAGTATTGTGTGTGTTAGCAAGTCGATCCAGGGACTAGCACGGTGACTTTGATCCTTACCGATTCGGGTATAGAGAGGAAGGGTGACAAGGGGTCACCCTACTGAACCTCATGTTTGCATGAGATCCACTTGTTGGGATGACATTGAGGATGATGGCAGAACGGCTAGATGTGATGTGCTCTAAGATCCAATTGTTGAAGTGTATATGTGGATTGACTAGCGATTTTCATCAGTTCGGACTTATGGTTGCGTTGGCTAGTGCATGAAGTTCAACATGGTATAGAGCCTAAGGACTCGAACTCAAGACCTTAGGCCATGATACCATGTTCAGCTTCATGCCCTAGCAAACGTAACCAAAAGTCCAAACTAGTGGAGAGATGCGGGCAATATATTTCAACAGCCCCTCTGTTATGGCCGGTTTAGCTCGGCCCACAGGGCATCTTAGCCCACAAGTTATCTTAGGTTAATTCTTTTGCAAGTTATCTTAGGTTAATTCTTATGTAAGTTATCTAGCTTATAAATATAGGCTGTAAGACTCTTTTCGGAATTAAGCAATAAAGATATCTCTATCCTATTGCCTGGCTCCAGAGGAGCCGGAAACCCTAGCCGCCTCCTGCCCTAACCGCCGCCGCCCTTCTCCTCCCTCGCGACGGCGCCGACGCGCCGGAGCTTGCGTGCTCGCCCCCGACCTCTGCTGTTCTGCCCGTATAACCTACGGAATAGAGCCGGTAGGAACCCTAGTCCTACCAATTTGGTATCAGGTAACCGGGTTTCGACCATGTCTTCGCCGCCTCCAATTCCACCACCACCGCCGCTGCCCGTCAACTCCACCACCACCGCTGCCGCCAACTCCAGCACCGCCGCCGCTTCCGCGCCGAGCGTCACGGCCTCGCTCTCGGCGGGCGCCACGGCGTCGCTCTCGACGCCGACCCTCCCGGCACCCGGCACCGCGCTGGGACACGGGCGGCCACCAGCTCCCGTCCAACACACGCCGCCGCCGTCACCTCCCCCTCAGCCGCAGCAGTTCACACCGGAGGCCATGGCCGGCGTGCTCAACGACCTCGTCGCCGCGGTCCAGGGCATCCGCCTCTACCTGGCAAGTCCGTACGGGGCGCCTCCACCACTTCATCCAGCCGTGGCCGCAGGTCAGCAGGCGCTACCGTGGTACTCGGTATCAGGGGCCATCACCGGAGGCTACCCGGCGCTTCTCCCTCCGGCGGCCTCAACACCGCCTTGGCCACAGTGGCCGGCGCCGACACTCGCGGCGCCACCCGCGCCGCCAGCCGTCGCCCAGGGCCCGCAGTGACCGGCCTGGACTGCGTCGTCCCTCCCTGCGGCCACCGTGCAGGTGCCACCACCGCCCCCGCCCAGCCCTAGCCTGGGCCGGTCCGCGCCGAGCAGACTTCCAATCCAGGAGGTCCGCTTTCCGTCGTCACCGTCTCCGCTTCCAGGCTGGCTCCATGGGACGTCCCCTCCACCGGCTTACATGGAGGCCCGGCCGCCGTCGGGTTCCCAGTTGCAGCCCGAGGCGTCAGGCGCCACGGGGAACTACGTCGGCCTTCCCACCATGGACCGGGCGTTGTCATCAGCCCTCCGCACCGCCGAGGCAGTGGGCCATGGCGCGCCACACCAGCAGCCGCCCCGGTTCGCCAAGCTCGACTTCGCCACGTATGACGGCACGGAGGACCCCCTCAACTGGCTCAACCAGTACGACAAGTTCTTTCGCGGGCAGCGCACCCTCGCCTCGGACCGTACCTGGCTCGCCTCTTATCACCTCCGCGGCGTCGCGCAGACATGGTACTACGCTCTCGAGCAGGACGAGGGCGCCATGCCTCCTGGGGAGCGCTTCCGCGAGCTCTGCCTCCTTCGCTTTGGGCCCCCGGTTCGCGGGAGCCGCCTGGCGGAGCTTGGCCGCCTTCCCTTCACCTCCACGGTGCAGGACTACGCCGACCGTTTCCAGGCCCTGGCATGCCATGCGTCGGGTGTGATGGCGCAGCAGCGGGCCGGCCTCTTTGTCGGTGGCCTTCCGGATCACATCCGCGTGGACGTTGAGCTTCGGGGACCCCAGGATCTCCAATCGGCCATGTACTACGCCCGCGCGTCGGAGTGCCGCGCGGTGGCCATCAAGCAGGAATCACCGTTCCGGACCGCTGGGTCGCTACCCGGGCCGGATTCCGCGCCGGGTCGGCCTGCGCAGGCTTCTGCGGCACCCCTCGCCGCGACCGCGGGACGCCCGTTCCGCTGGCTCACCCCAGCCGAGCTCCTCGAGCGTCGCCGCAAAGGGTTGTGCTTCAACTGCGACGAGCCCTACACGCCCGGCCATGCCTGCCCGCGACTCTTCTACCTGGAGGTTGCAGACTACATTCCGGAGGACGCCGTCGCAGCTGACCTGGCCGCCCCAGCTGTCGAGAAGGTGCTTGACGCTGGTTGATCGCCTCGAGGAGTTCCACAAGCGCTTCCCCACCTTACAGCTCGAGGACGAGCTGTTTGTGCAGGCGGGGACAAGTGTTATGGCCGGTTTAGCTAGGCCCACAGGGCATCTTAGCCCACAAGTTATCTTAGGTTAATTTTTTTGCAAGTTATCTTAGGTTAATTCTTATGCAAGTTATCTAGGTTATAAATATAGGATGTAAGACTCTTTTCAGAATTAAGCAATAAAGATATCTCTATCCTATTGCCCGGCTCCAGAGGAGCCGGAAACCCTAGCCGCCTCCGGCCCTAACCGCCGCCGCCCTTCTCCTCCCTCGCGGCGGGGCCAACGCGCCGGAGCTCGCGTGCTCGCCCCCGACCTCTGTTGTTCTGCCCGTATAACCTACGGAGTAGAGCCGGTAGAAACCTAGTCCTACCATCCTCATGTCTAGGTTTATTTAGTCTTTAGATGTGGAATTTATATAGGCCACGGAATCATTTTCTTAATACTACGTTGGCAGGGTCTTGAACTCAACACCAATAACATCGTTGGGGATGGAAACCTTTTGCATCG
This sequence comes from Triticum dicoccoides, assembly GCF_002162155.2. Taxonomy (NCBI): domain Eukaryota; kingdom Viridiplantae; phylum Streptophyta; class Magnoliopsida; order Poales; family Poaceae; genus Triticum; species Triticum dicoccoides. The sequence goes on from NC_041381.1 coordinate 663,791,330, forward strand.
AGCATGGTCAAAAGCCAACCATGGGATGGAGTAGAAAGCTTTCTGAAAATCAAGATTGAGCACGGCGGTGGGCATGCGCGCTTCTAACAGCATTGAACCAACTCAGCCGCAAAGATGAAATTTTCAGAGATGCACCTCCCTTTAAGAAACCTCATATGTTCTGGATGAACCAAAGAGGAGTTTGGAGTCACTAGGTCAAGGAATAAGTTTCAAAGAGAGATGTGTCTGAAGTTCTTTGCCAATAGGGAAATCAGACTAGGGGAGAAGCATGATGAAGGACCGATAATCCAAAGAGGTCTGCATGGTGATGAAAGAAATCACCGGCCAGTTGGACGAAGACAAGCTCCATGAGGGGCCAGACGTGCTTTGTGAAGAGAGGGCAAAAACTTTAGGACGAGAAGCTAATGACATGGCAACACAGGGCAGATGCTTACATTAATGTGTAGAATGGGATCTTGAGATAGGACGAATGAATTTTACAAAAATAAATGGCATACTATCGATACAACTATTTCACCATAAAGTGAGGAATGTAATTCTTATTTAGAAATACTAGCACATATGTCCGTGCGTTGCAACGGAAGAAAAAATAGTATGCATTTAAAGTTAGTGAGAATTATATGTGCAAGCAAAACCTTGTGTGCATGTAAAAAAACAACATTTAGTTTCTCGGTTCCGCCAGGTATTAAGTAATCAATCCGCTATTTTTCCATTCATTGATCGAGGGCATTTAAGAGTTTTTGTTACGTCCGTACACCAGGGAAGACCCATGAATTATTCAATCAACTTCTCCTTTCAATCGAGGGGATTTTAAGGTATGTAATTTCTGAACATTGTAGGAAACAAGAACCATTTTTTAAATCTTGAACAGTTTTTTGAAAATTATGTACACTTTCAGAAAAACGCGAAGAAATTTTGAAAAATGGGCCAGCCCATTATTGGTTGTCCTGTGCGAAGCTCCGACTATTTATCACCCTGTGCAGAAAATAGAATTTTTTCAGTTTTTTTTAGGAAAGAATTTTCCAAGTTACGTGGGTAAAAAAATATGTGGGCTGGCTTTGTTGGGCCACAGTGCGTGGCCCACGTACGAAATTCTGGAAAAGCTTTTTTCTAGCAAACGAACGCATAAGAATTTATTACCACCTCGGATAAAAAAAAATATTTTTGGCTGTGAACGGATGGAAAAATTGGCGAAACGCACCTTCTTATTAGTAGGTATAGATATAGATATAGAGGTATAGATTTCAATGTACTAAAAATAGAGGGTTGGCCTTCATCAATGTAAAGTGGGATGATTTCAAACAATGGCCTGAAAGTGAAGCCTTTTATCCACTCAACTGTAGAGTAAGTACCTTGAGATTTTAACGCCTCAGATCATTATTTCGGAAGGGAACCAAAATACTAGTTTCCATCATATATAAAAGTTAATCCATAATTTGATTTGAAAAAAGCGTGTCGTTTGATTATCTTCATCATGGTACGTTCAAAATATGTGAACCTAAAATCAATTCTGCAAGAAACTTACAAGCATAGAACACACAGGGCACAGTAGAAGATAATGAAAATTGATCTAGCTAAATTTGGAAGTACACATACCCGTTTTTATGAAACCTCCCAGGAGTGTATCTTATTATATCTTCAAACCAAATAATTTTCATACCGCAAGATATCACAATATCAAACTCTACCACGAGTTTATCAATATCCTTTGTTCTTTTTTAACCTGGTAATCATCAGACCGCAAGAGGCCACAATATCAACCCCTCGTCACACATACAGAAACTCAGTCAATACTCAATTGTCAGGACAGCTATGAGTAGTGCACCAGCTTGATTGAAAACTAGGTGAAGCGAGAAATTTACGTATAAAGCTACATGTATCTCTTCCTTATCTCTGAATATTCTGTTTTTCATCACCAAATATTTTGATGCATACACTTTTGTATACTACGATTTGATAGAAGTTCTACTTACTTTGTTATCTATCAATATAAAATTATGTAATTGTAAATATTAATCAATGAGACATGAAGATGTCATGGGACATTTAAGCAGTACTCGATCACTAACATGTCATCATCGTGACGTTACAAGAACACGTCATTATCATGTTTTTAAGTTCAATACTCCAAGAGAGATAAATCTTGCAGCCATAATGTCAGCCTGAGAAATAAAATGGAAAAGTGGTTGATATTCGTACAGAAGGTAGTCTAATCTGTACATTGATGCTTTGCGCAACGATTTATCTGACACGCACCCTCAGTAGAAGCTATACAGATCTTCCACTTAAAAGAAGTTGGCATAATCTCGGTTGGTTACTTCTATATATTTCAGGTTTGAATAAGCACTTTCTTGAAGTCATATGGAGATGCTAAAGAAAATTGTCATCCAATATGTTATTCTGCAAAAAAATGTAAAGAATTAGAAAGTACAAGAATAATGAGGCAGAGCATCGAACTGAGCATAAAAATTTCCATAAATCATAATATGCAGTTTAGTCAAACAACTCTTAATTCGTTAAATCGGCACAACAAGGGAGTCTTTTCTTGGAGTGGCTCAATGTATGATGTCGAAATCATTCTGTAGAAGTTTGTAAAACCACAAAAGGCATACAATGTATTGGCCATAGTAATAAGAAATGTATGAGGTGCTCATCCTAGAATTCTTTCTTGTTCTGAAACAATCATTACCATTGGTGCGACCTATAATTAAACAGCAATAGCAGCCCTATCTCAAGCTGCAGGAACCTAGCATCAAAGCTGCTACAAAAGGCCTGCATATGTTGTCTCATTGTCATTTTGATCAAGTCTTCGTTGAATGAAGTACTAAAATACCAAAAATATCTGTATAAAAGTGTCCCAGCAACTAAAAGACACTTTGCCTTGAGCCCTTGACCACCCTGTACAAAATAAGCTGTCTACCCTGATTTGGCATGTACAGAACCTGAGGAAGAAAACAGATCAATTTGGTAGTACTGTAATTAGACATGAGAAGTCAGTTGGTTGGAGCAGTAATTATGAAATGCACATGGAATTGTCAGTGTCAGAAACACCGGAAATACTGTCAGTTACACCTCAACGGAAACATCACTAAACAGACCTTGAGCCGACTCCTCTGGCGGCTGGCTCCTCTCTGTTCTCTTGCCCGTCTCTCGGCCTCTGTATACACGGCAAGAAGGTAACATATTCTAAATATACTAAACCTGGCCAGGTTTAGTTTACCAGGTTTTTTTTACTTATGCTTATCAGTCAAAATCGAGCCAATCCGTGCTTGACGCGTGCTTTAGTGGGGGTTTTGGTCAGGTACGCGGCTGGGTTCACATAGCGAATGCTCGTGGAAAATATAATAAATTGGGGGCTCAGCTTTCTATTGGTTGCATGTCTCGGTGTCTTCTCAGTTTTCGATTGGCTGCATGTGGCCAGGTTATGGAGAGGTTGAGTTCGCCACGACTTTCGCTCTCTATTTTGGCTGCTTCTGCATGGCTGGTAGCTTCTTCCTTCAAATTCTTTCATTCTTTTTGCCACGTCGCCCGTGTTGGAGTCGGCTGCCGCCCGCGCCTTCTGGTTGTCTAACATTGTCAGCTGCCGCTTTTGTACAGTTTTGTGGGCGTCGGTGGTTGTTTTCAACTTGTGCTTTGTCTCTCTGCTGCTTAGTATAAATACTGGCCGTGCTGTGCGTCCGTTTTTCATTCCAGCTGCTCCCGTTTGTGCTCCTTCCTTCTTAGTGGTGACATCTGCTGACCCGGCGATGGTTCCTTCGGTGTGGACGCTGTCGTCTGGGTCGTCCTCCTGGTATTCGGGCGGCAGTTATTGCCCGTGTGCGTCGTGCCGGCATGCGTCTTCCTCCTGCGGATTCTTCGTCAATGACGGCAGGTGCTGCTGTGCATGGTCAGTTGGTTGGTGTTCATTCAGGGCGGCGTCTCCGCTCCGCATCTTGCCAGTCGCTTCGTTCTCGCCGGCCTTGTAGGTTTGCTCGCCCTTCTGTACTTGCACTTCCATTTTGATTGTTCTTCTATTTGTTTTTTTTTGGAGTGCGGTCATCTTATTTGGTTGCTTGATTTTGTAGGTGGCCAGCATTCCGACTTGGAGCGGTTTCTTAATGGAGATCTTGGTTGTTGCATGTGTCACAGGGCCTTCCTATCGTATCCGTCATGGACGCCATGCTGTCGTGGTGTGCTCTCGCCGATGCGTGCTCCGCAGGAGTGCCTGCTCTGTTGCCTGCGACTGCAGCAACGTCGTCTCCCCCTACTTTGAAGGCCTCTTCTCAACTTCCGCTGACGCCGGCTCGCCCTGGCTCCTCTTAAACAGCCTGCCCACGGCGGCCGACCAGACCATGGCGGTCTCCGGTGGCGCCGGCAGGAGCGTCGCCCTCCCCCGCCACTCTGGTGGCTCAAATCCGTCTGCGGGCGCCTCCTGGAGATGGAGCACGCCGCCGCTGTCACCACTCTCTTCTCTTCT
>NC_041381.1:663796369-663805344 GCF_002162155.2 Triticum dicoccoides
GTGCCTGCTCTGTTGCCTGCGACTGCAGCAACGTCGTCTCCCCCTACTTTGAAGGCCTCTTCTCAACTTCCGCTGACGCCGGCTCGCCCTGGCTCCTCTTAAACAGCCTGCCCACGGCGGCCGACCAGACCATGGCGGTCTCCGGTGGCGCCGGCAGGAGCGTCGCCCTTCCCCGCCACTCTGGTGGCTCAAATCCGTCTGCGGGCGCCTCCTGGAGATGGAGCACGCCGCCGCTGTCACCACTCTCTTCTCTTCTACGGCGTCACGCGATGCATGGTTGCCGGCTCCGGCGCCGCGGTGACGGCCTCGATCGACCGCACCTCCTTTCGTCTCCGCACGCACTTCCTCGCCGTCGCACGGGGGTGCCCAGGTTGCGACTACTGCCAGGACAGGCTAACACGCCCGCATCGCGCTCGCCGAGAAACTGCACGCAGGACCACGTCGGCGCCTCCGAAGACCTAAGTTCTCTTGATTCCAATCAGTGAGAGAAGGCTTTCGTGGACTGCCCATCATCGTCTAGGCATGCGCCAGCAATCTTGACCTCGAGCCTGGCCTACCCGACGAGGCCACGAGCTGGCGACCTCAAGGCGGCCCGCCGATTCGTTGTCACACCTCAAATAGTTTTAAAATAATATACGAAACTGTTGAAATTTTGTAGATGTAGGGACGTTGCGTTCCTGTTCCTTGCCCGCCTCGATTGACGTCAACTGCGGGATGGCGAGCACATGGGTTGCCTGTTGCCTCTTCCTCACTCTCTACGCCATGTGCCATGCGTGATGCTTGCATGTTGCTGCAGTGTCGTGCGCGCCGTGAGGTCTGCCTGGCCGCGCACTGCCCCAGCCAGTCAATCACACGCCGGGCGCCCACCGCCCATGGTCGACCTGCGGGCCACCTGCACCGCCGCGACGAGCTGCGTGAGCCCCTCCATGGCGTCGTGTCAAATGAGACTGACTAGATGCAACATGCTCGAACATAGCATGTTCCTGTGATGTTATGCCAAACTGCAGTTTGTTGGAAGGGTTTGTTTTAGCCTGCTAGCTACGCCACATGACTCAGATTCTTGATGAATTGTGGTAGGGAGAAGTGAATCTTGCTTGCTGAATGCAGGCCTTGCGTGGAATCACTGTTGAGCACAGCAGTTTGACTTCACTACACGTAATTGAATTTCTCTAATGGACAACAGTCCCCATCCTCTTCATGGGCACTTATGTGCATGAGTTCGAACATGTCGCGGCTACGCCTGCATGCCCGGCCTTCCCACTGATCCCTGCAAGCTCTCCATGGATCTCATGCTCCTTTGGATTACATTATTTTCGGGGAGATTTTGACTTGGGTCTCGCAGCTCACGAAAATCCTAAACGCACGGGGTGTTTACTGTCTCATCAGCACACATGCCACGGATTTGGATTGGTGGTGAAACTTGATACTCCTGCATGCCCTCCATCGACTCTCCCATCAATTTATTTTAAGTTAAAAAAATCATGGTTACATGTGAGCTACATTTGGTGCACCCGCCAATTTCATCCAAAAAAAATTCCATGTGTTTTGCACAATACAGAAGGAATAATCCAGCATAGCTCTTGAACCGCTACACCTATCATACGTGCATGGATCTTGCATGCAAAATAGCCACATGTTGGGATGGTATCCTATGTGGACATAATGATTTGTATAGTTAGTGATTTGTCCTCTTTTAATCAAACCGTTGGCTGTTTGACGCATGCAGTGGCCAGACTTAATTTTCAACACGATGTACTACGTGCATGAAGAAATTTCAAGGGGATGCAGCTAGGTGCATGTATTTTTTTTTTTTGAATGTGCATAAGCCATATATTGAAGGAGAAGTGGCAAAGAGCCAAAGGTGCATATTTTTTTCTCTGTTTCTATGTACGCGCCACAACTAATGTTGACATGTGTATAGTGAACAGATTTTTTATGAGCCATTTAATGCAGTCATTTTTTTTCTCTCTCACTGCATGTCTAAGCTGTTGGCGATATTGACACCTACTCCCTCTGTAAATAAATATAAGAGCATTTAGATTATTAAAGAAGTTATCTAAACACTTTTATATTTCTTTACGGAGGAAGTACATGAGTTCTTTGGTCTGCAATGATTGGGTATTTGGTCTGTACGTGCAGATGGAGCACCATGAGACGCTCTCTGGCTGAAGTACGAATTTTGTATCTTCTTTGATTTACTAGAAAGCAATATGTTGGCAGAAAAGACACAAATTACCATCAACAACAACAATTTTGATTAGCATATGCATCTAGGTCTTGAGCTCATAATTCCCTGGATTGCAAAAATGACCATTTGTGCAAAATCTCCTCTGCATTATTGCTTTTTATTACAATAACATTCCGATGCATTCAAAATTAAGTATGATATATCCATCATATCCTTGGGATCATTATTTTCTTAAATGTTTTTTACAGGTTTTTCTTGCAAATAATTGCTCACGGATGCATGGTCGAGCCCAATATTTCGGTCCTTCACACCTATAGTCATACCATCAGTTGGAAACACCGCCACAATAATTCAACACAAACAATAGCACGTCATAATATTTGTCTAAAGCAAAATAAAAAATTATGGAAGTTGGATCAATGATTTTAAAGTATATCGCACAAGGAATGACAAGCCTATCCTAAAATATGCAATTTGAAAAATACTGAATTTACCGAGTCTTTGAAGCTACAAAGAAAAGTCTGATTTCCTCACATGAAGCGACCCATACCAAACGGTGGCAACCGAACTAGGTTTTGTGTTTTTATATACAGTTCTCTATCTGCAGCGAACTGTATGTAAATTGAATAACTGGTTTGCCTCAGAAGTGTACCACTTTTAATTTGTATCTGTGTATCCCTACATTTGCAAAATTTCAATAGATTCGTATGTTCGGTTTCTTCACTGTCTCTATATATTATTCTGAGATCAAATGAGCATGCATTGTTCCACTCTTGAATCAATAGATTGCACATTTGTGAGTGATCATCGAGCGCGGCGTGCCGCAGCGCGGGTTAGGCTAGTCAGTGTACTATAAGGCACAACAATTCATTACGATTTGCAATGGAACAAAAGGGGCTAGTTTAATAATCTAACTAAACATCGGTAAACAAAATATGAGGACCAAGAAAGCCCATCAATACTGTAGCCACAAATTGACATTTCATTTTGTCCATGTGTTTTCTCCTTTCATGCACATCTTTCTGCCTTTCCATGTGACAAAAGAACGATGGGAATCTGTGCCGGTGCATAAACTGGTCATTTGAGTGGTTTGGCGTCAACTTGATGTCAGTTGGAAATTACGGGTTTTTGACGGAGGGAGTAGAAACTCGGTTGCAGCGCTATACTTGCGGGCGACTGGAGGATTGGAGGGAATCCAACATCTGCCGGTCGCTGCAACCGCTGCCGTGGCCCGTGGGAGCCGCTGGAGCCTAGATTCTTGCCTCTCCCTTCCCTTCCCGTTGCCTCCCTCTCCCTGGAATATCAAGATTGGAGCAAGGCCGTGAGGGTGGTGGCAAGTTGTGGCGCAGCGGCCATATGGCTTCTTGGTGGTTAGGTTAGGCTGGTCACAATGGGGAGGAACTTAGGAGTAACATCACACACTCCAATACAACTTTGCTTATGTGGCACATATTTAATAAAGAGAGAGGTGCTTGTAGTAACTAGCTAAGTTACCGGAACATCACACACTTCAAGAAACAATGAGTCTATAACCTACTCCATCCGTTCCCAAATAATTGTCTTTCTAGCCATCTCAAATGGACTACAACATACGGATGTATGTAGACATATTTTAGAGTGTAGATTCACTCATTTTGCTCCGTATGTAGTCACTTGTTGAAATCTCTAGAAAGACAATTATTTAGGAACGGAGGGAGTAATAAATACATCGTTGCATGACACTACATAGATGTTCCTACCCACTATGGAGATAGTAACATAGTCTAGGAAAGGAGTGAATTGCAGAAAACCACTACATTGAAGCATAGGTTTGCAGAAAAGACTCTTCTACGAATTTGTAGCAGAAAACACTGATTTCTGGCCTAATCATTTGCAGAAAACACTGAACCGTCTATTTGGGCATTTTAAGCACTATTATGACAGGTGGGGTCCGATTTTGGTGACGTGGCATAACGGTGCAATAGACAACGTTGACTGGTATTTTTCACAAACAACCCTTGCCTTACAAAAAACAAATCCCCCAACTCCCACCCGATCCAATCGGGATCGGAGGCCAGCGCCGCCGCGGCCTGGGCGAGCAGCGGCGGCGCGACCGCGAGCGGTGCGAGCAGAGACGGTGGCGCGGCGGCGCGGGAGCAATCAGAGGCGAGTCGCGGTGGCTGGACACAAAGCGCAGCCGCGCTTAGGTCGAGCACGAGCGGTGGAAGCAGCGCCTAGCACAGGCTCCTGCATCGGCACGGCGGCGCGCAACAGCGTCGGCGCGGGAGCAAGCAGAGGCAAGCCGCGCTGGCCGCGCTCAGGTCGAGCGCGAGCAGCGGAAGCGCGGGCGCGAGCAGCGCAAGCGGCGCGGCGGTGCGCAGCACAGGCTCCTGCAACAGCGCGGCGGCGGAGGCGCGGGAGGAAGCAGAGGCGAGCCATGGCGGCTGGATGCGAAGCACGAGGACGAGGTGCGGCCCACCCGCCCCTGCCCTCTGCTCCCCAGCGACGAGCCCCGTGGCCAGCGTGTTGCTGCTGTGCTCGGGTGCTTGGGCAGCCCAAATCTGGAGCTGATTCCTTTATTTTTATTGAAGGGTATTCCTGCAAAGTTACGGGGACTGTTTTATAAATCTAAATACTCCGTCACCTAACGCTGTCTATCGTGAACGTTATGCCACATCATCTATCGAGATTAAAATGCCTAAAGCGAGCGATCAGTGTTTTCTGCAAATGATTAGGCCCGAAATCAGTGTTTTCTGCAACAAATTCGTAGAAGAGTCTTTTCTGCAAACCTACGTTTCAATGTGGTGTTTTTTTGCAATTCACTCCTAGAAAAGTGTGTAAGTTACTAGTTTATGTTCTTGCCCATTGTGACCAGCCTTAGGGCATCTCCAGCCGCGCCTCCAGGAAGGCCTCCCCAGGCGTTTTTTCGCGCCGGCGCCGAAAAAACGGCCCAGTCGCGCCCCCAGGAGCCCGATTTTCGCCGGCTTGGGCCGAAAACAGCGTCGGCGGACCCAGCCCGAACCCGGCGCGCTGGGGGCGCCCGGGGGCGCCGGGCGAACTGTATTGGCGCGAAAAAGCCGCGGGCCCGCCGCGTCATTGACATGGTTCTCTTCTCGGCCCTTCTTCGTCCTCATCGCCTCGTTTCCCGCGGCAAATCAATGCCAAAGCTGCCGCGCGCTGCCGCGCCGGTCTGCCTGCGCCATTGATGCCTCACGGCCGACGCAGTGAAGACCGGACGACGCGCGTCCCTCGCCCTCCATCGCCCGCCACGCGTACAAACGGTGGCACGCGCGTGGGCGGCGCCTCGGCCTATATATGATGATGCGCCCCGGCGCACTCGGCGACTCACAAACTCTCCCGCCGTCGTCGTTCCTCCCTCTCCTCTCCTCTCTTTCGCCGTCTCCAGCTCGCACCCATGGCCGAGCGCTTCCCAGGCGACGGCGCGGGGGCGAACGGCTTCGGCCACCGCCATCTTCATGAAGACGAGGCTCGCCTCCTTTACGAGGCCGAGTACCCGGTCCCGCCGGACATGCGGGTGCCCAGGGCGTGGAGGATCAGCGCGGGCGGCGTGCCGGTGCCCCCGGTACCCACCGGCGCGGCGCGGCGTGCGGAGATCGCACGCATCCGCTCGAACCTGCCGCGTGCGGCGAGGGAGGGGCCACGGTACGTCCCCGACAGCCCGCTCTGGGAGCCATACTTCCGCCGCCATCACGCCCGGCAGCTCGTGGCCGCCAACGGCGTCGTGCCCTCCGGCAGGCTCAACGCCGCCGGCCGGCGTCGGTGGTGGGGCGTGCCCGGGCGCACGTTGGAGGCCGTCCTCGAGTACATCGAGGGCGGCAACACGCCGCGCCTCGAATACCCCGATCCCCCTTCCTTCTCTCGCCGCCGGGGAAGTTCCTGGACCCCGAGGCGCATGGAGACCGGGGGGTCCTCCTCCTCGTCCGGCGGCTCGCCCTGCCTCCGCCCCGTCAAGCCGGAGCTTCAGGGTACGCCGGTCAGCGCGCGCACCCGCAGTTCCGGCGTTCGCATCGGCGCCAACGCCCCGCCACCCACCGGACGCTTCGTCCTCGTCGAGCCCAAGCCGGAGCCCGGCCTCCCCGCGGAGTACGAGGAGATAGCCTGGCACGGCTTCTCCCACGAGGACGCCATGCGGTGGGCGCGGGAGGACTACCTCCGCGACGAGACGGTCCGGCAGCGCCGGGCCCTGGAGGAGATCGCCGCCGACCGCAAGCGTGGGCGCGAGGACGTGCACGGCGTCGTGGTCCTCGACAGCGACGACGACAACGACGCCGCCACCCCCGGACCGTCCAACCCGCGGTGCCAACCGGGGGAGGGATGCAGCAGGGATGGCGGAGGCGTAGGCGGGGGCGGGGCCGCCGCCGCCGCCGACGACGATGATGACGACGACGGCGGTGACTACACGCGGTTCTACAGCCTACTCGGCATGTAGAACCGCGTGGGCGGGCAGCGAGGGAGACGGCGGGGGTAGCCCGCGGTAGTTTTATTCTTTTTTGTAAAATATGTTTAAGTTTGAACGAACTCGCCGATGTTTGCGTTAAATTTGAGTCGATTTGCGCCGTATTTGACTTTTTTGGACTAACCGTGGGCGCCGCGACTGGGGAGTATCACGCCCCCAGTGCGCGGTTTAGCGCCGGTGCGCCCCCAGGGGGCGATTTTTTGCCCTTCCTGAGGGGCCAACGGCTGGAGATGCCCTTAGAGAGGAATGGGGGCGGCCTACGGTAGGGAAGAAGAGTCGCGCTGACAAGATTTGATTTGTCGGGGATAGTTAGGTCAAAAGATCCGGTGGTGGTTGTCTATCGTTTGATCGAGGGATCATCAACCAAATCAATAGCTAGATATGTCTGTCTTTTGTACTAGCATTTTCTAGTACTTTTTTCTTCTGGTGAATGATTTTTCCAAGACATTTTTAGTCTCTGTCTTTCTTTTCTGCTGAGCCCGTCAAGTACACAGATATACTATAATGCCGCTTTGGGTCCTTCATTTGCTGAAGAAAAACAGAATAATCTTTTTTTTGCGGGGTGAAAAACAGAATAATCAACCAATCATATTTCCTCGCAAAAAAAAAAAACTAACGTATTCATATCCAAACACACATATTCTTTGGCCACACGCTCTGGAAGTTGATACTGTTTGGATCTACCAGCCAGTTAAGAGCAAAAAATGCTCGAGGAATAGCTTCTCACCGTAACCAGATCAACTTTGCTTCCATGCACAACACAAGATGGAATCATTTGCTACAATTTTCATAAAATACGACTTGACTTCAAATATATATGTAAGAGCATAGGCGAAAGCATCGTCATACAGGCGGTGATTTTTCATGAACCAAAAGGGACCATCTACAAACGGCGAGGCCAAAAACGGATTGTTTTACAGTAGGACGCACATATTCCACTACACACGTAGACAGACAGATAAACTAGCAGCAGCAGCGCAGACACTTTCAGAGAGTCGAGACAACCATCGCACCCTTCGGCCGCGCCTTGCAGCGTTAACTCAAAATTCCACACTTGCGTGATTCAGACAGACTTCAGGAAGCGGAGGAGAGGCCAGGACGGACGGGCGCCTGTTTGTTCTGGCCGGTCGTCGGTTCCAGCTATCTTGGGGCTGCAGGTAGACGGTATATGCACTTCAGGTCAGATCGATAAACGCAGCGGAACAGAGAGGCATGGCGACTAAAAGAGAGTAACTGTCAAATGAAAGAAGACACTCACTAACTGTAATGATATGGAGAAGCCTCAAGGCAATGTTATTTTAGTTTACAAAAAAAAAAGGCTAACGTTTAGTTTTTAGGGTATCCAGATTTTACTAATTTTCCATACAAGGGATTTGATCCATGATTTGATAAATGAAACCATGAACCTGTTGCAGCGTATCCAGATTTTTGCTTTAACTCTGTTTCATGTTTCTGTCGATGTGTGGTTGATCTAATTCCAGCCCATCACAAGTGATCTATTAAAATTAACATTGCACACATATACAGTACTTCATACTGGTCAAGAATTGTACTCAAAATTACCTGATACGACCTATGATTAAAGACTAGTGTTTTTAATGCGGTATATTTTTTTAAAAGAATAACATCATGGTCAGATTTGAAGTCGGTTCAAAAGGACGTTTCAGAGGCTATTTTCACGTGAAATCACCACAAGTCCACGATAAGGACTGGTTTAGTAATCGGGACTACCAGCACACCATGAAACTAATGACATACTAAAACCATGACAAAGAATGGAATTTCACGTGAACGTAAATTTTTTTCTAACAAAAACTTCAAAAGCAAAATGGAGAAATATTAGAGACATGATAGTATGGGTGTGACATACATACCCATTCCAGCAGCATCAGAGCCTCTCATGATTCTCAGTTTCCGACAAGTAGTGGTAAACAAGCTGCAATTTATTGAATGGCAGTAAGCAAACATGAATAGCTAAATAATGCATGACGACTCATTCAAACAATTTATACGGCATAGGCTGTGCATAGGAAAAAATTAAATAGCATACACATTACAGAAAGATACACAGGTAAATGTGAGGGAGTAAAAGGCCAAAACAGTGTGTATACATTGTGTATCAACTCTTAATAAATGGATACCTGAATTCCCAAAAGCTGTTTTTTCACAAAATCAATATGTACTGTTAATGTCAATAATGCTAGGAAAATAAGCCTGTCTACTAGGAACACTGACCCACCGAAGGGCAGTGTCCATCCATGACTCAAAGGCCGGAGGCAATATATCTTCCATTTTCTAAACGAAAAGAAGGGCAGGCGAACCTTAAGGGAG
>NC_041381.1:663805542-663808244 GCF_002162155.2 Triticum dicoccoides
CTCCGAAAGGCCAGTGTAAAGGGTAAACCACTTGTGGTAAAAGTCTAGCCTACCATGTTGAAAGTTCTATCAAGTTCATGACTCTATTATCAAGATCTCCAAAGTTCTACAGAAGTTACATAAAAAAATATCAAGTTCATAACTCTACTATCAAGATCTCCAAAGTTCTACCAAAGTTACATAAACAGACAACGGAAGAAGCAATACTGATGTCCAAGTGGGTACAAATACTGTAAGTGAGGGAAGAATACCACAATAAGACATCACAAAAGCATACTAAGTGAAGGTGCATGTAAGAGAAGAATACAACAATAAGCCATCATAAAAGCATGTTAAGGTGCATGGATCACACATTCAGGAACTTACTCCCAAGGAAGATCACCAACAAGCATCCAGTCAGCATCCTTGTCTTCATAGGTGAGTACATACTCTTGGTCCTGAAGAGCATCAGCCCTAGAACCATCAGTGAGCCTGTCTCTCGTCGATGTTTTGCAGGAACTGCTTTTGCCTGTAATGCCGCAATTTTAAATATAAATATGCTACCTTGAAACATACATCTAATTTAGAGAAATAGAAAACACCTGTAGTTGCCCTACAGTTCACAGTAAAGAACAAACTGTTCCAGAAGTAAGGCTAGAAATGATACTTATAGAGGAAGAATGAAAAATCAACATAATGGAAAATACTGTAAACATTGCAAATCCACAGAGTTAACTGAACGCAGGTTACCAAAAGTTGCTTCCTTTGCTCCTATACGTAACGAATGTTGCTAATGGCATATACTACTGCTTTGCCTTTGTGTTAGTTCCTGCCATTTAGGGAAGACCAGACTATAGCACTCAATTTGCAATCTACTTCTCTAATTTTTTCTCCCTTCTGAAAAGAATGTTAAGTTAACCTAGTTACTGGTCATTGACTGGGCTTGGAAACCATAGTTCGTCTAGTGGGATTCACAAGTAGTCATGCATCCTTTATCTTCTCATCAAGAGCTTCAGTAACCAGAAAATCCATCTGGAAATCTCATTCCTAGCCTCCTATTTACTCAGGCTAGATATTTTTTTTCGAGGGTACGCAAATTGCGTACCTTAGCTTTATAGAAGGAGAGAAATAAGACATACAACAACGTCTACCGCTCGCTGCGAACAACGAAGGTGACCCACTCCACACCGTTCGTACAAGGACAACCAACACAACCACACAGCTACGACACAAAAAGCCTACCCAACCACTCAGGCTAGATATTAACCTACTTAATAGTAGTAACTTGCATCTAGCAGAAACAAGAAAGGAGATTGATTAAATGGAAAGAGCAACACCCACCAGTGATGAAGCAGCTGAACATCTTCTCCAGCTCCAGGGAAAGGTTGTCATAGCTGGAGTAAGTCTTAAGATCGACCTTCCTTAGGTACGGTGCTCCATCCATGCTGACCTTGACATAGCAGCACCCTGCCTCGCTTCTGCCTTCGTTCTCGGCCTTGGTCTTTGTGGCATTGGCGGCTAGCGTGTTCTTCCGGTAGCTCCGAACAGGCGGCCACCCAACAACTTGTGCCCTACAGAGTGCATAACAAACACTTGGTATCAGACCAGATCAAACCAAACATCAAGTGAAACACATGGTTTTAAACATGCAATCAACATTCAGATTATTAGCCACTCCACCCTTCCCCTTATCAAATATACAAATACAACTCAGTTAATTTAAGATAAGCAACACCCGGGTGGTTACAGGCTTACAGAGGCCGGTTAAGCGACAGTTTTAGCAGGGGACGTGCTATTCTGCCTTTAACTCACAGGTCACTCGGCTCCACGGCTCACTTGGGTGATAATTTCTCCTCAGGCGCATGTCTCAGCAACACAAAACAAAGGTGGGACTTCTTAGGAGTAGCTTGTTAAAACTGGTCCCTTGAGCACGAAAATAAGAGAACCATCACTATTACTTGTGCCATACATACATAGTGCATAACACTGACCGACAGACCAGATCGGACCAAATTAAGATAAGCAACAAACCCAGCTGGGTATACCCTAACAGAAACCGGTTAAGTGCCAGTTTTAGCAGGGAACGTCCTCTCGTGTGTTTGATCCACAAGCAGTAGTAGTTGCTTAAATCTAGTAATAGCACATTTCAGCAAGAAAATCAAGCGCGGCATCACTATTACTGGACACTGCTGCTTATGAAGCAATCCAAAAGTAAACCAAGAGCCTAAATCTAGCAGATGCACATGTCCAAGGAGCTAGCTAAAACCGCAGCACCAAAGCAGCCAAGCTCAAGCTGGAGCTCGAAATAAAATAAGAAGCTTACTTGGCAGCTGGCGGAGCCCCGGCTCCGGCGGCGGCGGCGGCCTCACCCTTCTTCTTGTCTTCCTCCCCGGCAGCCCTGGCAGCGGAGCCGTCGAGCGAGTCGGCGAACCCGCGCTTGGCGCCGCCCCTGTGCGAAGCATGAGCGGTAGCTGGAGACGGCCCGAGCGTGAGCGCGGCGTCGACGGCGGCGTCCTCCGGCCCGTCCCGTCCCGGCGAGCCGCAGCCCGGCAGGCCGAGGCGGAGCGCGAGGTGCGGGCCGGCGTCGCCCGAGGCGGAGGAGGAGCAGGAGGAGGAGGCGGGCGCGGGCGCCGCAGAGGGGCCGAGGCCGATGTAGTCGCGCGCTTCGAGATTGGGCGGCGGCATTGGAAGGAAGCGAAGGCCGAGGAGGAGGGAGAGGGGGG
>NC_041381.1:663808534-663904354 GCF_002162155.2 Triticum dicoccoides
CCAACCGGGCGGGCGGCTCTTTATTCTGCTCCCCCTTCGTCGGGCGGGGTCGGGTCGGGTCGGGTCGGGGGTGCGCGTCGCATGGCTACTCGCTCGCTCGCGGTGGGGACAGCAGCGGCCGGGGACGGGGACAAGGGTAGGAAAACGTGTGCGTCCGCGGCGACCGTGTGGGAGCTGGTCATTCATTTCCATGGTCAAAAGGTGAAGGTGCAACGGGGACTGACCGACCGGTGACTCGGTTAAGGAGGCAGCAGATATCTGCGCTTGCTGGTTAAGGAGGCTGAGCGTGGGCGAGGGCACGAGGGTCATGCATGCAAAGTCACGTTGCCGTTGCTTCTAGAAGCACACTGGCAGGCTCAGTGTGGTGTAGGTCACTCTGTGCATTTTAAAACCGAACCGAAAAACCATACCGAAAATAAACCGAACCGAACCGATTTTTTTGTTTTTATGGTTTCTGGTTTCGGTGTGGTATGAACTTTTCATACCGATTTGAACTTTGGTTTTTATGGTATATACCGAAAAACCGAATGGTTAACCGAATAAACCGAAGTAAAAGATAAATTTATATTTCTTGAGATGAACAACCGTACAAGTTGTCATTTTTCTTGTACATGAGTCAAATTCACTACTAAGCACCAACATTTTTCTTGTAACATTGTCATTTTTCTCTTTTTAAAATGCTAAGCACGTCCATAACCATCAACAGATGAATCAATGCATGCATATATACTTATATATATAGTCATATACTATTTGTGTAAAATAGAATGTGTTTTGAGTCATAAATTTGCAAATTATTGTTACGTCATTTTCAAATTCGCGTCAACTTTGGTTTTTATGGTATATACCGAAACCATACCGAAATAATTTGATATATACCGAAACCGAACCGTATTTTAATTCCATACCGTATTTACCGAAGTATTAATACCGTACATACCGAAAAACCGTATAAACCGAACCATGTAAACCGAATAAACCGAACGCACAGGGCTAGGTGTAGGCCTCCTCAAGTGTATTACTATTATCTAGGAGTATATAAAAATGTGTGCTGAGTGGTGCAACTCTACTGTAGTTAGACGTGCTTGATTTGCTACTAGTAGTAATAGCAATGATAGAAGAAAAATTTGAGTGTAGCCATGAAACCGATGATAGAGTTAGACGTACTACTTGCTTCGCCAAAAGGAAAAAAAAAATTAGACGTAACATATACTACTTTTTTCTATGGCCGTGTCGCCGTGGAGCGCTTCACCGGAGGCAGTGCACGCTAGTACGTAGTATGTACTACCGTCGGAGGTGAAAAATGAGGAGTTCAAACTGACAGCCTCGCCCCTTGTTGACCGAAAGCACACTCGTAGTATACGGATGTCATTAGTAAAGCCGGTTTTCCTTTGCAGCGACAGGATCTCGAGGAGGATCACTCTTTTGAGTTTTATATATAATCATCCCGGATCTCAGACACCTGCCGCTGCTGCACCACTCTTCGTACGCACGCTTGCACTATCACTTCCCCCCGGGCGCAGTGAGTGGGCCCTGCAAAGCCTGGTCCCACTTGCACGTGCTAACGGACGCATTTTTCTTACCTTCTCGCTTGCTCGATGCTGCTCTCGGGCCATAATTATTCCCTGCGACTGTACTAAGTACGTACTGTGTGCTCGACTCGATCCATGGCTGCCGGCCTTTGTTCCCGGTGGTGGGTGTACGCCGCACTTGTCTCGTGTCGTGGGAAACGGAGCGGAGCGGACGCAAGGAGAAAAGTAATGGCGGGTGGTGGCGGCCACGTACGGCGCGCTGGCGCCGGCCGGCCGGGGGGCAGGGGCACGGCACGGCACGGCAAAGGACGGACCGACCGACCGGCAGACACCCGGCCCGCGAGTCCACCCGACAGCGCCGCGCACCCGTCGCTCTCCTCCACCTTCCCAGACCCACCACCTTCCCGTGCCCAGCTGCCCCGCCCCCATCGCCGTGCCGTGCTCAGCGGTTCCACCACTCCCACGCCGAGTCGCTGACGACGGCGACGGCTCATGCCGCGTCGTCGCGGTCAGCGCTCATCACCGGCAATAACGCCGCCCGCGTCGCCCGCAATAGTGGACTAGCGGTGATGGACGCCCGTTTCCGAGCGCGATCCCGCTCTAGCGCCATGCCATCGCCATGCCGCCCCGCTCCCTGCGCGCGGGCGTGCGTGCCGGAGCGGCGCTGCGCACCCCATGGGCGCCCCGCGCGCTCATGCATGCATGCGCACGGCGCGGCGAGCGTGCCGCGTGCTGCTGGTGTGACACTGTTGAGCCGGGTCGCGTGGCGGTTCGTCATGAAGTTTCCGCGGGTGCGCCGGGACCGTGCATGCGCCTTGATTGATTGCTGCGGACTGCGGTGGTGGAATAATGCCGACCGACCGTGTACGTAGTTCGTAGTAGTATATGCTGCGTTTTCCACGGGCATTTCGACGTCTTTTCTTTGCTCCAACAAACAAACTCCACTGTTGCGGGTGCAGCCGGAAATATGCTTCCGCGTACGTAGCCAATTTCCCCTTTTTGGCTGATCAGCGGATTGAATCGCCATTGGTGGCAGCAAGCACTAGACAATTTCCCTTCCGAGTACAAGGCTCGTACATTGCGCTCTCACATTTTCAGATAAAAAAAGCATTGGTGATTCAGAACCAATGATGGTTTCTAGTTCTGTTATCCTGTTTGGAATAAATTGACTTAAATCCCCACGGATTTTCGTTTGTTCTGTTTGTCCAAAATGACAGCCTCCACAGCTGATTTATTAGATGGTCCTCGACATTTGCTCTCCAAAATTGTTGACTCCATAATTTTCTGTCTTCTACTCCCTCTGTAGACAAATACATACTCTCGTTTATCCTCAATTTCGCATCGATATAATGGATCTTTTCACCGCTGACGATCATACGCTTCAAAGAGAGTTCAACCAAAACAATAATTTCAAGTTTCATGCCTTGGCATTTCTTTAGGACGAAATGAAAAGGCGGTAGATTTCTCTGTTAGGGCCCTTAAACAAGTGGAGTTCGACCGGCTTACGGTTGCTTCTAGGTCGCCTATGTTGGTGTATCCCTATGTGTCAGATGAAGAGGATAAGGATGCTGATGCTAATCATGAAGGCAAGCTCTTCTCCCATCTGATCAAAGACACAACTGAGGTTGACTTAGACGATACTGTGCGTGACACTCTGCTATGTGAGCTTGTCGCATCGGTACGAAAGAACAAGTCCAACTCAGCAAATAAAAAGGGACGTCCGACCAAAAAAGCAAAGGTCTCTAAACAAAAAGTTGGTTCATCATGAGAGGAATGTTTTGGAATAACGGAGGTCTTCGTGACTTGGCTAAACACAAACACATTGCCGATTGTGTAAAGGACCATGCTTTAGATTTCGTGGCCATCGTTGAGTGTGGCAAAAGGGAGTTTCCAACACGTGATCTTGACCACTTTCATGTGGTTACGATTATGAATGGCACATTCTACCACCGTCTGGGAGGTCCGGGGATATATTGCTAGGCATTCACTCCACTTATTTGGAACTTTGTCCATGTCAAAGGGGGAATATCAATCAAACTGACAATTTCTTGTGGAGCTTGGTGGTCGTATATGGCGCTGCTCAGGAGGAGTTCAAGTCAGCTTTTCTTAAAGAACTGGTCAATATCTGCCGAGAAAATCCCCATCCCATGTTAATTGGGAGGGGGGGGGGGATTTCAATATCCTGAGATATCAGCAGGAAAAAAAATGATCGTTTGATTCTAGATGGCCATTTCTTTTCAATGCGATTATTGATAGCCTTGATTTTGAGGGAACTCACAATGTCTGGTCGTCAGTATATCTGGGCCAATAACCGTGCAAATCCAACCTTTGGAAAACTTGACCAGGTTCTAGTTACAACCGACTGGGAATATAAATATCCCTTAGCCTCGGTACGGACGCTAGAAATAATTGAGGCCTTATCGGATCACGCTCCATTACTAACCGATTTTGGCCAGGGAGCTCCAAGGGCTAATCAACATCATTTTAAATTTGAACTGGAATGGCTCACTCGAGAGGGTTTTCATGATCTGGTTAAGAAAGTGTGGACGCGTCCACCTCGTGGCAACACGTCAATCCAACAATGGAATAATCGCATACGCGCTTTGCGTCGATTCCCTTGTGGATGGGCCAAACACACCACTGGCATTTATGTTACTTGCCCGAGATTCGATCGTCGGTATCCCAATACCTCGTTCAATCTCGTTAGCGGCAAGTCACTTTACTCGTTACATAATGCATGATCCCGTGACTAACCACTTAGTCACATTGAGCTCATTATGATGATGCATTACCGAGTGGCCCCAGAGATACCTCTCCGTCATACGGAGTGACAAATTCCAGTCTCGATTCGTGCCAACCCAACAGACACTTTCGGAGATACCTGTAGTACACCTTTATAGTCAACCAGTTACGGTGTGACGTTTGGTACACCCAAAGCACTCCTACGGTATCGGGGACTTACACAATCTCATGGTCTAAGGAACTGATACTTGACATTAGAAAAGCTTTAGCAAACGAACTACACGATCTTGTGCTATGCTTAGGATTGGGTCTTGTCCATCACATCATTCTCCTAATGATGTGATCTCGTTATCAATGACATTCAATGTCCATAATTAGGAAACCATGACCATCCGTTGATCAACGAGCTAGTCAACTAGAGGCTCATTAGGGACATGTTGTGGTCTATGTATTCACACATGTATCATTGTTTCTGGTTAATACAACTATAGCATGAATAATAGACAATTATCATGAACAAGGAAATATAATAATAATCATTTTATTATTGCCTCTAGGGCATATTTCCAACAAAATCTCCCCACCCTTCATCGGTCTAGACCAAATTACTCATTATGCTCATTAAGAAGGGCTCATTGGTGATCGGATCCTCCAAAGTGGAAGAAATCATCACTATAAAGAAAATTGCACAACCGGTATCTTGCCCGGTCATAGGCCATAGTCTTCCCCTTCCACTCCGGCCGAAGCACATCGCGGTGGTTCCACTCGATGACCGGCGTTGCCGAACATGGGGAAGCGAGCCGTCCTTTGCGCTGAAGCATATACCTTCGGGGCTCACGGCAGTCCGACAAGCGAGCTGCCGACCTGCCGTGCATAGGGAAGACGAAGAGATCCTCCGTAGCCGGCCGTAGACTAGTGTAGTGTATCCATGTTGTGGGGATGGAGCTCCGTACGACCGGACGTGCACATAGTTTTAGTTATTTTAGTTAAAACATGTCCAAAATGTAATGAATTTCGTCCGTTCCATATGAAATCCGTTGTGTTCTCATGAATTTCATCTGGTTTGTTGAAAAAATGTATGAAATATATGCAGACAATGTTGGATGGCGGCCTCTCACATCCCTGTCTGTGGACTGGTCCCCTCCTGTCCGCACCCCTTCAAGGCATTGTCCGGGGGCGGGGGGGTTGCTCGGTTGATTGGTGTGGTGGTTGTTTGATATGGGTTTGACGGTGGTGGTGGAGGTGGTGCGGCCGGTTTGGGGTTGACAACGGTGTTCTTCGAGGTTCGGTGATGGTGCCTTTGGCGCCGTAGGGCGGCCATTTGTTTCCTCCCATGAAGGTGTCTCGGCCATGTTGTCGTGCGTGCTCAAGAGCATCCAATGGCTTCCATTGTGTTGTGGCAAGCTTCGTGCTCTTGGTAATGTCTCAGTTCATTTTTGCTCATTGATGGCGCAAGATGCCTCCCCAACGTGCTAATCATTTTGTATTTTCATGGCGGAGCTCCGAGTCAAGGTTCGTGTTCAATTGCACTCTTTGGTTGTGGATGCTCCTCAGTTGCGTCGTGGGGCTCTGTATGCATGCCAGTTCGATGCGTTTGGTTGCTTGCAAAGTCTGGTATTGTAATCCCTCGATGACACTCCACATCTGCTTCTGTCGTCCATGACGATGGTCTCTCTGTTTGCTAGCTAGGAATTGCTTGTCCTTGACGTCATTTTTTCATCTTCTTTCCCTTGTTACTTGTACGTTTTTTGACCCTTTTTCTTGGGGCCAACTTGTTCAGGTTTTTGATTTGGTTCTTATATAAACTGGATCAGTCAAAACCTACGAGGTAACTCTGGCTTTTGTCCGCTTGTGAGCAATATATTTAGGTGGGAGAACTCTCCCCGGTTCATTCCTCAAAAATACTCCCTCCGTCCGAAAATACTTGTCATCAAAATGGATAAAAAGAGATGAATGTAGAAGTAAAATACGTCTAGATACATTCCCTTTTATCTATTTTGATGACAAGTATTTTCGGACGGAGGGAATAGAAAAAAACGGCTCGAATACAATCCGCTATCAGCTAGTAGTAGCCGGACACACCATCACACGGACGTTTTTGTTTTTGCACCATGTATGTCGCCGGCCGGCCACTCGCAGCGCGCGCTTGTGCGGAGTAGTGGCCCTATGGACGAGTTCGCGCCCCATGCCGTGCGTCCCCGTGCACGAGGGAGCCGGTCTGGTGTGGGCACGCCTTCTTGGCGCCATGCTCCCACCGGCGCGTCGCCTCGCCATGCCGCTCTGGACTTTGTTTCCGTCCGTCTAGGTCTAGGGCACGATCCCATCTGCTAGATCGTGGGCACATGCCGGAGGTGAGACGAGAGGCCGACGGCTTTGGGCGAGCATTGACCCGGATTGCATGGCGATTGTCACGAAATTTCTTCTGCTGATGCACCGCGTCCGTAGTGGTGGTTGGGTACATACACCGGCCAGAATGATGGCCGGTATACACACGCTGGCTACGTTTTCCACGGGCATTTCCCATTCTTGGCACTGTGCGGCCGGCTACCGAACTCCGCTGTGCAACCGAGGGCATTGCTCCACGTACGCGGACATGAACAGCTCCACCACTTGGTACCACTACTACAGTCTGTCAAATGTCTGCTGCTACCACCAAACACGGGACAAAGGTCAAGTAATGCGATCGCATATTCTCCATGTAGTACCAGGCTGGGAAACAGCATTTTGATTTTAGACCAAAGCCAACGCATCGGTTGCTCTGCTCGGAATTGATGGAGCGCGCGGTGGCCAGGCGACAGCGCATGCGGGCGGCGGGCCGGCGGCAGCAGCACCTGCAACCCTCCCTCCCTCCCTCTCGATCTACGACGGCCGGCCACTACAAGCGGCAAGGCTAGCTAGCTGGCGTGCGTACGTTAATACTCTGCTGCTGTGTGTCTGTCACCCCCAGGCCGTCCGTCCACGCGGGCATCATCACCGCTCCGCCCGGTCGCTCCGCCGGGCATGATGGCCGTGCCGTGCCGTGCCACGGGCGCGCTCGAGAGCACCGCATTAACTCCCCCCTGACGCGCCGCTCCAGCTACCTCCCACTCCACTGCGCCTGCTCTGTTCATCCACTGCTCGCTGCCTCTGCCGCTGCGACTCCCAGCATAATTGTGCACCAAGCGCAGCAGCCTATGTCGACGTACTTGTACTACGCTACTTCTGTCTAGCACATGCCGTGCACGGTCATCGACCACACAAGGCCGTCAACCGAACCGTCCAAGCTGATCGAGTACGCTCCACTCGTTTGTGCTGATGATTTTGGCCACATCAGTAACCCACTATGAGCAGCCTAATTACGCGCGAGGTTTTCCAGGTGAAAGGCTCGATGGCTCGATGGATCGTCGTCTCCGTTCCCCAGAAGCCAGAAACCTGGCGCGCGCACCTGTCCTGCCGGCCGGCCGGCAACCGAGAAGGACTGGACGGGGCCCGTGCAGCTGCAGCCATGATGACGATCCAACCCTGCCCCGCCATGTTCCTTTCCAACGCGCACCTCCGGGTCCCGGCTGGCTGTGCGCCCACCGGCGACGCCAGGCACCATGGAGTGAGGTCGACGGATCGGCGCGCGCTGTCCGTTCCGGCGAGGACAGAGGAACAAACTGGACGGACCGTGCCCCGGCTCTGCTATCGACTGTCTGTCACCCCGTGCATGCAGTATTAGGGACCCTCAGTATTATTAACCTGTTACTATACGTACATGCAGTGAGACAATCGATCTATGCTCTCATTCACATTTCATTCTAGCACTGACGACTCCAGCCCTATCTATCCCTAGAAGCAAATGGACCCTAGAAGCAAATGGAGTAAGTCCGATGGAACACTCGGATTGGAAAAGATAATTATACTTATAGGCATGGATGAAAAAAGAGCTTGAAAATTAGTTTAAATCGAACTCAAAAGCAACTAGGCAATCCAACTTCAAAACCACGGATAGTGGACGCCCCTGACCTAAAAGAATGCGAAAACTTGGCTAGACTATGAGCTTTTCTATTAGACTCTCTACCTTCGAACCTAAAATCACAATTAAACATAGTAGCTCTATGAAGAATCTCACATAAAAACCAGCCCCCATGCAAAAGAGATAGTGAAATACATAATCTTTATTTACTGCACATGTTTCGGGGTGGCTCTAATTGAGGAACGCGCGTTCCGGAGCCTCTCAAGAGTCATTTGAGATGGGTTGAGAGCGCGCTACTTACCCTTCGCCACGTGTCGTGCTTCCTTCGTATTTTTTTCGCACGCATTTTCAGCCTTTTAAATGTTTTTTTGGTTTTTTCCCGGCTTTCGGGTTTCCACCTGTATTTCTTAGTTTTTCGACAAAAAAAAGTTGAATTCTTTTTTTGCGTGAAAAAACGTGATTTTCTTTGCTTCCATGAGAGGCACGGCCGTGCCTCTCAAAAACGAAAAAAAAACTTGTTTTCTTATGCTTCCGCGAGAGGCATGTCCGTGCTGATAGATCCTATGGATCGGGTAGATTAGAGATTAACGGTAGGCTACCTTCTCCTTGGCTCGAGGAGCCCGAGGCGGTGGCCATGGTGGAAGGGCGATGGCGTGGGCAGCGGCGGAGGTGGTGCTTCCCGTCGGCCTACGCTAACCCTAGATCGGTAGGGATGTCGGTGGGGGGCTGCGGCGCACGGTGAACCTCGTACCATGTGCGTCCGGCCCCCACCTCTTTTATGTAGCGCGGCGACAAGGGCCCACCAACCAGAGTTCGGTTGGGCGTCCCCCGATTAGGGCGCGAGTCAAGGGCCCATCGAACCATTGGGCTCGATCGAGAAGAGATCAACCTAACATTCTCCCCCTTGATCTCAACTTTCCTTTTCACTTCCGCGAGAGGCACGGTTTTGCTTTGGCGAGAGGCACGGTTTTGCTTCTTGGAAATGAAAAAAACATGTTTTTTTACCTTCCGTGAGAGGCATGGTTTAACTCTCGCGAGAGGCATGGCCGTGCCTCTCAGAAAAAGAAAACATATTTTTTCCTTTCACGAGAGGCACGGATTTGCTTCCACGAGAGGCATGGCCGTGCTTCTCGGAAACAAAAAAAAACGCATTTTCCTTTTTTTCCTCCCGCGAGAAGCACGATTGTTTGTTTCTGTGAGAGGCACGAATTTGCTTCCGCGTCTCTCGGAAATGGCTTTACGAAAGGGAAAAAAGTGTTCCCGATGTGATTTTTTCATTCGATTTTCTTCATGAAAAAAAATCATCAAACCTAACAACATGAAATCTAATTTTGAAGATCTCAACGCGAGGAATCCAAAGGTAAAAACGGTTTGAGTTTTGGATGCACGATTTAAAAAAGAAACATTTTAAATAAACAGATCTATGAAAAAAGAAAAAACTCACAGGTTGCGAGCCACTTGTCGCAATTCGGGAAAATGGGAGTGATCTTTAAAAGAAGTACTCCTTAATTAGTGATCTTGAATATTTCAAGCTAAAAAGGAAACATAAAAACCGGGCCACATGCCAAACAGATTTTTTGTTCTGAGGGGAGCCGAAGAGATAGAACAACAGGAATTGTGATTACACGCCCATTCATGTTTTGTTAAAACCGTCGCATCCCAAGCTCAACTCCTTTTACTCTCGAAAAAAAGGCCCAGTGTGGACTAAGCCCATGACGTGAACAATAGAATTTTGCCCCAATGTATCGGAATTCAACTAACTTCTGCAAAAAAAAACAAACCATTATACAACTTGAAAAATAATCAATCTCTACCCTAGATTTCGTTCATGTAACAAATTAACCAGAGGCTAACGTGGGCGCTTCGCCGCGCCGTTCTTCAATCATGGGGCTGTCTTTTTTATCTAGCAGGTTATTGCGGTCAATTGTGTTGTTTCAGTTTTAATTATTTGCATTGGCTTGAGTTTTAATTATATTTTTGTGGTGATTTTTTTGTCCGTATGTCGTGTTGAGGTGCTGCTAGAGACTGTATTTATTCTGAGAGTTGAATGGAGTTGTTCGGTGTGTGATTGTGATGCTCTTACGCATTCCGACCTTAGTGTCAATCCTTGAGAGTTCATATTCCACGCTAAAATCGTGAAATTGCGTTCACATGGGCTGGTTTGCGATGCTCCCACCCGCTTAGCTCGGCTCCCAGTTCCACTCATTAGCTTAGCATTTTTCTCGCTTGCTCCACAACTATCTTATAAAAAGCCGCCGTCATTTTATTTTGAAAAAGTTGGTTTACATTAAAAGATGTTCATGGATTTTAAAGAATCTCAGATTTATAAAAAGCTTCAAACAAAAAAATCATAACTTTTAAAAAATGATTGGGCTATAAAATATTCGTACATTTGAAATAAACTTTGCAAATTTTAAAATGTTCATGAAATTATCAAATATTCATGAATTGAATATGTTCGTATTTTTAAAAAAGTTCGTCAAATTTAAAAAATAACCATGAAAAAAATCTTCAGATTTTTCAAAAAAAATATATTTAAATCCACACACATTTTAATAATGTTCATAATTAAAATGTGAAAAAATCTGGAATCCTTAAACAAAGATATAGACCCTTACAGGCGGCCCAAGCGATCCCACAACCCTCGATGCACGAGGAGGATCCAAGTCTAGGGAGGTTAGTATATTGACAAGTATTGGGCGCGCTTCGCTGCACCTTTGTTGGGATTTCAAAAAATATAAATTTGTTTGAAGCATGTGGAAGATGATGAAGTGTATTTTTAAGTGCGGTGTTTTAGTGGGCTTTCTTGGTGATGTGATTGCATGTTATATGCTAATAAATAATACTTATGTGAGGAAGTTTCTTGTGTTGATGGTTGCATGCACTATTTGGTGCTACAGTGTAACATCTTGGCACTTTTTTATGGTGAGAGTGTACACATGACTTATGTGTTTCTACATGCTAGTTGCTGCCTAGTCAAAATCATAAATCAAATCCAAAATTAAGTACTTCAACTGAATGATAGAGCTCGTTGAGAATTAGTTGTTTCCGTCAAAATCATGAACTAAATTCAAATTTGAACACCCCCAATAAAATGGGGGCTCTAATATTAGGGAGTGATGTCTACTATGCAACCTTCTTCTTGTAGACTCATGTTAAGCCTCCAAGCGCAGAGTTTTGTAGGACAGTAGCAATTTTTCCCTCAAGTGGATTACCTAAGGTTTATCAATCTGTGGGAAGCGTAGGATGAAGATTGTCTCTCTCAAACAACCCTGCAACCAAATAACAAGAGTCTCTTGTGTCCCCAACACACCCAATACAATGGTAAATTGTATAGGTGCATTAGTTCGGCGAAGAGATGGTGATACAAGTGTAATATGCATGGTAGAATATATATTTTTGTAATCTGAATAAATAAAAAAAATAAGGTAACAAGTGATAAAAGTGAGCAAAAACGGTATTGCAATGCTTGAAAACAAGGCTCAGGGTTCATACTTTCACTAGTGCAAGTTCTCTCAACAATGATAACATAATTGGATCATATAACAATCCCTCAACGTGCAACAAAGAATCACTCTAACGTTCCTATCACGGAGAACATAAGATAAAATTGCTTGTAGGGTACGAAACCACCTCAAAGTTATTTTTTCTGATCGATCTATTGGGCTATTCCTATAAGTGTCACAAACAACCCTAGAGTTCATACTAAAATAACACCACATGTCACACATCAATCAAATCCTAATGTCACCTAGATACTCTAATGTCACCATAAGTATCTGTGGGTCAATTATACGATATGCATCACACAATCTCAGATTCGTAATATTTAATCCAACACAAAGAACTTCAAGAGTATCCCAAGATTTCTATTGGAGAAAGGAATATGAAAACAAGTACCAACCCCTATGCATACATTACCCCAATGTCACCAGGGGAATCCGTAAGTTGATAACCAAAACATACATCAAGTGGATCAATAGAACATCCCATTGTCACCACGGATATCCCATCACAAGACATACATCAAGTGCTCCCACATCCAAAGATTCAATCCGACATAACAAAACCTCAAAGGAAAAGATTCAATTCATCACAAGGTAGAGAGGGAAGAACACCATAAGATCCAACTGTAGTAACAAAGCTCGCGATACATCAAGATCGTGCCAAATCAAGAACACGAGAGAGAGAGAGAGAGAGAGAGAGAGAGAGAGAGAGAGAAAGAGAGATCAAACACATAGCTACTAGTACGTACCCTCAGCCCCGAGGGTGAACTACTCTTTCCTTATTATGGAGACTGTCGGGATGATGAAGATGGCCTCCGGCGATGTTTCCCCCCTCCGACAGGGTGCCGGAACGGGGTCCCAAGAGGTTTTTCTTGGATATAGAGGCTTGCGGCGACGGAACTCTCGATCTAGGTTTCTTTTTAGGGGTTTCTATATTTATAGGAATTTTTGGCATCGGAAACAAGTCAGGGGGTTCTTGAGACAGCGACAAGATAGGGGGGCACGCCCTAGGGGGGTGGGCGCCCTCCACCCTTGCCGTTGCCTCGGGACTCTTCTGGCCCAACTCTTGTGCTTCGACGATCTCTTTTTGTCCATAAAAAATCACCGTAAGGTTTTAGCCCATTCCGAAAACTTTTATTTCTGCACAAATAACGACACCACGGTAGTTCTGCTGAAAACAACGTTAGTCCGGGTTAGTTCTAATCAAATCATACCAGAACCATAGAAAATTGATGTAAACATGGCATGAGTACTTCATGAATTATAGATACGTCAGAGACGTATTAGCATCCCCAAGCTTAATTCCTATCATCCTCGAGTAGGTAAATGATAAAAGAAATAAGTTATGAAGTGTGAATGCTAGCAAGTGCACAAGTTTGATCAATGATAATTTCAATCACTTTTTCTAGCATCATTATATATCATAAACAATACCTCATCTCATAAACCGTCTCGTGATCAAGTAATAAGCTATTCACATGTTAAAGCATAGATCATAAACTTTCTTGAAAACTAACAAACTAGGTTCTCAGTCATCAAACAAGTGCAATTCATCTTATTTTTAGGAAGGGTATATGTAAGAGCTTTGATTTTGCAAATCCCACATACTCAACTATCATATAGTCTTCCATGATTTCTACCACTCAAAAAATATTTTTAGAACAAATAGCACCCATTGAACACAGAGAAAGATAGGGGCTTAATGTTTTGCCTCCCAACTTATTCATCATATAGATAATTGTCGACAATAATAATTTAGGATCAAATATATTTGAATGGTCATATATGCTTAGGTCTTTCCCCATCACATGATGCTTGCCAACTAAAGAGTAGGTTGGAAAAAGAAGGAATACTACCGACTCTTGCATAAAAGTAAAGATAGGCCCTTCGTAGAGGGAAACATGGATTTGTAGAGGTGCCAGAGCTCGAAGCTTTTAAAATAGAGATGGATATAATTTTGAGAAGTATGATTTCATTGTCAACATAACGACCGAGAGTTCTCACTATCTTCCATGCTAAACACATTATAGGCGGTTCCCAAACAAAATGGTAAAGTTTTTACTCCCCCTCCACCAACAATCACACTCCACGGCTGATCCGAAACAACGGGTACCATCCATACCAACAACAGTCCTGGGGGAGTTTTGTTTGATGATTATATTTGGATTTGACTTCGAGCATGGAACCGGGCATCCCGATTACCAACCACTTTCTCGTGAACGACAAGTTAATCAACACTCATCGTGAGAATAACCCACCTAGCATGGAAGATACTGACAACCCCTAGTCGCTGCATGAGCGATTCGAGCATACAAAATAGATTATTATTTGAAGGTTTAGAGTTTGGCACATGCAAATTACTTGGAACGACAGGTAAATACCGCATATAGGTAGATATGGTGGACACTCATGAAAGAAACTTGGTTCAAGGATTTTGGATGCACAAGCAGTATTCCCGCTTAGTACAGAAATTTTGGCTAGCAAGAGATTCTAAATAGCAAGCACCATATGTTGGAGGATCCATAACAATATAACTTCTATACAAATATACCCAAGCATAACTCATTATGTTGTCTTCCTTGATCAACTTCAACTAATTTGCTCATGTTTGAAAATATTTAATGGCACTCACAATCATAAAAGATGTCCAAGATAGTATATTTATATGTGAAATCTCTCTTCCTTCAATATTTTCTCATGAATTGTTCAAGTGACCAATACTACGTTTGCTAACTTTCAATAAATTTACCACATATACTTATTATATGTGAAGTCATTACTCCCCATGGGATAAGAATATGAAACATATATAATTTCAGATTTATGATATTCAATTCATTCAACCATTTACTCACAGGATATAAGTGAAGCACGAGAGTAAATGACAAACTACTCCAAAAAAGATATAAGTGAAGATCAATGAGTAGTCAAATAATTAAGTAGCTATGTGAAGACTCTCTCCCATTTAGAAAATTTAGATCTTAAGTATTTTATTTAAAACGATAAGCAAAACAAAACAAAATGACATTCCAAGGATAGCACATATCATGTGATGAAGCAAAAACTTAGGCTCAACCAAAACTAACCGATAGTTGTTGAAGAAGAAAGGTGGGATGCCAACCGGGGCATCCCCAAGCTTAGATGCTTGAGACTTCTTGAAATATTAATTAGGGATGCCTTGGGAATCCCCAAGCTTGAGCTCTTTTGTCTCATTAATTCCTATCATATCATGGTTTCCGTAAATCTTAAAAACTTCATCCACACAAAACTCAAGAAGAACTCCTGTGATAAGTTAGTATAAATCCATGCAAAACCTTATCATTCTCTACTGTAGAAAATCACTAAAATTATAATTTGACATTGCATACTAAATGCCTCTGCATATTTAATACTCCTATCCTCAAATAGAACCATTAACTAGCAAACATAAGCTAACAATGCAAACATAACAACAATCTGTCTAAACAGAACAGTCTGTAAAGAATGAAAGAGGAGTCATACTTCCCTAACTACAAAATTTCTGAAAAATTACCACACTGTAGAAATTTGTTGTTACTATTGTGTAAAAATTTCAAGATTTATCATGTTCTGACTTTCCAGAAGAATTCAGAAAATTATAGAAAACTTTCTGTTTTCAAAACAACAACATATAGACTTGTAAAATAAGCATGGAAAAGGCTATACTTGACTTTTTATTGAACTAAAAGATAGAAAACATGTCTCTAAATAACAACAAGTGAATATAAACAAAATAAAATGATGCTCCAAGCAAAACACATATCATGTGGTGAATAAAAATAAAGCCTCAAGTAAACTTAGCGATAGACGGAGACGAAAGAGGGGATGCCATCCGGGGCATCCCCAAGATTAGGCTCTTGCCA
The DNA here is from genome assembly GCF_002162155.2 of Triticum dicoccoides. NCBI lineage: Eukaryota > Viridiplantae > Streptophyta > Magnoliopsida > Poales > Poaceae > Triticum > Triticum dicoccoides. The sequence goes on from NC_041381.1 coordinate 663,824,133, forward strand.
TACTTATTCCATAGTCCATCAAATCTTTGCCCAAAACGTGAAAACTTCACAACACAAAACTCAACAGAAAATCTTATGAGTTCCATTAGTATAAGAAAATAAATCACCACTTATGTACTGTTGTGAACTCATTCTAAATTCATACTGGTGTTATATCTACTGTGTTCCAACTTCTCCGTGGTTCATACCCTCCGATACTACTCATAGATTCATCAAAATAAGCAAACAACACATAGAAAACAGAATCTGTTTAAAACATAACAGTCTGTAGTAATCAGGAAACTTCGTATACTTCTGCAACTCAGGCGTGTGACTTCAAAATAGATTGTTTTTTTGCCATGACTTCTACAAATGTCATTCCTTGATGAAACTTGTAAAGCACTTAAAACATTTTTCATTCTCTGATACCAATTTTTTTTGGATTTTTTTGAAACTTTTTAAGATTTTACTATTCATGGTGGTGTGATAAGAGCTAAAACTTGGATGGGCACTTACAAACACTTTTGTCATGCGTGCAAGTGACATTGACATACATGTGATGTTTTTCCGAACATTTTGGTATCTTATTTGCATTTTTCTTATTTAGTATGAATTAGTTATGAAGTTTTCAAAGTAACATTCAAACTGTCAAAGGGCAAAAGCACAAGATGATCAAAGTGGGTTGGACAGAACCGCTGGCTTTTGAAAACTAGGGGCAATCCTGTCAAGTGGGACACAACTAGGGGCATAAAACCAATTATCCCTTCTATATTTATAGGAATTTTTGGTGTCAGAAACAAGTCAGTGGGGTTCTCGAGGCAGCAGGAAGATAGGGGGGTTCCCGAGGCAGTGGCAAGATAGGGCAGCGCGCCCTACGAGGGAGGCACCCTCCACCCTGGTCGTTGCCTCGGGACTCTTCTGGCCCAACTCTTGTGGATCGAGGGTCTCTTTTCGTCCATAAAAAATCACCGTAGTTTTTTAGCCCATTCCAAGAACTTTTATTTCTGCACAAAAAACGACACCACGGTAGTTCTGTAGAAAACAGCGTCAGTCCGGATTAGTTCTAATCAAATCATACAAAACAATACAAAATTGTTGTAAACATGGCATGGCTACTTCATAAATTATAGATACGTTGGAGACGTATCAGGGAGCATTGTGAATTAGATGATGATTCATAGAAAGAAGGTGTTATGAGGACTGATGTGTTTTTTAGGTGGCGAGAGGGTGCAGAGGACTAATGTGTTATTACAAGCTAATTGTTGCCTATTAATTTAACAAATTATTGACCTAGTGAAAATTATGAATCAAATTCAAAATTGAATACCTCAACTGAGTGCGAGAGCTCATTAAGTAATAGTTGACCCGGTCAAAATCATAAACCGAATCGAAAATTGAACACCTCAATCGACCAAAAAATTCATACAAGTTGTAATTTCTTTGATAGCGATATACAGTGTCACCAAAGATTACGTTGAATCATCCTTGGATCCTAGGTGTATCTTGTTACTCTTGTAGTTGTCGGTGACTCTTAGATGGTTGGAGTCCTTTTGAAAGTTTCCTCGTTGCGGTGTGCTCTGGAGAATTTTGTAAATGTTCTATAGTCACCTCAAGACCAACCACTAGTAGTTTGAAGTCCTTCCTTTGGTGGGCTTGATAACCCACAAGTATAGGGGATCACAACAGTTTTTGAGGGTAGAGTATTCAACCCAAATTTATTGATTCGACACAAGGGGAGCCAAAGAATATTCTCAAGTATTAGCAGCTGAGTTGTCAATTCAACCACACCTGAAAGACTTAATATCTGCAACAAAGTATTTAGTAGCAAAGTAGTATGGAAGTAACGGTAACGGTGGCAAAGGTAACCGTAGTAGTTTTGTAGCAATCGTAACAGTGGCAACAGAGAAGTGACTAATCAAAGATCAATATGAAACGAGCTCGTAGGCAATGGATCAATGATGGATAATTATGTCGGATGCAATTCATCATGCAACAGTTATAACATAGGGTGACACAGAACTAGCTCCAGTTCATCAATGTAATGTAGGCATGTATTCCGAATATAGTCATACGTGCTTATGGAAAAGAACTTGCACGACATCTTTTGTCCTACCCTCCTGTGGCAGCAGGGTACTATTGGAAACTAAGGGATATTAAGGCCTCCTTTTAATAGAGTACCGGACCAAAGCATTAGCACTTAGTGAATACATGAACTCCTCAAACTACGGTCATCACCGGAAAGTGTCCCGACTATTGTGACTCCGGGGTTTGCCGGATCATAACACATAGTAGGTGACTATAACTTGCAAGATAGGATCAAGAACTCACATATATTCATGAAAACATAATAGGTTCTGATCTGAAATCATGGTACTTGGGCCCTAGTGACAAGCATTAAGCATGCAAAGTCATAGCAACATCAATCTTAGAACATAATGGATACTAGGGATCAATGTTGGAAATATGCCCTAGAGGCAATAATAAAATGATTATTATTATATTTCCTTGTTCATGATAATTGTCTATTCTTCATGCTATAATTGTATTAACCGGAAACAGTGATACATGTGTGAATACATAGACCACAAGATGTCCCTAGTGAGCCTCTAGTTGACTAGCTCGTTGATCAACAGATAGTCATGGTTTCCTGACTATGGACATTGGATGTCATTGATAACGGGATCACATAATTAGGAGAATGATGTGATGGACAAGACCCAATCCTAAGCATAGCACAAGATCGTGTAGTTCGTTTGCTAAAGCTTTTCTAATGTCAAGTATCAGTTTTCTTAGACCATGAGATTGTGTAACTCCCGGATACCGTAGGAGTGCTTTGGGTGTACCAAACGTCACAACGTAACTGGGTGACTATAAAGGTGCACTACGGGTATCTCCGAAAGTGTCTGTTGGGTTGGCATGAATCGAGACTGGGATTTGTCACTCCGTATGCCGGAGAGGTATCTCTGGGCCCACTCGGTAATGCATCATCATAATGAGCTCAATGTGACCAAGTGGTTGGTCACGGGATCATGCATTACGTAACGAGTAAAGTGACTTGCCGGTAACGAGATTTAACGAGGTATTGGGATACCGACGATCGAATCTCGGGCAAGTAACATACCGATTGACAAAGGGAATTGTATACGGGATTACTTGAATCCTCAACATCGTGGTTCATCCGATGAGGTCATCGTGGAACATGTGGGAGCCAACATGGGTATCCAGATCCCGTTGTTGGTTATTGACCGGAGAGCTGTCTCGGTCATGTCTACATGATTCCCGAACCTGTAGGGTCTACACAGTTAAGGTTTGATGACGCTAGGGTTATTAGGAAGACTTGTATGTGATTACAGAATGTTGTTCAGAATCCCGGATAAGATCATGGACGTCACAAGGAGTTCCGGAATGGTCCGGAGGTGAATATTTATATATGGGAAGTTGACATACGGTCACCGGAAAGGTTCGGGGCATACCGGTATTGTACCGGGGCCACCGGAAGGGTTCCAGGGGTCCACCTGGAGGGGCCACCTCTCCCGGAGGGCCTCATGGGCCGTAGTGGGAAGGGAACCAGCCCTTAGAGGGCTGGGCGCATCCCCCCCTTGGGCCCATGCGCCTAGGATTGGGGGGGGGGGAACCCTAAAGGGCCACCCCCCTTGCTTGGGGGGCAAGGTCCCCCCTGGCAGCCGCCCCCCTTCCTCCTCCCCCTATAAATAGAGGGGCGAGGGGAGGGCTGCAGACACACCTCCAAGGCGCAGCCCCTCCCCTCCCCAACACCTCTCCTCCTTCACAGAAGCTTGGCAAAGCCCTGCCGGAGTACTGCCTCTCCATCACCACCACGCCGTCGTGCTGCTGCTGGAGCTCTCTTCCTCAACCTCTCCCTCCTCCTTGCTGGATCAAGGCGCGGGAGACGTCTCCGCTCCATACGTGTGTTGAATGCGGAGGTGCCATCTGTTCGGCGCTAGGATCATCGGTGATTTGGATCATGACGAGTACGACTCCATCAACCCCGTTCTCTTGAACGCTTCCGCTCGCGATCTACAAGGGTATGTAGATGCACCTCTCTCTCTCTCATTGCTAGATGACTCCATAGATTGATCTTGGTGATGCGTAGATTTTTTTTATTTTCTGCAACGATCTCCAATAGTGGCATCATGAGCTAGGTCTATGCGTAGTTTCTATGCACGAGTAGAACACAATTTTGTTGTGGGCGTATATTTTGTCAATTTACTTGCCACCACTAGTCTTATCTTGTTTCGTCGGCATCGTGGGATGAAGAGGCCCGGACCGATCTTACACGTACGCTTACGTGAGACAGGTTCCACCGACTGCCATGCACTAGTTGCATAAGGTGGCTAGCGGGTGTCTGTCTCTCCCACTTTAGTCGGATCGGATTCGATGAAAAGGGTCCTTATGAAGGGTAAATAGAAATTGGCATATCACGTTGTGGTTTTAGTGTAGGTAAGAAACGTTCTTGCTAGAACCCTATAACAGCCACGTAAAAACTTGCAACAACAATTAGAGGACGCCTAACTTGTTTTTGTAGCATATGCCTTGTGATGTGATATGGCCAAAAGGATGTGATGAATGAAATATATGTGATGTATGAGATTGATCATGTTCTTGTAATAGGAATCACGACTTGCATGTCGATGAGTATGACAACCGGCAGGAGCCATATGAGTTGTCTTTATTTATTATATGACCCGCGTGTCACTAAATAATGCCATGTAATTACTTTACTTCTTTGCTAAACCATTAGCCATAGTAGTAGAAGTAATAGGTGGCGAGACAACTTCATGGAGACACGATGATGGAGATCATGGTGTTATGCCGGTGACGATGATGATCATGGCGCCCCGAAGATGGAGATCAAAGGAGCAAAATGATATTGGCCATATCATGTCACTATTTGATTGCATGTGATGTTTATCATGTTTTTGCATCTTATTTGCTTAGAACGACGGTAGTAAATAAGATGATCCCTCATAAAAATTTCAAGATAGTGTTTCCCCTAATTGTGCACCGCTGTGAAAGTTCGTTGTTTCGAAGCACCACGTGATGATCGGGTGTGATAGATCCTAACGTTCACATACAACGGGTGTAAGCCAGATTTACACATGCAAAACACTTAGGTTGACTTGACGAGCCTAGCATGTATAGACATGGCCTCGGAACACAAGAGACCGAAAGGTCGAGCATGAGTCGTATAGAAGATACGATCAACATGGAGACGTTCACCGATGATGACTAGTCCGTCTCACGTGATGATCGGACACGGCCTAGTTGACTCAGATCATGTATCACTTAGATGACTAGAGGGATGTCTATCTGAGTGGGAGTTCATTAAATAATTTGACTAGATGAACTTAATTATCATGAACTTAGTCTAAAACCTTTTGCAAAATGTCTTGTAGATCAAATGGCCCACGCTCATGTCAACCTCAACTTCAACGCGTTCCTAGAGAAAACCAAGCTGAAAGACGATGGCAGCAACTATACGGACTGGGTCCGCAACCTGAGGATCTTCCTCATAGCTGCCAAGAAAGCATATGTCCTAGAAGCACCGCTAGGCGAATCACCCGTCCCAGCGAACCAAGACGTTATGAACGCTTGGCAGTCGCGTGTTGATGATTACTCCCTCGTTCAGTGCGACATGCGTTACAGCTTAGAACCGGGGCTCCAAAAGCGTTTTGAGTAACACGAAGCATATGAGATGTTCCAAGAGCTGAAAATGGTTTCCAAGCTCATGCCCAGGTCGAGAGATATGAAGTCTCCGACAAGTTCTACAGTTGTAAGATGGAGGAAAATAGTTCTGTCAGCGAGCACATACTCAAAATGTCTGGGTTGCACAACCGCTTGTCCCAGCTGGACATTAACCTCCCGGATGAGGCGGTCATTGACAGAATCCTTCAGTCGCTCCCACCTAGCTACAAGAGCTTTGTGATGAACTACAATATGCAGGGGATGGTGAAAACTATTCCTGAGGTATTTTCAATGCTGAAATCAGCAGAGGTAGAAATCAAAAAGGAACATCAAGTGTTGATGGTCAATAAAACCACTAGTTTTAAGAAAGGCAAGGGTAAGAAGAACTTCAAGAAGGACGGCAAGGGAGTTGCCGCACCCGGTAAACCAGTTGTCGGTAAGAAGCCAAAGCACAGACCCAAACCTGCGACTGAGTGCTTTTATTGCAAGGGGAACGGTCACTAGAAGCGGAACTGCCCCAAGTACTTAGCGGATAAGAAGGCCGGCAACACCAAAGGTATATATGATATACATGTTATTGATGTGTACCTTACCAATACTCGTAGTAGCTCCTGGGTATTTGATACCGGTGCGGTCGATCATATTTGTAACTCAAAACAAGAGCTGCGGAATAAGAGGAGACTGGCGAAGGACGAGGTGATGATGCGCATCGGGAATGGTTCCAAGGTCGATGTGATCACCGTCGGCACGCTACCTCTACATTTACCTACGGGATTAGTTTTAAACCTCAATAATTGTTATTTAGTGCCAGCTTTGAGCATGAACATTGTATCTAGATCTCGTTTAATACGAGATGACTACTCATTTAAATCCGAGAATAATGGTTGTTCTATTTATATGAGAGATATGTTTTATGGTCATGCCCCGCTGGTCAATGGTTTATTCTTAATGAATCTCGAACGTGATGTTACAAATATTCATAGTGTGAATACCAAAAGATGTAAGATTGATAATGATAGTCCCACATATCTGTGGCACTGCCGCCTTGGTCACATTGGTGTCAAACGCATGAAGAAGCTCCATACAGATGGACTCTTGGAGTCTCTTGATTTCGAATCATTTAACACGTGCGAACCATGCCTCATGGGCAAAATGACCAAGACTCCGTTCTCCGGAACAATGGAGCGAGCAACCAACTTATTGGAAATTATACATACTGATGTGTGCGGTCCAATGAGTGTTGAGGCTCGCGGTGGCTATCGTTATGTTCTCACCCTCACTGATGACTTAAGTAGATATGGATATGTCTACTTAATGAAACACAAGTCTGAGACCTTTGAAAAGTTCAAGGAATTTCAGAACGAGGTAGAGAATCAACGTGACAGAAAAATAAAGTTCTTACGATCAGATCGTGGGGGATAATATTTAAGTCACGAGTTTGGCACACACTTAAGAAAATGTGGAATTGTTTCACAACTCATGCCGCCTGGAACACCTCAGTGTAACGGTGTGTCCGAACATCGTAATCGCACTCTATTGGATACGGTGCGGTCTATGATGTCTCTTACCGATTTACCGCTATCATTTTGGGGATACGCTTTAGAGACAACTACATTAACTTTAAATAGGGCACCCTCTAAATCCGTTGAGACGACACCGTATGAATTATGGTTTGGAAAGAAACCTAAGTTGTCGTTTCTAAAAGTTTGGGGATGCGATGCTTATGTCAAGAAACTTCAACCTGAAAAGCTCGAACCCAAGTCGGAAAAATGCGTCTTCATAGGATACCCTAAGGAAACCATTGGGTATACCTTCTACCTCAGATTCAAAGGCAAGATTTTCGTTGCCAAGAACGGGTCCTTTCTAGAGAAAGAGTTTCTCTCGAAAGAAGTAAGTGGGAGGAAAGTGGAACTTGATGAATTACTACCTCTTGAACCGCTAAGTACCGCAGCTCAGGAAGATGTTCCTGTTGTGCCTGCACCGACTAGATAGGAAATTAATGATGATGATCAAGGTACTTCGGATCAAGTGACTACTGAACTTTGTAGGCCCACAAGGACACGTTCCACACCAGAGTGGTATGGCAACCCTGTCCTGGAAATCATGTTGTTAGACAATGGTGAACCTTTGAACTATGAAGAAGTGATGGCGGGACCAGATTCCAACAAATGGCTTGAAGCCATGCAATCCAAGATAGGATCCATGTATGAAAACAAAGTATGGACTTTGACAGACTTGCTCGATGATCGGCGAGCGATAGAAAATAAATGGATCTTTAAGAAGAAGACGGACGCGGATGGTAATGTTACCATCTATAAAGCTCGTCTTTTCGCTAAGGGTTATCGACAAGTTCAAGGGGTTGACTATGATGAGACTTTCTCTCCCGTAGCGAAGCTGAAGTCCCTCCGAATCATGTTAGCAATTGCCGCATACTATGATTATGAGATATGACCAATGGACGTCAAAACGGCATTCCTTAACGGCTATCTTAAGGAAGAACTGTATATGATGCAGCCGGAAGGTTTTGTCGATCCTAAGAATGCTAACAAAGTATGCAAGCTCCAGCGATCCATTTATGGGCTGGTGCAAGCATCTCGGAGTTGGAACATTCGCTTTGATGAGATGATCAAAGCGTTTGGGTTTATGCAGACTTATGGAGAAGCCTGCGTTTACGAGAAAGTGAGTGGGAGCTCTGTAGCATTTCTCATATTATATGTGGATGACATACTTTTGATGGGAAATGATATAGAACTTTTGGACAACATAAAGGCCTACTTGAATAAGTGTTTTTCAATGAAGGACCTTGGAGAAGCTGATTATATATTAGGCATCAAGATCTATAGAGATAGATCGAGACGCCTCATAGGTCTTTCACAAAGCACATACCTTGATAAGATATTGAAGAAGTTCAATATGGATCAGTCCAAGAAGGGGTTCTTGCCTGTGTTGCAAGGTGTGAAATTGAGCTCGACTCAATCCCCGACCACAACAGAAGATAAAGAAAAGATGAGTGTCATCCCCTATGCCTCGGCCATAGGGTCTATTATGTATGCCATGTTGTGTACCAGACCTGATGTAAACCTTGCCGTAAGTTTGGTTGCAAGACTCCAAAGTAATCCCAGCATGGAACACTGGACAGCGGTCAAGAATATCCTGAAGTACCTGAAAAGGACTAAGGATATGTTTCTCGTTTATGGAGGTGACGAAGAGCTCGTCGTAAAGGATTACGTCGATCCTAGCTTCGACACAGATCTGGATGACTCCAAGTCACAAACCGGATACATGTATATTTTGAATGGTGGGGCAGTAAGCTGGTGCAGCAGCAAGCAGAGCGTCGTGGCGGGATCTACATGTGAAGCGGAGTACATGGCAGCCTCAGAGGCAGCGCATGAAGCAATCTGGATGAAGGAGTTCATCACCGACCTAGGAGTTATTCCCAATGCATCGGGGCCGATCACTCTCTTCCATGACAACACTGGAGCTATTGCCCTTGCCAAGGAGCCCAGGTTTCACAAGAAGACCAGGCACATCAAGCGTCGCTTCAACTCCATTCGTGAAAATGTTTAAGATGTAGACATAGATATTTGCAAAGTGCATACGGATCTGAATGTCGCAGATCCGTTGACTAAACCTCTTCCGCGAGCAAAACATGATCAACACCAGAACTCTATGGGTGTTCGATTCATCATAGTGTAACTAGATTATTGACTCTAGTGCAAGTGGGAGACTGTTGGAAATATGCCCTAGAGGCAATAATAAAATGATTATTATTATATTTCCTTGTTCATGATAATTGTCTATTGTTCATGCTATACTTGTATTAACCGGAAACAGTGATACATGTGTGAATACATAGACCACAACATGTCCCTAGTGAGCCTCTAGTTGAATAGCTCGTTGATCAACAGATAGTCATGGTTTCCTGACTATGGACATTGGGTGTCATTGATAACGGGATCACATCATTAGGAGAATGATGTGATGGACAAGACCCAATCCTAAGCATAGCACAAGATCGTGTAGTTCGTTTGCTAAAGCTTTTCTAATGTCAAGTATCAGTTTCTTAGACCATGAGATTGTGTAACTCCCGGATACCATAGGAGTGCTTTGGGTGTACCAAACGTCACAACATAACTGGGTGACTATAAAGGTGCACTACAGGTATCTCCGAAAGTGTCTGTTGGGTTGGCACGAATCGAGACTGGGATTTGTCACTCCGTATGACGGAGAGGTATCTCTGGGCCCACTCGGTAATGCATCATCATAATGAGCTCAATGTGACCAAGTGGTTGGTCAAGGGATCATGCATTACGTAACGAGTAAAGTGACTTGCCGGTAACGAGATTTAACGAGGTATTGGGATACCGATGATCGAATCTCGGGCAAGTAACGTACCGATTGACAAAGGGAATTGTATACGGGATTACTTGAATCCTCGACATCGTGGTTCATCCGATGAGATCATCGTGGAACATGTGGGAGCTAGCATGGGTATCCAGATCCCGCTGTTGGTTATTGGTCGGACAGCTGTCTCGGTCATGTCTACATGATTCCCGAACCCGTAGGGTCTACACACTTAAGGTTCGATAATGCTAGGGTTATTAGGAAGACTTGTATGTGATTACCGAATGTTGTTCGGAGTCCCGGATAAGATCCAGGACGTCACGAGGAGTTCCGGAATGGTCCAGAGGTGAAGATTTATATATGGGAAGTTGACATAGGGTCATTGGAAAGGTTCGGGGGCATACCGGTATTGTACCGGGGCCACCGGAAGGGTTCCGGGGATCCATCGGGAGGGGCCACCTCTCCCGGAGGGCCTCATGGGCCATAGTGGGAAGGGAACCATCCCTTAGAGGGTTGAGCGCATCCCCCCTTGGGCCCATGCGCCTAGGGTTGGGGGGGAAACCCTAAAGGGGGCGCCCCCCTTGCTTGGGGGGCAAGTTCCCCCCCTTGGCCGCCCCCCCTCTAGATCTCATCTAGAGGGGGCCGACCCCCTTCCTCCTCCCCCTATAAATAGAGGGGCGAGGGGAGGGCTGCAGACACACCTCCAAGGCGCAGCCCCTCCCCTCCCCAACACCTCTCCTCTTCCGCAGAAGCTTGGCGAAGCCCTGCCGGAGTACTGCCTCTCCATCACCACCACGCCGTCGTGCTGCTGCTGGAGCTCTCTTCCTCAACCTCTCCTTCCTCCTTGCTGGATCAAGGCACGGGAGACGTCTCCGCTTCGTACGTGTGTTGAACGCGAAGGTGCCGTTCGTTCGGCGCTAGGATCATCGGTGATTTGGATCACGACGAGTACGACTCCATCAACCCCGTTCTCTTGAACGCTTCCGCTTGCGATCTACAAGGGTATGTAGATGCACCTATCTCTCTTGTTGCTAGATGACTCCATAGATTGATCTTGGTGATACGTAGAATTTTTTATTATTTTCTGCAACGATCTCCAACAATCAAACCCTAACAAAACTAAGTCGATTACATGGTAAATCTCATCCAACCCATCACCGTCCAGCAAGCCTACGATGGGATTACTCACGCACGACGGTGAGCATCATGAAATTGGTGATGTAGGATGGTTGATGATGACGGTGGTGACGGATTCCCCTCTTCGGAGCCCCGAACGGACTCCAGATCAGCCCTCCCAAAGAAGACTAGTAGAGTGTCCGTGCGTTGCCACGGGCTCTTGAACTATTTTGCAAGAGTTACATGTTAAATTACAAATGTATAAACAATATAACACAAACACAATTATTGAATAATTGAAGTCCATTTGTGTAATGTAAATTGATAACAAAAAGAAAGATTAACGACATGTCCATGTAACAGACTAAGCGATGTTCCAACTAAACATCTATTACAAAACTATCCATATCTAGATGATGCACTTAAGAAATTCTTTCACGATATCAAGAAAGTTGTCTTTAGCTTCATTCCCACGATGATTTAGCAAGTATAATAAAAACCCTTCCTCAACTCATACCCATCCTCCACAAACAATATGTGTAGTTAGTATGAAAATTTCACGCCGAAGGTCTTAAAACAATACTCACCACGCAAACCGGCTTGACCAATAGATTACCGTTCCACCAGAGCATAAAATGAAAAACAAAATAGCCAGACACATTCCTGCAATTTTTTAAATTAATAGTAAGAATATAGTGATAACAAAAATAAATGTTTTTATTATGAATTCATTACCCATCTATACTCGTTGGAATACCAAACGGAAATAAACATTGCCATTTAGATATATCAGAATTCCAACCAGGCAGCTTTATTTCAAGTGCTTCTTTGAAATCTCTTGCAGAACTTCTTAATTTTAGTGCATGCCTCAAATTTTCATCCTCTGACGATTGTGATGTTTGAATAAGGTCCATAATATATAGACGACGTGCCTCTTTGTCGATGACATACAAGATGTATCGGCCGATGGATGCATAGGAAAGATAAATCTACAAGTGGAGCTATTACAAACAACAATAAACCATGATAACAATAGACAAAATACTTTACTTACCATGTTGCACGATGAGATGTTGTCCATCCTAGGCCAGCTATCAAATAATGTCGCCAACGTCTGGATAGTTTCCTTCTCGCAAAACTTCTGACCTCGTGTTGACTCTAGCATCTTGGACTAAGTAAAAGAAGAGATATTGTTGCAAAATGTTGATACTAATGCCCGTGCGTTGCTACAGGCAACAATGTAGGAAAATGAGTCAATAATCATGCTTTAACAATTTCATCAATAAATAAGTGCACAATTTTAGTTGATATATCACAATGTTTTAATTTAGCCTTCACATGAAGGTTCAATATCACAATGTTGTAATTTCTCCTTTACATGAAGGTCCACCGGAAGAGGAATCATGGTCTCCTCCATCTTGTCAGCATTAATTTGTTGAACATCACACTCAATGGGGTAGTGCTCCTTCACCGGAATGTCATATTTGATGCTATTAGGTATCCTACGCCTGTATTAAGCAACTTTCTAGCAATGATGATTTATTTCTCATAAAAACAAGTTCTGATAATGTACATGCCATCAATTGTTTAGCTCCCTAGTGTGCTCAACGAGCTTGCGTCATCGTTACTCTCCTACATCTCTGACCCCTGTTGGCCGAACAACCATTGTAGTTGGAGGAGAGTGACCCGCTGCTCCACTTCCATAATCTTTAGAGACTCCAACCTCATTATGGCCCTCGTGAGCCTCCTCCCCGCCTCATTCCTGATCTTGAACCATCCTAGAGATGGATGTGCACATCAAGAACCAGCACTAAACTTATAGACAGGGTGATCTTAGTGGATCCCCGCCTCACTCCTGATCTTGAACCATCCGAGAGATGGATGTGCGCACAAAGAACCAACACTAAACTTATAGACGGAGTGAGCTTAGTGGCTTGAGGCAGGTGTCAGTAAGGACATGAAGGCATGGTGGTGTGCTCCTCATTGCTGGCGCGAGGGCCGGAACAAACATAATCGACCGTGCTCAACGAGCCCGCATGACCGTTCCTCTCCTACATCTCAGACCCCTGTTGGTAGAAACCACTTCCATAATCTTTAGAGACTCGGGCCTTTTGATGGGCCTCGTGAGCCTCCTCTCCAACTTGTTTCGGATCTTGAACCATCCGATAGTTCCCCTCAAGCTCGTGAAACTGTAAGCAGCCACCAAATCCCAGAGCAAAAATTTCAAGATGTATTGACCAAATAGGAATTGAAGGAGTTGACGCATGGGTGCTACAGAGTAGTGCATCAACTTTTTTTTCCTCTCAACATTTTCAAGATCAAACATGCCAAATCATTTGCGTCAGGTCAAAGGAGAGTTGTCATGTACATAACCGGGCCTAGTTCAATGTAAGAATTTTTTATGTAAAGAAAGAATCAAACAACTACAAGAACAAAAAGCATTGATGAGTTTGTACAGAAAAGACCTTGGCAAATCTTTTTAATGTATCTCATGTTTGGTCTAGAACAAAAAGATGTTGATTAGATCATTTTGACACTATAACATCCTTTAAATTATCATGTTTTCAGTACATTATATTCCAGCACCATCTTTCCTTGGTTCCCACAGAAACCGAGTATTAAGCACCAAGTCGCTCTCCTTACCTATAGCTATAGGACACCTAGTGAGCATATTGGGCACCTTCGGAACAATCACTTATGCAGACAATTTCATCTTTGGAAGTACAGCCCAAATGCAAATTTCCTAGCTCAGGGAACATTAGACAACACAATACCAAGTGCAAAAGTAAAGTTTATGAATTCATGCCGACAAGAAAGTGCTTGCAGAATTAATATAAATTATCGTCCATTTTGCAAGCTCTTATACAATCAGCAGCACGATTAACCTGCATCCTCACAACCTAAAGCAGAAAGTACAAAATCAGTTATTAAGTCACCACTAAAATTGGTCCCAAAGACAAAAGAGCATTGTTTCGAATGAGAATTGGTGCAGTAAGTGGGCATCTTGCCACGGCATACAAGCCATAGGAGTATAATTGGATATCACAAATGTTAAAGCTAGAACTAAGCATAGTATCCCATTTTCAAAGCACAAACTTGTCACGTTCTTTGTTTTTTAAACAATCCATGCAAAGCATCTCTATGAGCAAGAACTATCTTGTGGAACAAAATTTTAAAATAAGGAGGAATGATAAAATCACAATAAATGGCAAGTCCGCACCTCAACGGCAATTAACTCAATACAATGGGTAATGGGGAGCTTGGGCAGCGCCACTCCTTGTTCCAGTAAAACCAAATCAAACAACAGAAAATTCTCTATGCAGACACGCAGACAAGCAACATGGACATCCAAGCACTATTTGCCCATGTCACCCACCACCTCCTTGTCGTCATCCACAGCTGTGGGAAGCGAATGTGGTGACCTACAACAACGGATCTTTAGGCCTTTGAGATGAGAACGAACCATCCCTTACTGGCTACACATATATTATAACCAATGCACCGCCTACTGCACTTTGCCCTCGGCCTCTGGTTCATGCAACTTTCTACAGAGCTCAAGAGAGGAAGAGGAGAAGTAAACTGAGAGATTTACCAAGCCGGCGGCGAAGAAGATGACAAGAGACTCACAGAAGCAGCTATAGTGACAGCGGTGTGGATGAGCTTGAGCAGGGTCAAGACCACATCTCTATATCACCATATGAAAGTGTCATCAACACATACAACATGTACAGTTTTCAAGGAGAAAAGAGGAGCATAAATCATGCTTATTTTTCATACACTAACTATTAACCAGTACAAATCTGCATAAAGCAAACTGGCAGGTCATATTATTGTAAAAATATAGGGAAATGCACCTGTATAAGTTGCTGGGTAGAGTAGTAGTTTGTTCTCGCCTTCAACTCATCAGTCTTGGCCTACATTTCAGCACAATGCTTTAATAATTTACAGAAAATACGCAAGCTTAGCCAATCGATGGTGATATCCTTCCAACGGTTTAAGCTACCATACTTTGCATTTTTGGTGAAAGAGCTATGCACCCAACCCCAAGTCATATATCATCTAAGTCCAAGTGTCCAACGACAATAGCAAAGCTACGAAGCACACATTCAAAAGGCATGAACAAACATCAACAGCAAGTTATGAAGCAATCTATGAAATTCGATGGACACTTGGACTCCATGGGCAAAACTAAATAACAACAACCAACAAGTTACGAAGCATCAACAAGATATTATGCTTCTCAATGACAATTAAATCCATGGGCACTAAATAATTAAATCAAATCCATCTTCAATGAACCTCTATGATTATTTTCACCTAGCATCATGTATATTTTGACTGGACATGAAGCTTTTCATAACCAGATCACTTGCGTACAATGTTTGCCTTCAGATATGTGCAGAGATATAACTCCAGGTGACAAGATGGGTAGCTAACTATGCATTAATCTATGTATGTGTGGCCCACATCTAAATTGTACTTTTAACTCAAACATAACATAGACATAGGTACTCACGCCGAGCAGCCAACGTCCCAATCTACTAACGCATCAAATACTCACCTCAGTTCGACCCACGGCGAACAACATGCTCCACTGCAAAGCTGATACACCTACAATCGAAAAAATAGGTTCAAAATCAACCAGTTTATGGTGGCATATGGTTTTCTTGAAACACTTTTAGTGATGCCAAAGTCTCGGTCTCCATCAACGTCAGGAATATCCTGAAAGCTCCGGACATCAATAAAAATATGCTTGATGATACCAAAAGTATAGAGTCATTGCATGTTTAATTACGTTGAATATAGCTATGACGGCAGAGAACCAACACATGGACAATGTTGCAAACACCAGTCATTTTGTTGCTGCCAAGGGCCTTTTCAGAACATGTCGCTGCAAAATGAATCATCAAACACTGACGAAGGAAGCCAAGTAAATAAGTATGAATTTCTAGTGCTACTGAAGATGTGTACTGTGCCGAGTGCCTGCATATGTGCAAAGAAAGGTAATTGGACCACGATAGCCCTCACAAATAGGATACAAGATGCAGCGAGGAGTGTGTGTCGTTCCCACCGGAGCATCGGAGCCTGAAAAGGATCAAATATGAGATGAAAATGATCATCACTTGGCGTTTGATGGTTTCATGGAATTTACTTTCCAATTCTCATGATGGTAAGTGCTACTTACCTCAATGGAACACTTCCAAGAAGGAAGCTGATAATTAAAGCACACGTCAGTGGCACCGATCCGAAACAGATCCAGTGTTAAAGCTCTGAAAACAACAAAACTTAAGTATTTAGACTTCAGCCATATTTTCCACACCATAACACCATTATGTTGAACCTAATATACTATGATCAGGAATGTGACCACTAAGAGTACTCCAGTTGCTACTGAAAATCGCCCAGCTACAAATGGAAAATCTGGCTTGTTGATCTCCAAAATAGAGTATAATTTATACTAAATGATTGTACAGTATAAAGGATTAAGAAGGTGCATTTTCTCAAAGCACAAGGAATAAAATACAACCTTTTCAATTTGAATGTCGTATAGCTGATTCAGCCCTACCACGTAAATCTTCATACATAAAGCAGCAGCCAAAGCGTGCACAGAAAGTGAAAATTTTGATTTTTTTTAAAGAGTAACAATGTAGAATTTTCATACACAAATGGCTAGGTATATATCTAGTTGCCAAATAATATTACTCGTAACAGATAAAAATCTATAATAACTCTTAGTATCGTAGTAGTAAAATCATCTAGGCTCTTCATTGACACGAGAGACACTGAAGTTATCCCTATAATCTAACAATACAATAAACATAAGAAAGAGCGCATCAAGCAGTGTGCATCAAAACTACATATGTAGATTGGAACTAAATATGACAAATCTCACAGTGCCAAAGATTGTGTGTGGTCTGCAGAACTGATAGAAAGCGTGCAATTTCTTCAAAGCATCTTGGCTGATTTCCTCAAGCCAATTGGCATCAGAACCGGTTTTTGAACTGACATCAACGGTTTTGATCACGAGTAACCTTGCTGCATCCAGCTTGGAGGGCTAGATAATCATCGCTGCACTGCCTCATTGTGTTTCTTCTAGGGCTAGTAGCTTGAGAAGTGGCACTGAATTTATGCATCACAGTAGTAGCACTGCTGTTTAGAAACAAACCAACAGATGTTAGCATGATGCACGCGGACAAATGAAACATCACATCAAAGAAGATATACTTAACTTTGAAAATGACCTGCAAAAGCTTCCACTGCATATCGACCTCTAATTTGTGAAGTGGATGACACAACAGTTTGGCACATCTAGTCAAATATATCTGCTACTCCCTCCGTAACAAATATAAGAGCATTTATATCACTAAAGTAGTGATCTAAATGCTCTTATATATCTTTACAGATGGAGTAAATTTTTGTTGCATAAAGAACATGCTTGATAACTTCCATTTGTGTAAGAAACCACACATATTTCAACACATTTATCAGCAGGGAACCACACATAGTTTTGGTCCATAGGTTCCAGTCTGCCCGAGATCTCTTCTACGTAAAAATTGTCCTAATGGCCCCTCCTCCCGTTTCTGTCAAACCAATTCTCATTAAAATTTCTCAAACTCTAGGAGGACTCCACAAACCTGCAAATAAGTGCTCATAAGAACCACACCCCAAGGGATACACATGGAAGAAAACAATGAACATTCTAGTAATTCAGTTAATGGGCAGTGTGCATAGGGAATCATATTGACTATATGATGTTGTGTCGATGATGTACAAAAAAGCTTGGCAATAGGATCAATGGCAGCATACTGATGCCGATGCCGCATTTTCATAAAGTTGTCTAGTCTAAACGAACAAGCATACCATGTTGGAATTTCTAGTGACACGATGATGTGAAACTGAATTGAAAATAGAATTCTAGTACTAAATATAAATTTAAAAATACGTCTACAATTCACTTCCCTACATCAACTAAGCTTTAGTTCAAAACTTCAAATGCATGAATTTTGGGGAAGCACAGACTAATTCATGGATAAAGCAGAAAAGAATTGGCACAAGGGCAGTGACTGAATATTTTGTAGTGGTAAAGACATGTCTGAATATTTTTTATGTTGTCCTATCTGAAATTTCCATCTCCTTCACCTTCATCAACGTTGCGGACAATGTCTCGAGCGTTGCGGACGCGACAGAACACAGAGGCCGGTGGCCGTGGCAGCGTTAAACCGCTTCTTGGAGCCGGTGCTGCCGCCGCACAGGGCAAAAGTGAATGCGCTGCGGCGGTCGTGCAGCTGTAGTCATTCTCAGTGATGTCGAATGCGTTCAGCGCTGCCCCAAGGCTATGCCTTGTCATGGTGATGCTCACCTCCTGGCACTGAACAATGTCCAGCACATCCCGTGCCTGACATCCATGGTTGCATGAGCATGCAGCTGCAAGTGAGCTCAACACTGAATCGTGCACCATGTACATGACAGTGCCATCGTATTCACAAGATTACCTGGTCTCTGGCGTTGTCCCTGTTGTTGGTGGCGATGGAGATCCAGCCGCGGTGCACCAAGCGTCTACGCAGGCGGCCTCACAAAGGGGGCCTCTGGACGGCACTATGGCGAACTCTAAGATCGTCGACCCATTCCAGAGCCTGGATCGTGCCGCGCCACGTGACGACCACATCACGACGCCCGCGCGCGCCTTTCCCTCGTCCGTGGTGGATCCCATCGCACCGTGCTCAGTGGTGGAGGCTGGATCCCATCGGGAGGGACAATACAGGGCCAATGGCGGACGGATATGGGTGGAGGGCACAGCCATCGCGGCGCCAGTGGAGACCGTGGTTATGCAGCGTCGCAGGCGGTGATGTGTGCAGAGGAGGATCGCGGCGGCTCCTCTCGGACCTCGGCGGCGGCGGCTCCCCTCGCATCTTGGCGGCAGCGAAGTGCTCTGCTATGGCGGCTGGGGCAAACAGATCGAGGGGAGTCGAGTTGAGCCTCGGTGGTTCTCGCTCGAGCGGCGGGGGCGAGGGATGGAGCAGCGAGCGATCGCTGGTTTTTTTTAGTAGGTTTTTTTTCGGCCCTTTTTCTCTGGTGCGACGGGAGGACTGTCCTTGGATCGACGGACGTGGAGGGATCCCTGGGGTTTTTTTGGTCGACGTGTGGGAGGGAGGACAAAAATAAACCTGGGGAGGTGGGACGAAAATTAACCGGAGATGGGAGGATGACGAAAAAAAACCAGAGGTGGGAGGATGACGGAAAAAAACCAGCGAAATTAAATCGCGGAGACTATTCATCAAGTCGTCCATTAGGAGTACAGATTAGGGCTTGGCGGCGGCTCCGTATCGTAAAACGCGATGAATCCTTCTCCTTCATTTTTTCTCCCTGAACGTGAATATATAGAGTTGGAGTTGAGGTCGGTGGAGGTCTAGGGGACCCACGAGGTAGGGGGCGCGCCCTAGAGGGGTGGGCGCGCCCTGCACCCTCGTGGACAGGGTGTGGTTCCCCTTTGTTGATTCTTTCACCAATATTTTTTATTAATTCCAAAACGTGACTCCGTGAAGTTTCAGGTCATTCCAAGAACCTTTATTTCTGCACAAAAATAACACCATGGCAAGTTTGCTGAAAACAACGTCAGTCCGGGTTAGTTCCATTCAAATCATGCAAGTTAGAGTCTAAAACAAGGGCAAAAGTATTCGGAAAAGTAGATACGTTGGAGATGTATCAGGGCTCAAGGAGAGCCTATGATGAAACTCGGGAAGCTTTATCTCTTGCAATCATCCAACTGCTATTAGCACTCTCTTAACAGTGTGAACTGCATGATACATCCATGTCTTTAACTTGTGGTTAATCCATTCCATGCCCCTTTACTTTTGCCTGTGCTTGCTATTTTGTTGTTGCTCTTACTTAACTTGTGTAGCTAGCTTTGCCTTGCCATAGAGGTTGTTCTCACCTTAAATGCCATTTCCATAGAACTTATGTATCCACACTAGTCCTTAAATTGTTATAGTCTCATATTTAGCCCATCTAGTCAACCCATCGATCCCTTCATAAACATTAAAGATATATTGACAATGACAACACCAATAAACAAGCAATGCCAACAATCGAGAATAGATTCTTTCCGTAAATATCTAGCTTACTCTAGGATTATCCCTTCTAAGTACTCACCCTAAAATCATGCACTCTAGAAACCTCTGTCAATTTTAGCGCTTTGTGCCATGAAATGTAAGGATAATAAAATTGCCACAAACACATACATATGTACATGCATTTCATATAAGTTCCACAAATTAATATATGAAGACATACAATTTTGTTCTTTTTATATTGCCCTAAGATAGAAAATCCAGTTAAACCTAAAATAATAATTAAGAGGCCATGTCTTGAAATGAAATAACTAGCTTCACTTTGTTTTCAATATATGCTTTTATTGTAGTACACATGCACATTCCAAATCTAACGTTAAAATTATGCAATAAAAACTGCATCTTAATATTTAGACACATTATAACATGATTATTTTTTTGTAATATAATATAAAAAACTATATAGGTAAGTTTGTATGTCGACATAGTTTGTTATAAAAGTAAAAAGTTCAATATAATAAGTGATAAATGTCTTACTTAATGGTACTAATTTACCATTAGACCAGATGAAAGTGGCCACGAGTATTGTTTGTTGATGTATGATAGGAGTCGGTACAGATACTAAGCTCCCATGAATTACTGGGTTGTGTTTCATCGAGGCTTTAGCCAACGCTTGTGACCCCACTTGTAAATGGGTGGATCCTGGTAATCATCTGTTCACTGCCCTTGCTGATGTGTACCTGGCAGGTGGGCACTCGATCATAGTCGGTTTGCCCCTTCATGCCCTCCAAACACCATCGCCACTGAACCTAGCGGTATCAAATCAACATGAGGTTGTACTGGCATTGAAGGCATAAGTTTGAATTATTGTTATCGGTCTTCAAATCTGAGCAAATACAACACACACATAAATTGGGGAAGCTTATTTTGTTATGTTCATAGCCTTCTCATCCACATTTGTTATGTCAATGGATTATGATATTTCTTTCCGGTCTGACCCGACTGAAGCTCTCATGTCATCTTTTATTGTTTTTATTACTAATCACATGTGTGATATCATATCTGAATACTTTGAAGGTTCCTCAAGGTTTATCGCAATTGGCATTGTTTTTGTGGCAATTTTCTGTGGGCGCAAACTCGTGAGGTATTGGATGATGATGGAGTAGTCCAGTTGCTTTGCTATTTTTATTTTGCTATATAAGTTTATATTAAAATACTTGGCTTCACTAGCAATCTGATTCATGGTCGTTTCCGGTAGTGGATTTGTTGATACATTACTTGCAATGAGTTAACCATTAATTGTCATATGCCTACAAAACTAGGGGAATCAATGCTTGATGAGAATGATTACGTGTGATGTGTGCCTCGGGGTAATAAAATTACTAGAACGCATAGATATGTTTTCCCTTGTTGGACTAGATCGATGTTTGCTGACTTGGTATCTAGAATATTCAAGATTCCTTAATGAGGTTATCAAATGCGTTTATAGATTCTTTGGATTTGATGAACTTAGTTTCAACTTGTGCTCAGGAAAGCTTCTCTTCATAAATTGTTGGGACTGCCATTAGCCCTTACCTTTCAGTTTATTTGCTACATGTTAGCTCATAGGTACCGGTTACTCATTTCTTTGCCGACTTAAGTAGGGTGATCATCTATTCCAAATGAATCCATAGGTACCAATTGCTCATTCCTTCTTCGATTTTAGCATGTCAGTCTCCTTTAATTAGACTTGTCTTGTGGTACCTGTCAAGGATTGTTTTTACGTTGTTGGCATTTCATATTTCATTTGTGTGCCCAATAGACTAGAGAAGAGGCTGGTGCATAATTTAATGTTCACTCTCTTGTAGTTAGTTGTTGTAATATACAAATCTTTTACTTTATGTAGATATATTGCGAGAAAGCGTGTGGAAATGTCCTTCAAAAATCATGTCTTCCTAAGGTTATCTCTACTAATTAAAAGGAACGTAAGGTTCCAATTTCACCTTTCTTCCCACCATCCTTCGTCCAACCTTCCATGTATATGATAATCAATCATCTTAATTTACTTACCTTCCGAACCAATTCCACTTAATTTACTTACCAAACTTCTAATCAAAATATAAGGTAATTCACGGGTAGAATTTGATGAACATTTATTTACACAATCGCATTATTATTGATAGGTAAATCGTAAGCTAACGTACTAGAATATTTATATCCCGTTGCAATGCACAAGCATTGTTCTAGTCTCTTATTAATTTCTTGCTGAACTCCTTGCTGAATTAAGCTGAGTTGTTTGCCTAATACCATTACTCATATTTTTTTTAAATTTACGGATGCCACCATGTCCAATCTTATAGCTGCTGTGAATCATTTCAGTATCTTAGTGTTGACATCATTGCTCTGTGAATCACAACAAGGTTCTTGCTTCATACCCAAGTGTTTCCAAATCTTGGTTTGACAATATAAGTTACCTATTGTACCATTGTTAGTTTGTTGAAGCTTCAAATAAAATATATTTACATCGGCTTGTAGAATACTAAATGAGGTACAATAGTTGAGGACACACATTTTCTTTTCTTATTATTTGGATCCGCTCCAGATTCTTTTAGCTTTTTCTAATACCTTTTCAGTTTTCACATCCTACAAACTATGCGTCAAGCAGCTATGGCTGATGTCTAACGATGCTCCTTATATGGTGATTTGTTTTTCGTTTCTGCTTACCTGAGTATCAAGATCACGTTGATGATCCGAACTTGCATGACCAAAATGTAAGCCCTCCTATGTTTTCGTTATATTAGAGCTTGAGAACAGAGGCATGTGAGCAATCTTTTATTTTTTTTCATGATAGCCCGTACGTCAGCGTCAGTCCCTAGTGTGGACCCCTCCTGCCAGTGCACAAAAGTTGCTTGGTAACATAGCTGTAATGAGTATTGTTCCTTTTTGTAATGCATAGAAGTTGGAAGAACGTTAAAAGGGATATGTAGGGCTAAAGACTATTTCTTGATAACACAGTTGTGGTTTGCCCAAAGTTTATTCAATTCAATATCAACTATGTTATTGATACGTCTCCAATGAATCTATAATTTATGAACTATTCATGTCATGTTTACAACAATTCTATATGATTTTGGTATGGTTTGAATGGAACTAACCTGGACTGATGTTGTTTTCAGCAGAACTACCGTGGTGTTGTTTTGTGCAAAAATAAAAGTTCTCCAAATGCAACAAAACTTTTTGATGATTTGTTCTAGAAGGAGAGGCACTAGAAGCTTCGTGGGAGGGCCAGAAGGGCCACGAGGGCCCCACAAGCCACCTTGGCGCGCCCTGGTAGCTTGTGGGCCCTTGTGGCACCTCCTGACGTGAGACCTACACTAAAAATCATATAAATAGATAAACCACTAGAAATAACCCGAGAACTTGGACTCTGTGGCCGCACGCCTCTGTGCCTTCGAAATACCATCTGGAGCCCTGTTCCGGCACCCTGTAGGAGGGGGAAAATCATCATTGGAGGCCATATTCATCATCCCGATGGCCACCATGATGAGGAGTGAATAGTTCACCCTAGAGGCTAGGGTACGTACTAGTAGCTATGTGTTTATTCTCTCTTTCTCTCTCTCGTGATCTTGATTTGGCACGATCTTGATGTATCAAGAGCTTTGTTAATATAGTTGGAACATATGATGTTTCTCCCTCTCTATCTTGTTGTGACGAATTGAGTTTTTTTTTACTTTTGAGGTTTCACTATTATCGGATTGAATACTTGTTGGATTTGAGAACACTTGATGTATGCCTTGCATATGAATACATGTGGTGACAATGGGGTATTATATTGATTCACTTGATGTATGTTTTGGCACTCAACTCGTGGATTTTCAAGGTGACATTGGGGTAATCTATGCATAGGGGTTGATGCACCTTTTCGTCCTACTTTCTTCGGTAGAAATCTTGGGGCACTCTTTGAAGTTCTTTGTGTTGGATTGAATATTATGAATCTGAAGATGTTTGATGTGTATCGTATAATTGACTCACGGATACTTGTGGTGACATTGGAGTATCTAGGTGACATTAGAGTTGGTTGATGCGTATCATATGGTGTTATTTTAGTATGAACTGTAGGGCTATTTGTGACACTTATAGGAATAGCTCAAAAGATTGATAAGAAAAAATAACTTTGAGGTGGTTTCGTACCCTACGAACAATTTCTTCTTATGTTCTCCGCCAGATAAGAACTTTGGAGTGACTCTTTGTCGCACGTTGAGGGATTGTTATATGATTCAATTATGTTAGCATTGTTGAGAGATTTCACTAGTGAACTATAAACCCTAGGTCTTGTTTCTAAGCATTACAATACCGTTTGTGCTACGTTTTATCACTTGCTACCTTGCTGTTTTTATATTTTTAGATTAACAAAAACCTATATCTACTATCCATACTACACGTGTATCACCATCTCTTTGCCAAACTAGTGCACCTATACAATTTACCATTGTATTGGGTGTGTTGAGGACACAAGAGTTTTCTTGTATTTGATTGTAGGGTTGTTTGAGAGAGACCATCTTCATCATATGCCTCCCACGGATTGATAAACCTTAGGTCATCCACTTGAGAAAAAATTGATACCGTCCTTTAAAACTCTGCGCTTGGAGGCCCAACACGAGTCTATAAGCATAAGTTGTGTAGTAGAGATCAGTTATCAAGCAGTCTTGATCTCTATATCACTTACTGCATTTCTAAACAGGTTTAATTGTACATTTGAATTCCTTTCTTGTTTGAGACAGATACTGCTTTTTGATTAGTGCAACTACCAACTTGCCATTTTGATCAGCTAGACTAACTTTTTGGAGTATTAATAGCTAAATGCTTGTAAGAGCTTCCACTGATTATTCATTTCTCCTAATCACTTACACATCAGTAATGTGGTTATTAGCATCAATGAAGCCAAAGAAACTAAGTGTAGATTCCTTTATGTATTGCAACGTGATTTATTGTTTGATGCGATATGGAAATTGTACCATTTTAGAAAAGTTCTTTACTGTCTCTACCATCATTGAAATAATGTGCTTATTTTTACAAACTGGGATCCCATGAATGGCCTGATTAATTAACAACATGCCTCCCCTAGGATGTTACAATTCTTGAACATGATGGATAGATCAAATGGAAGGTTTGCGTCTTTGAAATTTCAACGAACATTGATTTTTTGTATTTGGTTATGAACTCTTAGGGATGTATGTTCGGAATGTTTACGAAAGCTACAAATTTAACCAAGTTGTGAAGTGTATGTGTACTTTGTTATGAACTCTTGGTGATGCTGAGAATGTTTGGGAAGACTACAAACAAACCTTGTTGATATCATGAGGCTATTTTGAAACATTATTATTCCATAAAGGTATATATACTGATTTCATCATTGTAGTCCCTTGACTCACGATAGACTAAAATACGACGTGACAAAGAGCGCATCATCCTCTAGTAATATTGATGTCTCCAAGG
Source organism: Triticum dicoccoides (assembly GCF_002162155.2). NCBI lineage: Eukaryota > Viridiplantae > Streptophyta > Magnoliopsida > Poales > Poaceae > Triticum > Triticum dicoccoides. The sequence goes on from NC_041381.1 coordinate 663,849,818, forward strand.
CGGGACAGAAACTAAGAGAATATTGATTTGAGTTGGAAAATAAAATCATGATTTCGATTTAAGACTTACATCGGGGAAGAGCCTGATGAAGGTTTTAATATGATCGATCATGATATCTGAAAAATTATAACATCTCTATGGATTTGCTCGGTAGAATATTGTGTTAACTAAAGTGTGTTTTATCCAGGGGAATATAATGGATTTATTTTAAAATTTAGACCTACACATATCATTTCTATCCATCCCCGGTACTTCACTTGCAAAATCAATAAATACCAGGAACCTAAGAAACTTACTTGTTGTGAGGTCGTGAACTAGTCAATTCATTAAACACATGGTGTGTATGGTTGAGAGCAGGAGACATAATGTAATCGGATAGTTCCAAATATTAGGAAAATCATTTCGTGTGCTTGGAGTGGTGAATGGTTCAAGATGATTCCACTAAGAGGAATACTAATCTAGTATGTCGAATACATTGATTGCTTCGATTCAACATCAATGAATGATTCCTCATGAAATCATTTGTCACTTTGGTTGGCTTCATTTAACGAGACTGAGTCCCTTGAATACCTTCTTTTGTTCATCATTCTCGAACTTGTGTTGAGGATGCACACCATACTTTGCACACTTAGTATGTGTTCAAGGTGTACGAAGTTAACAAGTTACTTGTGTGCGGTGGCATGAACACGAGTGGCTTATCCCCACGTCTCCATACCTAATTAAACCAAAAAAAATATTAGCTCCCAAAACTCATGAAAAACATCCATAAAGTTGCATCTTTGGCTTGTAATGAACGCTTGAGGTACTGTTGAGCTTCCAAGAAATCACATGCCCATGACAACATCATCACCGAGGAGATATTACATAGCTGAGGGTTCATTCTTATGTTTCCTTATGTGTCCTCGTCCCCACCTCTTGAGAGCAGTAGTTATAACTTAGTTGTCTTAGGACTTGTCTTGACGGCGACTGACATTATATTCTTTTGCAGCTTTGCTCTAGCAGTTTCGTGCGAGGCCCCCCTTCCTTCCTCTGTTCTCCTCCATGGTGAAGGCCTGGGGTGGGGGCTAGCAGGGACTCGAGCTCTCTCTCAATAAGCCCGTGGGAAAGCCGGATCTAGCTAGAACAGGAGTTGGTCGCCCTATTATTTGTGCTTCCATGGTGGTAGGGCAGGAGAGGTGCTCAAATCTTGGTGTGATGCTGCTGATCTGGTTATCCAAGGGAATATGAAACTAGTTTATAGGGTTGTCATCGTCTATCTTCTTCCTCTACTCCGACCTCAGCTTCTGGAGTTGCAGATCAAATAACTACTCCAAGATCCTTCTTAGATGGCTAGGCTGATTAGCTGGTCTCAGATGGATTTGCTAGCAAAAACCGATGCCCCTCTTTCAACCTCCATTAAGGAGGCTCTATTGAAGGATATGGCCATAGACAGTGGCGATAGCGTCCCCGGCGAGGTTGTGAGTGGCGTCAGGACATGATTGCATTTTTGGTTTTAAGGGGTCATGTTTGCATTTTGGGAGGACTTGATTATAATTTTTAAAAATATTTTTTGGGGTCCTTTGTGTGGAATTTTACCATTTTAATATTATAAAGTCAGTTTGGGACCTTCGGGTCCTTTTTTTGAGAAACCATGGCTACGCGGGCCTAAACCATGGTGGAGGTATACTCATTCCTCATTACATTTCTTAAGTCAGCCGGGACGTTTGCAATGATCAGGAAATCTCCCATCTCTCTTGCCTTCGATGCCAGTTCATGTGCTAGCTTATTCTTCTCCCTTATGACAACACTGACTTCCGTTCGCGAAAAAACCTGGAGGAGCCATTTGATATCAGAAATACTGGCACAACAAACTGCTCTGCACTTCTCCTTTGCATTCAGGTCCCGAGCTAGGCCTGCACAATCCATCTCTAAGATTAGGTTCCCGTTGAAATACTTCGCGAATTCCCTTAACCACATCTCTGCAGCCGTGGCTTCTACCTCTTCTATAGAACTTCAGTAAGGTAACTTCCTTCCCACCGAAAGGAAAACGTGGCCCTTATGGTATCTGGCAACTGCCCCGCCCCATGCTTCACCCGAGTCCGCAAGGAAAACCGCGTCCGTGTTTAACTTAATGTTGCCTGGGGTGGGGCCTCTCCATACCATAGTTCCAGAGGTGGTCGGCACACATGGTTTGGTTGGGAATAGACCCCTTCTGCATTTGTCTTCTTCGCTCCAGGGATTCTCCACTGCCATTTGTATCTCATCATGTATCCGCAGTAAGGCTTGCACCGCACCTGACACCGTATCTTTCCCATCACCGTGAATCACATTGTTTCTAAGGCTCCAGGCCTGCCACAGAATTAGCATTAGCTTGGTCCTAGTTTCTTCTCCCTAAGATAGTAGCAACAGCTGTAACCAGTCCTCTCCTGTGTATGTGAGAGCAGATTCCTTTGGCAGCTGCCAGTAGGGTCTCATTTCCTGCCGCAGGACTAAACTTCTGGTACATGCGATAATGGAGTGGTGCTCATCCTCATTCCCTCTCCCGCATATCTCACACACACTATCCTCAGCCATTGTTCTCCTGAACGCATTATGTTTTGTCGTGAGCGAGTTTGTGGTAACTCTCCATCCGAAAATCTTGACCTTCTCGGGTATCTTCGCCTTCCAAATCGCGTCCCATATGCTACGATCCCCCGGGGCCCGAGAGGAACTAGTTGCTCTGTCTGTGCCATTTGTTTTTAGGGAGTGAGCAAGCTTGTAGGCGCTCCTGACCGTAAATATACCTATTTCCTCATAATGCCAAGCAACGCAATCCTCAACCTCAGTCCATGGAATTTCCAACTTGCATATCTCCTCTGCATCGAACGGTTGGAAGATTTGCCTCACTAGTGCAACGTTCCATTCCTTTGCTTGTGCGTCAATCAGCTGGTTCACCCATCTTAGTCTGGATCTCCTTATGAACGATGCCACCTTCAGCCCCTCCTCTCTTGGGATCCACTGGTCTCTAGTGATCCGGATGCTTCTACCATTGCCAATTCGCCAAATGAGGCCCTTCTTTAGGAGCTCCAACCCAAACTCAATACCTTTCCACGCCGGGGATGGATCCGAAGAGAAGACGGTGTCAAGGAGATTCCCGTTAGGGTAGTATTTTGACTTCAATACCCTAGCACAAAGACTATCAGGCTTAAGAAGCAATCTCCAGCCTTGCCTTGCAAGCAAAGCCTGGTTGAACAGATGCATATCCCGGAATCCTATCCCCCCATCACACTTTGGTTTAGTCATATTTTCCCATGACATCCAATGGACCTTACACTTATCGTCCTTGTCACCCCACCAAAAGTCTCTGATAATTTTCTCATAACTATCACAGAAACTTTGATTCATCTTGAAAACTCCCATGACGTAAGACAGCAAGGACTGAGCCACTGCTTTGACATTAACCTATTTTGCTGCTTGTGACATGAACCTCTCGTTCCAGTTATTGCATCTTTTTATAAAACTCTCCGTTATTGGTTGAAAGTTCTCATTTTTCATTCTGCCCTCCGGTGTTGGTAGCCCTAGATATTTGCTTGCAAAACAGGTGGACTCCACTCCCAAAATTCTTTTGATCTCCTCTCTATCTCGGTCCATGCTTGCCTCACTGAAATGTATTGAACATTTCGATGGGCTCAGGAGTTGGCCTGTGGCCTTTTGGAACTCAAACAACACCTCTTTCACTCTTCCTGCTTGCTGAGCCATAGCTTTGAAGAAAAGGAGGCTATCGTCGGCGAAGAGCAAGTTTGAAATCCCCGAACATCCACGGGCAATTTTGAGCGGCGTTATGTCATTGTTGTTCACCTCTTTTGCTAGCAGGAGTGCTAAACAATCAGCCACAAAAAGGAATAAATATGGGCTTAGGGGTCACCTTGCCTCAATCCTCTGGATGGGAGGAAATGCTCCAAGAGTTCTCCGTTGCATCTAACGGCAAATTTCACCGATCTCACACAAGACATCACCCACTTTGTGAACTGATCATGAAAACCCATCTTCCTTAGCAATCCTTCCAAGAAGTCCCAGTCAACGCGGTCATAAGCTTTCGCAAGGTCCAGCTTGTAGGCGCAATGAGTATCTCTTTGGTTCTTACTATGCTGGATCTTATGGAAACATTCAAAGGCAATAATCACATTGTCAGTGATAAGCCTGCCCGGAATGAAGGCACTTTGCGTTTCAGAGATGATGTCATTTAGGGACGGTCTCAGACGATTAACCAGAACCTTAGAAATGACTCTGTATATGACATTACACACGTACGGAGCGGAGACGTCTCCCGCGCCTTGATCCAGCAAGGAGGAGGGAGAGGTTGAGGAAGAGAGATCCAGCAGCAGCACGATGGCGTAGTGGTGATGGAGCGGCAGTATTCCGGCAGGGCTTCGCCAAGCTTCTGCGGAGGAGGAGAGGTGTTGGGGACGGGAGGGGCTGCGCCTTGGAGGTGTGCATGCAGCCCTCTCCTCGCCCCTCTATTTATAGGGGGGAGGAGGAAGGAGGCCCTCCTCTAGATGAGATCTAGAGGGGGGGCGACCGCCAAGGGGGGCTTGCCCCCCAAGCAAGGGGGGCGCCCCCTTTAGGGTTTCCCCCCCAACCCTAGGCGCATGGGCCCAAGGGGGGATGCTCCCAGCCCTCTAAGGGCTGGTTCCCTTCTCACTACGGCCCATGAGGCCCTCCGGGAGAGGTGGCCCCTCCCGGTGGACTCCCGGAACCCTTCCGGTGGCCCCGGTACAATACCGGTATGCCCCCGAACCTTTCCGGTGACCGTATGTCAACTTCCCATATATAAATCTTCACCTCCGGACCATTCCGGAACTCCTCGTGACGTTGGATCTCATCCGGGACTCCGAACAACATTCAGTAATCACATACAAGTCTTCCTAATAACCCTAGCGTCATCGAACCTTAAGTGTGTAGACCCTATGGGTTCGGGAATCATGTAGACATGACCGAGACAGCTCTCCGACCAATAACCAACAACGGGATCTGGATACCCATATTGGCTCCCACATGTTCCACGATGATCTCATCGGATGAACCACAATGTCGAGGATTCAAGTAATCCCGTATACAATTCCCTTTGTCAATCGGTATGTTACTTGCCCGAGATTCGATCATCGGTATCCCAATACCTCGTTCAATCTCGTTACCGGCAAGTCACTTTACTCGTTACGTAATGCATGATCCCGTGACCAACCACTTGGTCACATTGAGCTCATTATGATGATGCATTACCGAGTGGGCCCAGCGATACCTCTCCGTCATACGGAGTGACAAATCCCAGTCTCGATTCATGCCAACCCAACAGACACTTTTGGAGATACCTGTAGTGCACCTTTATAGTCACCCAGTTACGTTGTGACGTTTGGTACACCCAAAGCACTCCTACGGTATCCGGGACTTACACAATCTCATGGTCTAAGAAACTGATACTTGACATTAGAAAAGCTTTAGCAAACGAACTACACGATCTTGTGCTATGCTTAGGATTGGGTCTTGTCCATCACATCATTCTCCTAATGATGTGATCCCATTATCAATGACATCCAATGTCCATAGTCAGGAAACCATGACTATCTGTTGATCAACGAGCTAGTCAACTAAAGGCTCACTAGGGACATGTTGTGGTCTATGTATTCACACATGTATCACTGTTCCCGGTTAATACAATTATAGCATGAACAATAGACAATTATCGTGAACAAGGAAATATAATAATAACCATTTTATTATTGCCTCTAGGGCATATTTCCAACAGTCTCCCACTTGCATTAGAGTCAATAATCTAGTTACACTGTGATGAATCGAACACCCATAGAGTTCTGGTCTTGATCATGTTTTGCTCGCGGAAGTGGTTTAGTCAAAGGATCTGCGACATTCAGATTCGTATGCACCTTGCAAATATCTATGTCTCCATCTTGAACATTTTCACGAATGGAGTTGAAGCGACGCTTGATGTGCCTGGTCTTCTTGTGAAACCTTGGCTCCTTGGCAAGGGCAATAGCTCCAGTGTTGTCACAGAAGAGAGTGATCGGCCCCAACGCACTGGGAATAACTCCTAGGTCGGTGATGAACTCCTTCATCCAGATTGCTTCATGCGCTGCCTCCGAGGCTGGCATGTACTCCGCTTCACATGTTGATCCTGCCACGACGCTCTGCTTGCTGCTGCACTAGCTTACTGCCCCACCAATCAAAATATACACGTATCCGGTTTGTGACTTGGAGTCATCCAGATCTGTGTCGAAGCTAGCATCGTCGTAACCCTTTATGACGAGCTCTTCATCACCTCCATAAATGAGAAACATATCCTTAGTCCTTTTCAGGTACTTCAGGATATTCTTGACCGCTGACCAGTGTTCCATGCCGGGATTACTTTGGTGTCTTGCAACCAAACTTACGGCAAGGTTTACATCAGGTCTGGTACACAGCATGGCATACATAATAGACCCTATGGCCGAGGCATAGGGGATGACACCCATCTTTTCTTTATCTTCTGCCGTGGTAGGGGATTGAGCCAAGCTCAATTTCACACCTTGCAACACAGGCAAGAACCCCTTCTTGGACTAACCCATATTGAACTTCTTCAATATCTTATCAAGGTATGTGCTTTGTGAAAGACCTATGAGGCGTCTCGATCTATCTCTATAGATCTTGATGTTGGAATTATGCCCTAGAGGCAATAATAAATTAGTTATTATTATTATATTTCCTTGTTCATGATAATCGTTTATTATCCATGCTATAATTGTATTGATAGGAAACTCAGATACATGTTTGGGTACATAGACAACACCATGTCCCTAGTAAGCCTCTAGTTGACTAGCTCGTTGATCAATAGATGGTTACGGTTTCCTGACCATGGACATTGGATGACATTGATAACGGGATCACATCATTAGGAGAATGATGTGATGGACAAGACCCAATCCTAAGCCTAGCACAAAGATCGTGTAGTTCGTATGCTAAAGCTTTTCTAATGTCAAGTATCATTTCCTTAGACCATGAGATTGTGCAACTCCCGGATACCGTAGGAATGCTTTGGGTGTACCAAACGTCACAACATAACTGGGTGACTATAAAGGTGCACTACAGGTATCTCCGAAAGTGTCTGTTGGGTTGGCACGAATCGAGACTGGGATTTGTCACTCCGTGTGATGGAGAGGTATCTCTGGGCCCACTCGGTAGGACATCATCATAATGTGCACAATGTGACCAAGGGGTTGATCACGGGATGATGTGTTACGGAATGAGTAAAGAGACTTGCCGGTAACGAGATTGAACAAGGTATCGGGATACCGACGATCGAATCTCGGGCAAGTACAATACCGCTAGACAAAGGGAATTGAATATGGGATTGATTGAATCCTTGACATCATGGTTCATCCGATGAGATCATGAAGGAACATGTGGGATCCAACATGGGTATCCAGATCCCGCTGTTGGTTATTGGCCGGAGAGTTGTCTCGGTCATGTCTGCATGGTTCCCGAACCCGTAGGATCTACACACTCAAGGTTCGATGATGCTAGGGTTATAGGGAATAGATATACGTGGTTACCAAATGTTGTTCGGAGTCTCGGATGAGATCCCGGACGGCACGAGGAGTTCTGGAATGGTCTGGAGGTAAATATTTATATATGGGAAGTCCTGTTTTGGTCACCGGAAAAGTTTCGGGTGCTATCGGTAATGTACCGGGACCACAGGGAGGGTCCCGGCCTCCCGGGGGTCCACCAAGTGGGGCCACCGGCCCCAGAGGGTAGGATGGGCCAAGTGTGGGAGGGGACCAGCCCCAGGTGGGCTGGTGCGCCGCCCACCAGGGCCCAAGGCGCCTAGAGTTTGGGGAGGGGGCGCAAACACAAGAGTTTCCACCTCTCCCTGGCGCAGCCCTACCTCTCTCCCTCCTCATCTCTTGCGGTGCTTGGCGAAGCCCTGCTGGAGTGCCACGCTCCTCCACCACCACCACGCCGTCGTGCTGCTGCTGGACGGAGTCTTCCCCAACCTCTTGAAGGAAATATGCCCTAGAGGCAATAATAAAGTTATTATTTATTTCCTCATATCATGATAAATGTTTATTATTCATGCTAGAATTGTATTAACCGGAAACATGATACATGTGTGAATACATAGACAAACATATAGTCACTAGTATGCCTCTACTTGACTAGCTCATTAATCAAAGATGGTTATATTTCCTAACCATAGACATGTGTTGTCATTTGATTAATGGGATCACATCATTAGAAGAATGATGTGATTGACATGACCCATTCCGTTAGCCTAGCACTTGATCGTTTAGTATATTGCTATTGCTTTCTTCATGACTTATACATGTTCCTGTAACTATGAGATTATGCAACTCCCGTTTATCGGAGGAACACTTTGGGTGCTACCAAACGTCACAACGTAACTGGGTGATTATAAAGGAGTACTACAGGTGTCTCCAAAGGTACATGTTGGGTTGGCGTATTTCGAGATTAGGTTTTGTCACTCCAATTGTCGGAGAGGTATCTCTGGGCCCTCTCGGTAATGCACATCACTATAAGACTTGCAAGCAAGCAATGTAGCTAATGAGTTAGTTACGGAATGATGCATTACGTAACGAGTAAAGAGACTTGCCGGTAACGAGATTGAACTAGGTATTGGATGCCGACGATCAAATCTCGGGCAAGTAACATACCGATGACAAAGGGAACAAAGTATGTTGTTATGCGGTTTGACCGATAAAGATCTTCGTAGAATATGTGGGAGCCAATATGAGCATCCAGGTTCCGCTATTGGTTATTGACCGAGAATAGTTCTAGGTCATGTCTACATTGTTCTCGAACCCGTAGGGTCCGCACGCTTAAGGTTTCGATGACAGTTATATTATGAGTTTATGAGTTTTGATGTACCGAAGGAGTTCGGAGTCCCGGATGAGATCGGGGACATGACGAGGAGTCTCAAAATGGCCGAGACGTAAAGATCGATATATTGGACGACTATATTCGGAGTTCGGAAAGGTTCCGAATGATTCGGGTATTTTTCGGAGAACCGGAGAGTTACGGGAATTCGCCGGGGAGTATATGGGCCTTATTGGGCCATACGGGAATAGAGGAGAGAGGCCGAAAGGAAGGAGGCGCGCAGCCCCCCTCTGGTCCGAATTGGACAAGGGGTGCGGCCCCCTTTTCCTTCCTCCTCTCCCCCTCTTTCCCCCTTCTCCTACTCCAACAAGGAAGGAGGGAGTCCTACTCCCGGTGGGAGTAGGACTCCCCTTGGCGCACCCCTACTAGGCCGGCCGCCCCCTCCCCCCTTGCTCCTTTATATACGGGGCAGGGGGCACCTCTAGGCACAACAACAATTGATCCCTTGGATTGCTTAGCCGTGTGCGGTGCCCCCCTCCACCATAATCCACCTCGATAATATCGTAGCGGTGCTTAGGCGAAGCCCTGCGTCGGTAGTACATCAAGATCGTCACCATGCCGTCGTGCTGACGGAACTCTCCCTCGACACTCGGCTGGATCGGAGTTCGAGGGACGTCATCAAGCTGAACGTGTGCTAGAACTCGGAGGTGCCGTAGTTTCGGTGCTTGATCGGTCGGGCCGTGAAGACGTACGATTACATCAACCGCGTTGTCATAACGCTTCCGCTTACGGTCTACGAGGGTACGTGGACAACACTCTCCCCTCTCGTTGCTATGTCATCACCATGATCTTGCGTGTGCGTAGGAATTTTTTTGAAATTACTACGTTCCCCAGCAGGAGCCATATGGTGGTCGCTTTATTGTATGCAATGCAATCGCCCTGTAATGCTTTACTTTATCACTAAGCGGTAGCGATAGTCGTAGAAGCAATAGACGGCGTAAACGACAACAATGCTACGATGGAGATCAAGGTGTCGCGCCGATGACGATGGTGATCACGACGGTGCTTCGAAGATGGAGATCACAAGCACAAGATGATGATGGCCATATCATATCACTTATATTGATTGCATGTGATGTTTATCCTTTATGCATCTTATCTTGCTTTGATTAACGGTAGCATTTTAAGATGATCTCTCACTAAAAATTATCAAGAAGTGTTCTCCCTGAGTATGCACTGTTGCCAAAGTTCGTCGTGCCCAGACACCACGTGATGATCGGGTGTGATAAGCTCTACGTCCATCTACAACGGGTGCAAGCCAGTTTTGCACACGCGGAATGTTGGAAATATGCCCTAGAGGCAATAATAAAAGTATTATTATATTTCATTGTTCATGATAATTGTCTTTTATTCATGCTATAACTGTATTATCCGGAAATCGTAATACACGTGTGAATACTTAGACCACACTATGTCCCTGGTAAGCCTCTAGTTGACCAGCTCGTTGTGATCAACAGATAGTCATGGTTTCCTGACTATGGACATTGGATGTCGTTGATAACGGGATCACATCATTAGGAGAATGATGTGATGGACAAGACCCAATCCTAAGCATAGCATAAAAGATCGTGTAGTTCGTTTTGCTAGAGCTTTGCAAGTGTCAAGTATCTCTTCCTTCGACCATGAGATCGTGTAACTCCCGGATACCGTAAGAGTGCCTTGGGTGTACCAAACGTCACAACGTAACTGGGTGACTATAAAGGTACATTACAGGTATCTCCGAAAGTAGCTGTTGGGTTGACACGGATCGAGACTGGGATTTGTCACTCCGTATGACGGAGAGGTATCTCTGGGCCCACTCGGTAATGCATCATCATATTGAGCTCAATGTGACCAAGGTGTTGGACACGGGATCATGCATTACGGTACGAGTAAAGTGACTTGCCGGTAACGAGACTGAACAAGGTATTGGGATACCTTCGATCGAGTCTCGGGCAAGTAACGTACCGATTGACAAAGGGAATTGCATACAGGGTTTGATCGAATCCTCGACATAGTGGTTCATCCGATGACAACATCGAGGAGCATGTGGGAGCCATCATGGGTATCCAGATCCCGCTGATGGTTATTGACTGAGAGCGTCCCGGTCATGTCTGCATGTCTCCCGAACCCGTAGGGTCTACACACTTAAGGTTCAGTTACGCTAGGGTTATAGGGATATGTATATGCAGTAACCCGAATGTTGTTCGGAGTCCCGGATGAGATCCCGGACGTCACGAGGAGTTCCGGAATGGTCCGGAGGTAAAGATTTATATATGGGAAGTCCTGTTTCGGGCACCGGGACAAGTTTCGGGGTTATCGGTATTGTACCGGGACCACCGGAAGGGTCCCGGGGGTCCACCGGGTGGGTCCACCTGTCCCGGGGGGGGGGCACATGGGCTGTAAGGGGGTGCGCCTTGGCCTAATGGGCCAAGGGCACCAGCCCCACATAGGCCCATGCGCCTAGGGTTTAAGGGGGCAAGAGTCCTAGGAGGGTAAGGCACCTCCTAGGTGCCTTGGGGGGAGGGAAAACCCCCCTTGGCCGCCGCACCCCCTAGGAGATTGGATCTCCTAGGGCCGGCCACCCCCCCTTGGCACCCCTATATATAGTGGGGGAGAGGAGGGACTTCATACCTGAATGCCCTGGCCTTTGGTTGCCTCCTTCTCCCTCCCCAACACCTCCTCCACCTCCATAGTGCTTAGCGAAGCTCTGCCGGAGTACTGCAGCTCCATCAACACCACGCCGTCGTGCTGCTGCTGGTGCCATCTCCCTCAACCTCTCCTCCCTTCCTTGCTGGATCAAGAAGGAGGAGACGTGGCTGTTCCGTACGTGTGTTGAACGCGGAGGTGCCGTCCGTTCGGCGCAGGTCATCGGTGATTTGGATCACGTCGAGTACGACTACATCATCACCTTGCAAGCTTCCGCACGCGATCTACAAGTGGTATGTAGATGCAAACTCTCTCCCTAGACTCATTGCTTAGATGAACTCATAGATGGATCTTGGTGAAACCGTAGGAAAAATTTTAATTTTCTGCAACGTTCCCCAACAGTGGCATCATGAGCTAGGTCTATGCGTAGTTCTCTTTGCACGAGTAGAACACAACTTTGTTGTGGGCGTGGATTTTGTCATCTTACTTGCCTCTACTAGTCTTTTCTTGCTCAACGGTATTGTGGGATGAAGCGGCCCGGACCAACCTTACACGTACTCTTACGTGAGACCGGTTCCACCGACTGACATGCACAAGTTGCATAAGGTGGCTGGCGGGTGTCTGTCTCTCCCACCTTAGTTGGAGCGGAATCGATGAACAGGGCCCTTATGAAGGGTAAATAGAAGTTGACAAAATCACGTTGTGGTGATTCGTAGGTAAGAAAACGTTCTTGCTAGAACCCAATTGCAGCCACGTAAAAGATGCAACAAAAATTAGAGGACGTCTAACTTGTTTTTGCAGCGATTGATCATGTGATGTGATATGGCCAGAAGTTGTGATGAATGATGAATTGTGATGTATGAGATCATGTTCTTTGTAATAGGATTCACGACTTGCATGTCGATGAGTATGACAACCGGCAGGAGCCATAGGAGTTGTCATTATTTTTTGTATGACCTGCGTGTCATTAAATAACGTCATGTAAACTACTTTACTTTATTGCTAAACGTTAGTCATAGAAGTAGAAGTAGTCGTTGGCGTGACAACTTCATGAAGACACGATGATGGAGATCATGATGATGGAGATCATGGTGTCAAGCCGGTGACAAGATGATCATGGAGCCCCGAAGATGAAGATCAATGGAGCTATATGATATTGGCCATATCATGTCACAACTATATAATTGCATGTGATGTTTATTATGTATTATGCATCTTGTTTACTTAGGACGACGGTAGTAAATAAGATGATCCCTTATAAAATTTCAAGAAGTGTTCTCCCCTAACTGTGCACCGTTGCTACAGTTCGTCGTTTCTAAGCACCACGTGATGATCGGGTGTGATGGATTCTTACGTTCACATACAACGGGTGTAAGACAGTTTTACACAGCGAAAACACTTAGGGTTAACTTGACGAGCCTAGCATGTGCAGACATGGCCTCGGAACACGGAGACCGAAAGGTCGAACACGAATCGTATAGAAGATACGATCAACATGAAAATGTTCACCGACGATGACTAGTCCGTCTCACGTGATGATCGGACACGGACTAGTCGACTCAGATCGTGTAACACTTAGATGACTAAAGGGATGTCTAATCTAAGTGGGAGTTCATAATTTGATTAGAACTTTATTATCATGAACTTAGTCTAAAACCTTTGCAAATATGTCTTGTAGATCAATGGCCAACGCTAATGTCAACATGAACTTCAACGCGTTCCTAGAGAAAACCAAGCTGAAAGATGATGGCAGCAACTATACGGACTGGGTCCGGAACCTGAGGATCATCCTCATAGCTGCCAGGAAACAATATGTCCTAGAAGGACCGCTAGGTGACGCTCCCGTCCCAGAGAACCAAGACATTATGAATGCTTGGCAGTCTCGCGCTGATGATTACTCCCTCGTTCAGTGCGGCATGCTTTACAGCTTAGAACCGGGGCTCCAAAAGCGTTTTGAGCATCACGGAGCATATGAGATGTTCGAAGAGCTAAAACTAGTTTTCCAAGCTCATGCCCGGGTCGAGAGATATGATGTCTCCGACAAGTTCTACAGTTGTAAGATGGAGGAAAACAGTTCTGTCAGTGAGCACATCCTGAAGATGTCTGGGTTGCACAACCGTATGACCCAGCTGAACATTAACCTCCCAGATGAGGCGGTCATTGACAGAATCCTCCAGTCGCTCCCACCAAGCTACAAGAGCTTTGTGATGAACTACAACATGCAGGGAATGGAAAAGACCATTCCTGAAGTGTTCTCGATGCTGAAGTCAGCAGAGGCTGAAATCAAGAAAGAACATCAAGTGTTGATGGTCAATAAGACCACTAAGTTCAAGAAAGGCAAGGGTAAGAAGAACTTCAAGAAGGACGGCAAAGATGTTGCCGCGCCTGGTAAGCCAGTTACCGGGAAGAAGTCAAAGAATGGACCCAAGCCTGAGACTGAGTGCTTTTATTGCAAGGGGAAGGGTCACTGGAAGCGGAACTGCCCCAAATACTTAGCGGATAAGAAGGCCGGCAACACCAAAGGTATATTTGATATACATGTGATTGATGTGTACCTTACCAGTACTCGTAGTAACTCCTGGGTATTTGATACCGGTGCCGTTGCTCATATTTGTAACTCACAGCAGGAGCTGCGGAATAAACGGAGACTGGCGAAGGACGAGGTGACGATGCGCGTCGGGAATGGTTCCAGAGTCGATGTGATCGCTGTCGGCACGCTGCCTCTACATTTACCTACGGGATTAGTTTTGAACCTTAATAATTGTTATTTAGTGCCAAGTTTGAGCATGAACATTGTATCTGGATCTCGTTTAATACGAGATGGCTACTCATTTAAGTCTGAGAATAATGGTTGTTCAATTTATATGAGAGATATGTTTTATGGTCATGCTCCGATGGTCAATGGTCTATTCTTAATGAATCTCGAGCGTAATATTACACATGTTCATAGTGTAGATGCCAAAAGATTTAAAGTTGATAACGATAGTCCCACATACTTGTGGCACTGCCGCCTTGGTCACATTGGTGTCAAGCGCATGAAGAAGCTCCATGCCGATGGACTTTTAGAGTCTCTTGATTATGAATCGTTTGACACGTGCGAACCATGCCTCTTGGGCAAAATGACCAAGACTCCGTTCTCCGGAACAATGGAGCGAGCAACCAACTTGCTGGAAATCATACATACCGATGTGTGCGGTCCAATGAGCGTGGAGGCTCGCGGAGGATATCGTTATGTTCTCACTCTCACAGATGACTTGAGTAGATATGGGTATGTCTACTTAATGAAACACAAGTCTGAGACCTTTGAAAAGTTCAAGGAATTTCAGAATGAGGTGGAGAATCAACGTGACCGAAAGATAAAATTCTTGCGATCAGATGGTGGAGGAGAATACTTAAGTCACGAATTTGGTACACACTTAAAGAAATGTGGAATCGTTTCACAGCTCACGCCTCCTGGAACACCTCAGCGAAACGGTGTGTCTGAACGTTGTAATCGCACTCTATTGGATATGGTGCGGTCTATGATGTCTCTTACCGATTTACCGCTATCATTTTGGGGATACGCTCTAGAGACAGCTACATTCACTTTAAATAGGGCACCGTCTAAATCCGTTGAGACGACACCGTATGAATTATGGTTTAGAAAGAAACCTAAGCTGTCGTTTCTAAAAGTTTGGGGATGCGAAGCTTATGTCAAGAAACTTCAACCTGAAAAGCTCGAACCCAAGTCAGAAAAATGCGTATTCATAGGATACCCTAAGGAAACTATAGGGTATACCTTCTACTTAAGATCCGAGGGCAAGATCTTTGTTGCCAAGAACGGATGCTTTCTGGAAAAAGAGTTTCTCTCGAAAGAAGTAAGTGGGAGGAAAGTAGAACTCGATGAAGTACTACCTCTTGAGCGGGATAGTGACGCAGCACAGGAAACCATTCCTGTGATGCCCACACCAACTGAAGAGGAAAACCATGATAATGATCAAGGTACTTCGGATCAAGTTACTGCTGAACTTCGTAGGTCCACAAGGACACGTTCCGCACCAGAGTGGTACGGCAACCCTGTCCTGGAAATCATGTTGTTAGACAACAATGAACCTTCGAACTATGAAGAGGCAATGGCGGGCCCGGATTCCAACAAATGGCTTGAAGCCATGAAATCCGAGATAGAATCCATGTATGAAAACAAAGTATGGACTTTGACAGACTTGCCCGATGATCGGCGAGCGATAGAAAACAAATGGATCTTTAAGAAGAAGACGGACGCGGATGGTAATGTTACCATCTATAAAGCTCGACTTGTCGCTAAGGGTTATCGACAGGTTCAAGGAATTGACTACGACGAGACATTCTCTCCCGTAGCGAAGCTAAAGTCCGTCCGAATCATGTTAGCAATTGCCGCATACTATGATTATGAGATATGGCAGATGAACGTCAAAACAGCATTCCTTAACGGGCATCTTAAGGAAGAACTGTATATGATGCAGCCGGAAGGTTTTGTCGATCCTCGGAACGCTAACAAAGTATGCAAGCTCCAGCGATCCATTTATGGACTGGTGCAAGCATCTCGGAGTTGGAACATTCGCTTTGATGAGATGATCAAAGCGTTTGGGTTTATGCAGACTTATGGAGAAGCCTGCGTTTACAAGAAAGTGAGTGGGAGCTCTGTAGCATTTCTCATATTATATGTAGATGACATACTCCTGATGGGAAATAATATAGAATTTCTGGACAGCATTAAGGCCTACTTGAATAAGTGTTTTTCAATGAAGGACCTTGGAGAAGCTGCTTATATATTAGGCATCAAGATCTATAGAGATAGATCGAGACGCCTCATAGGTCTTTGACAAAGCACATACCTTGATAAGATTTTGAAGAGATTCAGAATGGATCAGTCCAAGAAGGGGTTCTTGCCTGTATTACAAGGTATGAGACTGAGCTCAGCCCAGTCACCGACCACGGCAAAAGATAAAGAAGGGATGAGTGTCATCCCCTATGCTTCAGCCATAGGATCTATTATGTATGCCATGCTGTGCACCAGACCCGATGTAAACCTTGCCGTAAGTTTGGTAGCAAGATACCAAAGTAATCCCGGCAAGGAACACTGGACAGCGGTCAAGAATATCCTGAAGTACCTGAAAAGGACAAAGGACATGTTTCTCGTTTATGGAGGAGACGAAGAGCTCGTCGTAAAGGGTTACGTCAACGCTAGCTTCGACTCAGATCTGGATGACTCTAAGTCACAAACCGGATACGTGTATATGTTGAATGGTGGAGCAGTAAGCTGGTGCAGCTGCAAGCAGAGCGTCGTGGCGGGATCTACGTGTGAAGCGGAGTACATGGCAGCCTCGGAGGCAGCACATGAAGCGATTTGGTGAAGGAGTTCATCACCGACCTAGGAGTCATACCCAATGCGTCGGGGCCGATCAAACTCTTCTGTGACAACACTGGAGCTATTGCCCTCGCAAAGGAGCCCAGGTTTCACAAGAAGACCAGGCACATCAAGCGTCGTTTCAACTCCATCCGTGAAAATGTTCAAGATGGAGACATAGAGATTTGCAAAGTGCACACGGATCTGAATGTCGCAGATCCGCTGACTAAACCTCTCTCGCGTGCAAAACATGATCAACACCAGAACTCTATGGGTGTTCGATTCATCACAATGTAACTAGATTAGTGACTCTAGTGCAAGTGGGAGACTGTTGGAAATATGCCCTAGAGGCAATAATAAAAGTATTATTATATTTCATTGTTCATGATAATTGTCTTTTATTCATGCTATAACTGTATTATCCGGAAATCGTAATACACATGTGAATACTTAGACCACACTATGTCCCTGGTAAGCCTCTAGTTGACCAGCTCGTTGTGATCAACAGATAGTCATGGTTTCCTGACTATGGACATTGGATGTCGTTGATAACGGGATCACATCATTAGGAGAATGATGTGATGGACAAGACCCAATCCTAAGCATAGCATAAAAGATCGTGTAGTTCGTTTTGCTAGAGCTTTGCAAGTGTCAAGTATCTCTTCCTTCGACCATGAGATCGTGTAACTCCCGGATACCGTAAGAGTGCCTTGGGTGTACCAAACGTCACAACGTAACTGGGTGACCATAAAGGTACATTACAGGTATCTCCGAAAGTAGCTGTTGGGTTGACACGGATCGAGACTGGGATTTGTCACTCCGTATGACGGAGAGGTATCTCTGGGCCCACTCGGTAATGCATCATCATATTGAGCTCAATGTGACCAAGGTGTTGGACACGGGATCATGCATTACGGTACGAGTAAAGTGACTTGCCGGTAACGAGACTGAACAAGGTATTGGGATACCGACGATCGAGTCTCGGGCAAGTAACGTACCGATTGACAAAGGGAATTGCATACAGGGTTTGATCGAATCCTCGACATAGTGGTTCATCCGATGACAACATCGAGGAGCATGTGGGAGCCATCATGGGTATCCAGATCCCGCTGATGGTTATTGACTGAGAGCGTCCCGGTCATGTCTGCATGTCTCCCGAACCCGCAGGGTCTACACACTTAAGGTTCAGTTACGCTAGGGTTATAGGGATATGTATATGCAGTAACCCGAATGTTGTTCGGAGTCCCGGATGAGATCCCGGACGTCACGAGGAGTTCCGGAATGGTCCGGAGGTAAAGATTTATATATGGGAAGTCCTGTTTCGGGCATCGGGACAAGTTTCGGGGTTATCGGTATTGTACCGGGACCACCGGAAGGGTCCCGGGGGTCCACCGGGTGGGTCCACCTGTCCCGGGGGGGCCACATGGGCTGTAAGGGGGTGCACCTTGGCCTAATGGGCCAAGGGCACCAGCCCCACATAGGCCCATGCGCCTAGGGTTTAAGGGGGCAAGAGTCCTAGGAGGGTAAGGCACCTCCTAGGTGCCTTGGGGGGAGGGAAAACCCCCCTTGGCCGCCGCACCCCCTAGGAGATTGGATCTCCTAGGGCCGGCCACCCCCCTTGGCACCCCTATATATAGTGGGGGAGAGGAGGGACTTCATACCTGAACGCCCTGGCCTTTGGTTGCCTCCTTCTCCCTCCCCAACACCTCCTCCACCTCCATAGTGCTTAGCGAAGCTCTGCCGGAGTACTGCAGCTCCATCAACACCACGCCGTCGTGCTGCTGCTGGTGCCATCTCCCTCAACCTCTCCTCCCTTCCTTGCTGGATCAAGAAGGAGGAGACGTGGCTGTTCCGTACGTGTGTTGAACGCGGAGGTGCCGTCCGTTCGGCGCAGGTCATCGGTGATTTGGATCACGTCGAGTACGACTACATCATCACCTTGCAAGCTTCCGCACGCGATCTACAAGTGGTATGTAGATGCAAACTCTCTCCCTAGACTCGTTGCTTAGATGAACTCATAGATGGATCTTGGTGAAACCGTAGGAAAAATTTTAATTTTCTGCAACGTTCCCCAACACGGAATACTCAAGTTAAACTTGACGAGCCTAGCATATGCAGATATGGCCTCGGAACACGGAGACCGAAAGGTCGAGCGTGAATCATATAGTAGATATGATCAACACAGTGATGTTCACCATTGAAAACTACTCCATCTCACGTGATGATCGGTTATGGTTTAGCTGATTTGGATCACGTGATCACTTGGATGACTCGAGAGATGTCTGTCTAAGTGGGAGTTCTTAAGTAATATGATTAATTGAACTTAAATTTATCATGAACTTAGTCCTGGTAGTATTTTGCAAATTATGTTGTAGATCAATAGCTCGGGTTGTTGCTTTCGTATGTTTATTTTGATATGTTCCTAGAGAAAACTGTGTTGAAAGATGCGGATTGGATCCGTGATCTGAGGTTTATCCTCATTGCTGCACAGGAAAATTATGTCCTTGATGCACCGCTAGGTGACAAACCTATTGCAGGAGCAGATGCAGACGTTATGAACGTTTGGCTAGCTCAAAATGATGACTACTTGATAGTTTAGTGCACCATGCTTAAACGGCTTAGAATCGGGACTTTAAAGACGTTTTGAACGTCATGGACCATATGAGATGTTCCAGGAGTTGAAGTTAATATTTCAAGCAAATACCCGAGTTGAGAGATATGAAGTCTCCAACAAGTTCTATAGCTAAAAGATGGAGGAGAATCGCTCAACTAGTGAGCATGTGCTCAGATTGTCTGGGTACTACAATCGCTTGAATCAAGTGGGAGTTAATCTTACAGATAAGATAGTGATTGACAGAATTCTCTAGTCACCACCACCAAGTTAGTAGAACTTCGTGATGAACTATAATGCAAAGGATGACGAAAACGATTCCCGAGCTCTTCGTGATGCTGAAATCGACGAAGGTAGAAATCAAGAAAGAGCATCAAGTGTTGATGATTGACAATACCACTAGTTTCAAGAAAAGGGCAAAGGGAAAGAAAGGGAACTTCAAGCAGAATGGCAAGCAAGTTGTCACTCCCGTGAAGAAGCCCAAAGCTGGACCAAAGCCTGAAACTGAGTGATTATACTGCAAAGGAAATGGTCACTAGAAGCAGAAATGCCTTGAATATTTGGTGGATAAGGAGGATGGCAAAGTGAACAAGGGTATATTGATATACATGTTATTGATGTGTACCTTACTAGTGTCTATAGTAACCCCTGAGTATTTGATACTTGTTCGGTTGCTAAGATTAGTAACTCGAAACAGGAGTTACAGAATAAATAGAAACTAGTTCAGGGTGAAGTGACGATGAGTGTTGGAAGTAGTTCCAAGATTGATATGATCATCATCGCACACTCCCTATACTTTCGGGATTAGTGTTAAACCTAAATAAATGTTATTTGGCATTTGCGTTGAGCATGAGTATGATTTGATCATGTTTATTGCAATACGGTTATTCATTTAAAGTCAGAGAATAATTGTTGTTCTGTTTACATGAATAAGACCTTCGATGGTCATACACCCAATGAACATAGTTTGTTGGATCTCGATGGTAGTGATACACATATTCATAATATTGATGCCAAAAGATTAAACGTTAGTAATGATAGTGCAACTTGTTTGTGGCACTGCCGTTTGGGTCATATCGGTGTAAAGCGCATGAAGAAACTCCATAAAGATGGATTTTCGGAATCACTTGGTTATGAATCATTTGATGCTTGCGAACCGTGCCTTTTGGGCAAGATGACTAAAACTCCATTCTCCGAAACAATGGAACGAGCTAGTGACTTATTGGAAATAATACATACCGATGTATGCGGTCCAATGAGTGTTGATGCTCGTGGCGGGTATCGTTATTTTCTGACCTTCACAAGATGATTTGAGCAGATATGAGTATATCTACTTAATGAAGCACAAGTCTGAAACATTTGAAAGGTTCAAATAATTTCAGAGTGAAGTGGAGAATCATCATAACAAGAAAATAAAGTTTCTGCAATTTGATCTCGGAGACAAATATTTGAGTTACGATTTTGGTCTTCAATTAAAACAATGTGGAATAGTTTCACAAACTCATGCCACCTGGAACACCACAGCTTAATGGTGTCCGAACGTCATAACAGTGCTCTATTGGATATAGTGCAATCTATGATGTCTCTTACCAATTTACCACTATCGTTTTGGGGTTATGCATTAAAGACAGCTGCATTCACGTTTAAAAGGGCACCATCAAAATCCGTTGAGACGACGCCTTATGAACTGTGGTTTGGCAAGAAACTAAAGTTGTTGTTTCTTAAAGTTTGGGGCTGCGATGCTTATGTGAAGAAACTTCAACCAGATAAGCTTGAACCTAAATCGGAGAAATGTGTCTTCATAGGATACCCAAAAGAGACCATTGGGTACACCTTCTATCACAGATCTGAGGGCAAGTTTTGTTGTTGCTAAAATCGGATCCTTTCTAGAGAAGGAGTTTCTCTCGAAAGAAGTGAGTGGGAGGAAAGTAGAGCTTGATAAGGTAATTTGTACCTTCTCCCGAATTGGAAAGTAGTTCATCACAGAAATCAGTTCCAGTGATTCCTACACCAATTAGTGAGGAAGCTAATGATGATGATCATGAAACTTCAGATCAAGTTACTACCAAACTTTGTAGATCTTCTAGATTAAGATCCGCACCAGAGTGGTATGGTATTCTTATTCTGGAAATCATGTTACTAGACCATGATGAACCTACGAACTATGAGGAAGCGATGATGAGCCCAGATTCCGCGAAATGGCTTGAGGCCATGAAATCTGAGATAGGATCCATGTATGAGAACAAAGTATGGACTTTGATTGACTTGCTCGATGATCAGCAAGCCATGTTAAATAAATGGATCTTCAAGAGGAAGACAGTACACTGATAGTAGTGTCACTATCTACAAAGCTCGACTTGTCACAAAAAGGTTTTCGACAAGTTCAAGGTGTTGACTACAATGAGATTTTCTCAACTGTAGCGATGCTTAAGTCTGTCCGAATCATCTTAGCAATTGCCACATTTTATGAAATCTGGCAAATGGATGTCAAAACTGCATTCCTTAATGGTTTTCTTAAAGAAGAGTTGTATATGATGCAACCAGAAGGTTTTGTCAATCCTAGCGGTGCTAACAAAATGTGCAAGCTCCAGCGATCCATCTATGGACTGGTGCAAGCATCTCAGAGTTGGAATGTACGCTTTGATAAGTTGATCAAAGCATATAGTTCTATACAGACTTACGGTGAAGCCTGTATTTACAATAAAGTGAGTGGGAGCACTACCGCCTTTCTGATAAATATATGTGAGTAACATATTGTTGATCAAAAATGATGTAGAATTTTTCTGGAAAGCATAAAGGAGTATTTGAAAGGAGTTCTTTAAAAGAAAGACCTCAGTAAAGCTACTTACGTATTGAGCATAAAGATCTATTAGATAGATCAAGACGCTTGATAAGTTTTTCAATAAGTACATACCTTGTCAAGATTTTGAAATAGTTCAAAATGGAACAGTCAAAGAAAGAGTTCTTGCCTGTGTTGCAAAGGTGTGAAGATGAGTACAACTCAAGACCCGACCATGGCAGAAAATAGAAATGGAATGAAAAGTCATTCCCGATACCTCAGTCATAGGTTCTATAAAGTATGCTATGCTGTGAACCAGACATATTGTATACCTTGCTCTGAGTTTGGCAAAGCAATACAATTTTGATCTAATAGTAGATCACTGGACAACGGTGAAGAATATCCTTGGTGAGGACTAAGGAGATGTTTCTCGATTATGGAGGTGATAAAAGAGTTTGTTGTAAAAGTTACATCGGTGCAAACTTTTACACTGATACAGATGACTCTAAGTCTCAATCTGGATACATATTGAAAGTGGGAGCAATTAAGCTAGAGTAGCTCCATGCAGAGCATTGAAGACATAGAATATTTATAAAATACATACGGCTCTGAATGTGACAGACCCGTTGATTAAGCTTATCTCACGAGCAAAACATGATCACACCTTAGTACTCTTTGGGTGTTAATCACATAGCGATGTGAACTAGATTATTGACTCTAGTAACCCTTTGGGTGTTGGTCACATGACAATGTGAACTATGGGTGTTAATCATATGCAAATATGAATATTGGTGTTAAATCACATGGCGATGTGAACTAGATTATTGGCTCTAGTGCAAGTGGGAGACTGAAGGAAATATGCCCTAGAGGCAATAATAAAGTTATTATTTATTTCCTCATATCATGATAAATGTTTATTATTCATGCTAGAATTGTATTAACCGGAAACATGATACATGTGTGAATACACAGACAAACATATAGTCACTAGTATGCCTCTACTTGACTAGCTCATTAATCAAAGATGGTTATGTTTCCTAACCATAGACATGTGTTGTCATTTGATTAATGGGATCACATCATTAGAAGAATGATGTGATTGACATGACCCATTCCGTTAGCCTAGCACTTGATCGTTTAGTATATTGCTATTGCTTTCTTCATGACTCATACATGTTCCTGTAACTATGAGATTATGCAACTCCCGTTTACCGGAGGAACACTTTGGGTGCTACCAAACGTCACAACGTAACTGGGTGATTATAAAGGAGTACTACAAGTGTCTCCAAAGGTACATGTTGGGTTGGCGTATTTCGAGATTAGGTTTTGTCACTCTAATTGTCGGAGAGGTATCTCTGGGCCCTCTCGGTAATGCACATCACTATAAGCCTTGCAAGCAAGCAATGTAGCTAATGAGTTAGTTACGGAATGACGCATTACGTAACGAGTAAAGAGACTTGCCGGTAACGAGATTGAACTAGGTATTGGATACCGACGATCAAATCTCGGGCAAGTAACATACCGATGACAAAGGGAACAAAGTATGTTGTTATGCGGTTTGACCGATAAAGATCTTCGTAGAATATGTGGGAGCCAATATGAGCATCCAGGTTCCGCTATTGGTTATTGACCGAGAATAGTTCTAGGTCATGTCTACATTATTCTCGAACCCGTAGGGTCCGCACGCTTAAGGTTTCGATGACAGTTATATTATGAGTTTATGAGTTTTGATGTAACGAAGGAGTTCGGAGTCCCGGATGAGATCGGGGACATGACAAGGAGTCTCAAAATGGTCGAGACGTAAAGATCGATATATTGGACGACTATATTCGGAGTTCGGAAAGGTTCCGAGTGATTCGGGTATTTTTCGGAGAACCGGAGAGTTACGGGAATTCGCCGGGGAGTATATGGGCCTTATTGGGCCATACGGGAATAGAGGAGAGAGGCCGAAAGGAAGGAGGCGTGTAGCCCCCCTCTGGTCCGAATTGGACAAGGGGTGCGGCCCCCTTTTCCTTCCTCCTCTCCCCCTCTTTCCCCCTTCTCCTACTCCAACAAGGAAGGAGGGAGTCCTACTCCCACCGGGAGTAGGACTCCCCTTGGCGCGCCCCTACTAGGCCGGCCGCCCCCTCCCCCCTTGCTCCTTTATATACGGGGGCAGGGGGGCACCTCTAGGCACAACAACAATTGATCCCTTGGATCTCTTAGCCGTGTGCGGTGCCCCCCTCCACCATAATCCACCTCGATAATATCGTAGCGGTGCTTAGGCGAAGCCCTGCGTCGGTAGTACATCAAGATCGTCACCACGCCGTCGTGCTGACGGAACTCTCCCTCGACACTCGGCTGGATCGGAGTTCGAGGGACGTCATCGAGCTGAACGTGTGCTAGAACTCGGAGGTGCCGTAGTTTCGGTGCTTGATCGGTCGGGCCGTGAAGACGTACTACTACATCAACCGCGTTGTCATAAGGCTTCCGCTTACAGTCTACGAGGGTACGTGGACAACACTCTCCCATCTCGTTGCTATGTCGTCACCATGATCTTGCGTGTGCGTAGGATTTTTTTTGAAATTACTACGTTCCCCAACACCTCTCCCTCTCTCCTTGCTGGATCAAGGCATGGGAGACGTTACCAGGCTGTACGTGTGTTGAACGCAGAGGTGCCGTCCGTTTGGCACTAGGATCTCCGGTGATTTGGATCACGACGAGTTCGACTCCTTCAACCCCGTTCACTTGAACGCTTCCGTTTAGCGATCTACAAGGGTATGTAGATGCACTCCCCTCTCTCTCGTTGCTAGTCTCTCCATAGATAGATCTTGGTGACTCGTAGGAAAATTTTGAATTTTTGCTACATTCCCCAACAGTGGCATCATGAGCTAGGTCTATTGTGTAGTTTCTATGCACGAGTAGAACACAAGTTGTTGTGGGCGTTGATTTTGTTCAATATTCTTACCGTTACTAGTCCAATCTTGTTTCGACGGTATTGTGGGATGAAGCGGCCCAGACCGACCTTACACGTGCACTTACGTGAGACAGGTTCCACCGACTGACATGCACTTGTTGCATAAGGTGGCTAGCGGGTGCCAGTCTCTCCCACTTTAGTCAGAACAGATTCGATGAAAAGGGTCCTTATGAAGGGTAAATAGCAATTGGCATATCACATTGTGGTTTTGCGTAGGTAAGAAATGTTCTTGCTAGAAACCCATAGCAGCCACGTAAAACATGCAAACAACAATTAGAGGACGTCTAACTTGTTTTTGCAGGATATGCGATGTGATGTGATATGGCCAAAAGAATATGATGAATGATATGTGATGTATGAGATTGATCATGTTCTTGTAATAGGAATCACGACTTGCATGTCGATGAGTATGACAACCGGCAGGAGCCATAGGAGTTGTCTTAATTTATTGTATGAACTGCGTGTCATTGAACAACGCCATGTAATTACTTTACTTTATTGCTAAACCGTTAGCCATAGTAGTAGAAGTAATAGTTGGCGAGACAACTTCATGGAGACACGATGATGGAGATCATGATGATGGAGATCATGGTGTCATGCCGGTGACGATGATGATCATGGAGCCCCGAAGATGGAGATCAAAAGGAGCAAAATGATATTGGCCATATCATGTCACTTTTTGATTGCATGTGATGTTTATCATGTTTATGCATCTTATTTGCTTAGAATGACGATAGTAAATAAGATGACCCCTCATTAAAATTTCAAGAAAGTGTTCCCTCTAACTGTGCACCGTTGTGAAAGTTCGTTGTTTCGAAGCACCACGTGATGACCGGGTGTGATAGATTCGAACGTTCACATACAACGGGTGTAAGCCAGATTTACACACGCGAAACACTTAGGTTGAATTGACGAGCCTAGCATGTACAGACATGGCCTCGGAACACAAGAGACCGAAAGGTCGAGCATGAGTCGTATGGTAGATACGATCAACATGAAGATGTTAACCGATGACGACTAGTCCGTCTCACGTGATGATCGGACACGACCTAGTTGACTAGGATCATGTAATCACTTAGATGACTAGAGGGATGTCTATCTGAGTGGGAGTTCATAAGATGAACTTATTTATCCTGAACATAGTCAAAAGATTCTTGCAAATTATGTCATAGCTCGCACTTTAGTTCTACTGTTTAGATATGTTCCTAGAGAAAATATAGTTGAAAGTTGATAGTAGCAATTATGCGGACTGGGTCCGTAAACTGAGGATTGTCCTCATTGCTACATAGAAGGATTATGTCCTTAATGCACCGCTCGGTGTGCTGAACCTCGAACGTCGTCTGTGGATGTTGCGAACATTTGACATACACATTTTGATAACTACGTGATAGTTCAGTAATATTAAATGGTTTAGAATTGAGGCACCGAAGACGATTTCGAAACGTCGCAGAACATATGAGATGTTTCGAGGGCTGAAATTGGGATTTTAGGCTCGTGCCCACGTCAAGAGGTGTGAGACCTCCGACGAGTTTCTTATCCTGCAAACTAAGGGAGAAAAGCTCAATCGTTGAGCTTGTACTCAGATTGTGTGGGTACAACAATCACTTGAATCGAGTGGGAGTTAATCTTCCAGATGAGATAGTGATGTTTCTCCAAAGTGATTGCACCAAGCTACTAGAGCTTCATGATGAACTATAAGATATCAGGGATAGATATGATGATCCTTGAAATATTCGCGATGTTTGACACCGCGAAAGTAGAAATCAAGAAGGAGCATCAATTGTTGATGGTTAGTGAAACCACTAGTTTCAAGAAGGGCAAGGGCAAGAAGGGATACTTCATGAAACGGCAAATCAGCTGCTGCTCTAGTGAAGAAACCCAAGGTTGAACCCAAACCCGAGACTCAGTGCTTCTGTAATAAAGGGAACGACCACTGTAGCAAAATTACCCTAGATACTTGGTAGATGAGAAGGCTGGCAAGGTCGATAGAAGTATATTGGATATACATTATGTTAATGTATACTTTACTAGTACTCCTAGTAGCACCAGGGTATTAGATACCGGTTCGGTTGCTAAGTGTTAGTAACTCGAAATAAAAGCTACGGAATAAACGGAGACTAGTTAAAGGTGAGCTGACGATATGTGTTGAAAGTGTTTCCAAGGTTGATGTGATCAAGCATCGCACGCTCCCTCTACCATCGAGATTTGGTGTTTGCATTGAGCATAGACATGATTGGATTATGTCTATCGCAATACGGTTATTCATTTAAGGACAATAATGGTTACTCTGTTTATTTGAATAATACCTTCAATGGTCTTGCACCTAAAATGAATGGTTTATTGAATCTAGATCGTAGTGATACACATGTTCATGCATAAGGTGGCTTGCGGGTGCCATTCTCTCCTACTTTAGTCGGATCGGATTCGATGAAAAGGGTCCTTATGAAGGGTAAATATCAATTGGCATATCACGTTGTGGCTTTTACGTAGGTAAGAAACATTCTTGCTAGAAACCCATAGCAGCCACGTAAAACATGCAAACAACAATTAGAGGACGTCTAACTTGTTTTTGCAGGGTATGCGATGTGATGTGATATGGCCAAGAAGAATGTGATGAATGATATGTGATGTATGAGATTTATCATGTTCTTGTAATGGGAATCACGACTTGCATGCCGATGAGTAAGACAACCGGCAGGAGCCATAGGAGTTGTCTTAATTTATTGTATGAACTGCGCGTCATTAAACAACGCCATGTAATTACTTTACTTTGTTGCTAACCGATAGCCATAGTAGTAGAAGTAATAGTTGGTGAGACAACTTCATGAAGACACGATGATGGAGATCATGGTGTCATGCCGGTGACGATGATGATCATGGATCCCCGATCGAAGATGGAGATCAAAAGGAGCAAAATGATATTGGCCATATCATGTCACTATTTGATTGCATGTGATGTTTATCATGTTTATGCATCTTATTTGCTTAGAACGACGGTAGTAAATAAGGTGATCCCTCATTAAAATTTCAAGAAAGTGTCCCCCCTAACTGTGCACCGTTGTGAAAGTTCGTCGTTTTGAAGCACCACATGATGATCGGGTGTGGTAGATTCTAACATTCACATACAACGGGTGTAAGCCAGATTTACACACGTGAAACACTTAGGTTGACTTGACGAGCCTAGCATGTACAGACATGGCCTCGGAACACAAGAGACCGAAAGGTCGAGCATGAGTCGTATGGTGGATACGATCAACATGAAGATGTTCACCGATGATGACTAGTCCGTCTCACGTGATGATCGGACACGTCCTAGTTCACTTGGATCATGTAATCACTTAGATGACTAGAGGGATGTCTATCTGAGTGGGAGTTCATTAGATGAACTTAATTATCCCGAACATAGTCAAAAACCCTTTGCAAATTGTGTCATAGCTCGCGCTTTAGTTCTGCTGTTTAAGATATGTTCCTAGAGAAAATATAGTTGAAAGTTGACAGTAGCAATTATCCGTACAGTAGAAGGCTTATGTCCTCAATGCACCGCTCGGTGTGCTGGACCTCGAACGTTGTCTGTGGATGTTGCGAACATCTGACATGCACGTTTTGATGACTACATGATAGTTCGGTAATGTTAAATGGTTTATAATTGAGGCACCGAAGACATTTTTGAAATGTCGCAGAACATATGAGATGCTCCAAGAGCTGAAATTGGGATTTCAGGCTCGTGCCCACGTCAAGAGGTATGAGACCTCCGATGAGTTTTCTAGCCTACAAACTAAGGGAGAAGATCTCAATCGTTGAGCTTGTGCTCAGATTGTCTGAGTACAACAATCACTTGAATCGAGTGGGAGTTGATCTTCCAAATGAGATAGTGATGTTTTTCCAAAGACATTGCCACCAAGCTGCTAGAGCTTCGTGATGAACTATAACATATCAGGGATAGATATGATGATCCTTGAGCTATTCGCAATGTTTGACACCGCGAATGTAGAAATCAAGAAGGAGCATCAATTGTTGATGGTTAGTGAAACCACTAGTTTCAAGAAGGGCAAGGGCAAGAAGGGGTACTTCATGAAACGGCAAATCAGTTGCTGCTCCAGTGAAGAAACCCAAGGTTGAACCCAAACCCGAGACTAAGTGCTTCTGTAATGAGAGGAACGGACACTGAAGCAGAACCACCCTAGATACTTGGTAGATGAGAAGGCTGGCAAGGTCGATAGATGTATATTGGATATACATTGAATTAAATGTGTACTTTACTAGTACTCCTAGTAGCACCAGGGTATTAGATACCGGTTCGGTTGCTAAGTGTTAGTAACTCGAAATAAAAGCTACGGAATAAACGGAGACTAGCTAAAGGTGAGCTGACGATATGTGTTGGAAGTGTTTCCAAGGTTGATGTGATCAAGCATCGCACGCTCCCTCTACCATCGAGATCTGGTGTTTGCGTTGAGCATAGACATGATTGGATTATGTCTATCGCAGTACGGTTGTTCATTTAAGAAGAATAATGGTTATTCTGTTTATTTGAATAATACCTTCAATGGTCTTGCACCTAAAATGAATGGTTTATTGAATCTCGATCGTAGTGATACACACGTTCATGCCAAAAGATATAAGATAGTAATGATAGTACCACCTACTTGTGGCACTGCCATATAAGTCATATTGGTATAAAACACATGAAGAAGCTCCATGTTGATGGATCTTTGGACTCACTCGTTTTGAAATGTTTGAGACATGTGAACCATGTCTATTGGTGTATATGCATGAAGAAACTCCATGCAAATGGACCATTTGGACTCACTTGATTTTGAATCACTTGAGACATGCAAATCATACCACATGGGCAAGATGACTGGAAGCCTCGTTTTCAGTAAAATGGAACAAGAAAGCAACTAGTTGGAAGTAATACACTTTGATGTGTGCAATCCAATAAGTGCTGAGGCATGCAGTGGATATTGTTATGTTCTTACTTCATGGATGAGTAGATACTGAGTATATTTACTTGATGAAACACAAGTCTGAATTATTGAATGGTTCAAGTAATTTCAGAGTGAAGTTGAAGATCATCGTGACAAGAGGATAAAATATCTATGATATGATCATGGAGATGAGTATCTGAGTTACGAGCTTTGGCACGCAATTAAGACATTGTGGAAATTGTTTCACAATTAATACCGCCTGGAACACCATAGTGTGATGGTGTATCTGAACATCATAGTTGCACCCTATTGGATATATATGGTGCGTACCATGATGTCTCTCATCGAATTACCACTATCGTTCATGGGTTAGGCATTAGAGACAACCACACTCACTTTAATAGGGCACCACGTAATTCCGTTGAGACGACACCGTTTGAACTATGGTTTGGAGAAACCTAAGTTGTCGTTTCTTAAAAATTTGGGGCTGCGACGCTTATGTGAAAAAGTTTCAGGTTGATAAGCTCGAACCCAAAGCGGATAAAATGCATCTTCATAGGACACCCAAAACGGTTGGGTATACCTCCTAATTCAGATCCGAAAGCAATAGGGATTGTTTCGTGAATCGGGTCCTTTCTCGAGGAAAGGTTTGTCTCGAAAAATTGAGTGGGAGGATGGTGGAGACTTGATAAGGTTGTTGAACCGTCACTTCAACTAGTGTGTAGCAGAGCACATGAAGTTGTTCCTGTGGCACCTACGCCAATTGAAGTAGAAGCTTATGATAGTGATCATGAAACTTCGGGTCAAGTCACTACCAAACCTCGTGGGTCGACAAGGATGCGTACTACTTCAGAGTGGTACGTAATCCTGTCTTGGAGGTCATGTTGCTAGACAACAATGAACCTACGAGCTATGGAGATGCGATGGTGGGCCCGGGTTCCGACAAATGGCTCGAGGCCATAAAATCCGAGAGAGGATCCATGTATGAAAAATAAGTGTAGACTTTGGCAGAACTACTTGATGGTCGTAAGGCTATTGGGTACAGATGGATTTGAAAAGGAAGACGGACAATGATGGTAAGTATCACCATTAAGAAAGCTTGACTTGTCGTTAAGTTTTCCGACAAGTTCAAGGAGTTGACTATGGTGAGGCTTTCTCACTTGTAGTGATGCTAAGAGTCTATTGGAATTAGATTAGCAGTTACTGCATTATTTATGAAATCTTGCAGATAGGATGTCAAGACATTGTTTCCTCGACAATTTTCTTGAGGAAAGGTTGTATGTGATACAACCAGAAGGTTTAGACAATCCTGAAAGACGCTAACAAGTATGCAAAGCTCCAGCAATCCTTCTAAGGACTGGAGTAAGCATCTCGGAGTTGGAATGTACGCTTTGATGAGATGATAAAGGATTTTGGGTTTATACAAAGTTTATGAGAAACTTGTATTTCCAAAGAAGTGAGTGGGAGCACTATAGAATTTCTGATGAGTATATGTTGTTGACATATTGTTGATTAGAAATGATGTAGAATTTCTGGAAAGCATATAGGGTTATTTGAAAAGTGTTTTTCATTAGAAAACCTGGATTAAGCTGCTTGAACATTGAGCATCAAGATCTATGAGGATAGATCAAAAACGCTAAATGGTACTTTCAAATGAACACATACCTTGACATGATCTTGAAGGTGTTCAAGATGGATCAATCAAAGAAGGAGTTCTTGCCTGAGTTATAAGGTACAAAGTTAAGACTTAAAGCTCGACCACGGCAGAAAAGAGAGAAAGGACGAAGGTCGTCCCCTATGCTTCAGACGTAGGCTCTATAGTATGCTATGCTGTGTACATCACCGGAAGTGTGCCTTGCCATGAGCCAGTCAAGGGGTACAAGAATGATCCAGGAATGGATCATTGGACAATGGTCAAAATTGTCCTTGGAGTAAATAAGGACATGTTTCTCGATTATGGAGGTGATAAAGAGTTCGGCGTAAAGGGTTACGTCGATGCAAGCTTTAACACCTATCCGAATGACTCTGAGTAGCAAACCGGATACGTATAGTGGAGCAACCATTTGGAAAAGCTCCAAGTGGAGCGTGGAAGCAGCATTTACAATATGACCTAGAGATTTGCAAAGTACATACGGATCTGGATGTTGCATACCCGTTGACTAAAACCTCTCTCACAAGCAAAACATGATCAAACCCAGAACTCCTTGAGTCTTAATCACATGATGATGTGAACTAGTTTAGTGACACTAGTAAACTCTTTGGATGTTGGTCACATGGCGATGTGACCTGTGAGTGTTAATCACATGGTGATGTGAACTAGATTATTGACTCTAGTGCAAGTGGGAGACTGTTGGAAATATGCCCTAGAGGCAATAATAAATTAGTTATTATTATTATTATATTTCCTTGTTCATGATAATCGTTTATTATCCATGCTATAATTGTATTGATAGGAAACTCAGATACATGTGTGGGTACATAGACAACACCATGTCCCTAGTAAGCCTCTAGTTGACTAGCTCGTTGATCAATAGATGGTTACGGTTTCCTGACCATGGACATTGGATGTCGTTGATAACGGGACCACACCATTAGGAGAATGATGTGATGGACAAGACCCAATCCTAAGCCTAGCACAAAGATCGTGTAGTTCGTATGCTAAAGCTTTTCTAATGTCAAGTATCATTTCCTTAGACCATGAGATTGTGCAACTCCCGGATACTGTAGGAATGCTTTGGGTGTACCAAACGTCACAACTTAACTGGGTGACTATAAAGGTGCACTACGGGTATCTCCGAAAGTGTCTGTTGGGTTGGCACGAATCGAGACTGGGATTTGTCACTCCGTGTGACGGAGAGGTATCTCTGGGCCTACTCAGTAGGACATCATCATAATGTGCACAATGTGATCAAGGGGTTGATCATGGGATGATGTGTTACGGAACGAGTAAAGAGACTTGTCGGTAACGAGATTGAACAAGGTATCGGGATACCGACGGTCGGATCTCGGGCAAGTACAATACCGCTAGACAAAGGGAATTGAATACAGGATTGATTGAATCCTCGACATCATGGTTCATCCGATGAGATCATAGTGGAACATCTGGGATCCAACATGGGTATCCAGATCCCGCTGTTGGTTATTGGCCGGAGAGTTGTCTCGGTCATGTCTGCATGGTTCCCGAACCCGTAGGGTCTACACACTTAAGGTTCGATGACGCTAGGGTTATAGGGAATAGAAATACGTGGTTACCGAATGTTGTTTGGAGTCCCAGATGAGATCCCGGCCGTCACGAGGAGTTCCGGAATGATTCGGAGGTAAAGATTTATATATGGGAAGTCCTGTTTTGGTCACCGGAAAAGTTTCGGGTGCTATCGGTAACGTACCGGGACCACCGGGAGGGTCCCGGGGGTCCACCAAGTGGGGCCACCGACCCCAGAGGGTAGCATGGGCCAAGTGTGGGAGGGGACCAGCCCCAGGTGGGCTGGTGCGCCCCCCCACTAGGGCCCAAGGCACCTAGGGTTTGGGGAGGGGGTGCCTCCACCTTACTTGGGGGGCAAGTTTCCCCCTCTCCCCCTCTCCCTGGCGCAGCCCTCCCTCTCTCCCTCCTCATCTCTTGCAGTGCTTGGCGAAGCCCTGCTGGAGTGCCACGCTCCTCCACCACCACCACGCCATCGTGCTGCTGCTGGACGGAGTCTTCCCCAACCTCTCCCTCTCTCCTTGCTGGATCAAGGCATGGGAGACGTCACCGGGCTGTATGTGTGTTAAACGGGGAGGTGCCGTCCGTTCGGCACTAGGATCTCCGGTGATTAGATCACAACGAGTACGACTCCTTCAACCCCGTTCACTAGAACGCTTCCGCTTAGCGATCTACAAGGGTATGTAGATGCACTCCCCTCTCTCTCGTTGCTAGTCTCTCCATAGATAGATCTTGGTGACTCGTAGGAAAATTTTGAATTTCTGCTACGTACCCCAACACTTGATGCCTAATATATAAGCAGCTTCTCCAAGGTCCTTCATTGAAAAATTCTTATTCAAGTAGGCCTTTATGTTGTCCAAAAGTTCTATATCATTTCCCATCAAAAGTATGTCATCCACATATAATATGAGAGATGCTACAGAGCTCCCACTCACTTTCTTGTAAACGCAGGCTTCTCCATAAGTCTGCATAAACCCAAACGCTTTGTTCATCT
The DNA here is from genome assembly GCF_002162155.2 of Triticum dicoccoides. Lineage (NCBI taxonomy): Eukaryota > Viridiplantae > Streptophyta > Magnoliopsida > Poales > Poaceae > Triticum > Triticum dicoccoides. The sequence goes on from NC_041381.1 coordinate 663,884,176, forward strand.
CATCAAAGCGAATGTTCCAACTCCGAGATGCTTGCACCAGCCCATAAATGGATCGCTGGAGCTTGCATACCTTGTTAGCATTCTTAGGATCGACAAAACCTTCCGGCTACATCATATACAGTTCTTCCTTAAGATAGTCGTTAAGGAATGCTATTTTGACGTCCATTTGCCATATCTCATAATCATAGTATGCGGCAATTGCTAACATGATTCGGACGGACTTCAGCTTCACTACGGGAGAGAAAGTCTCATCGTAGTCAACCCCTTGAACTTGTCGATAACCTTAGCGACAAGTCGAGCTTTATAGATGGTAACATTACCATCCGCGTCCGTTTTCTTCTTAAAGATCCATTTATTTTCTATCGCTCACCGATCATCGGGCAAGTCTGTCAAAGTCCATACTTTGTTTTTTACATGGATCCTATCTTGGACTGCATGGCTTCAAGCCATTTGTTGGAATCTGGGCCCGCCATCGCTTCTTCATAGTTCGAAGGTTCACCGTTGTCTAACAACATGATTTCCAGGACAGGGTTGCCATACCACTCTGGTGTGGAACGTGTCCTTGTGGACCTACGAAGTTCAGTAGTCACTTGATCCGAAGTACCTTGATCATCATCATTAATTTCCTCTCTAGTCGGTGCACGCGCCATAGGAACATCTTCCTGAGCTACGGTACTTACCGGTTCAAGAGGTAGTACTTCATCAAGTTCCATTTGCCTCCCACTTACTTCTTTCGAGAGAAACTCTTTCTCCAGAAAGGACCTGTTCTTGGCAACGAAAATCTTGCCTTCGGATCTGAGGTAGAAGGTATACCCAATGGTTTACTTAGGGTATCCTATGAAGACGCATTTTTCCGACTTGGGTTCGAGCTTTTCAGGTTGAAGTTTCTTGACATAAGCATCGCATCCCCAAACTTTTAGAAATGACAACTTAGGTTTCTTTCCAAACCATAATTCATACGGTGTCGTCTCAACGGCTTTAGACGGTGCCCTATTTAAAGTGAATGTAGTTGTCTCTAAAGTGTATCCCCAAAATGATAGCAGTAAATCGATAAAAGACATCATAGACCGCACCATATACAATAGAGTGCGATTACGATGTTCGGACACACCGTTACGCTGAGGTGTTCCAGGCGGCGTGAGTTGTGAAACAATTCCACATTTCCTTAAGTGCGTGCCAAACTCGTGACTTAAATATTCTCCCCCACGATCTGATCGTAAGAACTTTATTTTTCTGTCACGTTGATTCTCTACCTCATTCTGAAATTCCTTGAACTTTTCAAAGGTCTCAGACTTGTGTTTCATTAAGTAGATATACCCATATCTACTTAAGTCATCAGTGAGGGTGAGAACATAACGATAGCCACCGCGAGCCTCAATGCTCATTGGACCGCACACATCAGTATGTATAATTTCCAATAAGTTGGGTGCTCGCTCCATTGTTCCGGAGAACGGAGTCTTGGTCATTTTGCCCATGAGGCATGGTTCGCACGTGTCAAATGATTCGAAATCAAGAGACTCCAAATGTCCATCTGTATGGAGCTTCTTCATGCATTTGACACCAATGTGACCAAGGCGGCAGTGCCACAGATATGTGGGACTATCATTATCAATCTTACATCTTTTGGTATTCACACTATGAATATGTGTAACATCACGTTCGAGATTCATTAAGAATAAACCATTGACCAGCGGGGCATGACCATAAAACATATCTCTCATATAAATAGAACAACCATTATTCTCGGATTTAAATGAGTAGCCATCTCGCATTAAACGAGATCCAGATACAATGTTCATGCTCAAAGCTGGCACTAAATAACAATTATTGAGGTTTAAAACTAATCCCGTAGGTAAATGTAGAGGTAGTGTGCCGACAGCGATCACATCGACCTTGGAACCATTCCCGACACGCATCGTCACCCCGTCCTTCGCTAGTCTCCGCTTATTCCGCAACTCCTGTTTTGAGTTACAAATATGAGCAACCGCACCGGTATCAAATACCCAGGAGCTACTACGAGTATTAGTAAGGTACACATCAATAACATGTATATCATATATACCTTTGGTGTTGCCGGCCTTCTTATCCGCTAAGTACTTGGGGCAGTTCCGCTTCCAGTGACCGTTCCCCTTGCAATAAAAGCACTCAGTCTCAGGTTTGGGTCCGTGCTTTGGCTTCTTCCCGGCAACTGGTTTACCGGGCGAGGAAACTCCCTTGCATCCTTCTTGAAGTTCTTCTTACCCTTGCCTTTCTTGAAACTAGTGGTTTTATTGACCATCAACACTTGATGTTCCTTTTTGATTTCTACCTCTGCTGATTTCAGCATTGAAAATACCTCAGGAATAGTTTTCACCATCCCCTGCATATTGTAGTTCATCACAAAGATCTTGTAGCTAGGTGGGAGCGACTGAAGGATTCTGTCAATGACCGCCTCATCCGGGAGGTTAATGTCTAGCTGGGACAAGTGGTTGTGCAACCCAGACATTTTGAGTATGTGCTCGCTGACAGAAGTATTTTCCTCCATCTTACAACTGTAGAACTTGTCAGAGACTTCATATCTCTCAACCCAGGCATGAGCTTGGAAAACCATTTTAAGCTCTTGGAACATCTCATATGCTCCGTGTTTCTCAAAACGCTTTTGGAGCCCCGGTTCTAAGCTGTAAAGCATGCCGCACTGAACGAGGGAGTAATCATCAACACGCGACTGCCAAGCATTCATAACGTCTTGGTTCGCTGGGGCGGGTGCTTCACCTAGCGGTGCTTCTAGGACATATGCTTTCTTGGCAGCTATGAGGATGATCCTCAGGTTCCAGACCCAGTCCGTATAGTTGCTGCCATCATCTTTTAGCTTGGTTTTCTCTAGGAACGCGTTGAAGTTGAGGTTGGCATGAGCGTGGGACATTTGATCTACAAGACATTTTGCAAAAAGTTTTAGACTAAGTTCATGATAATTAAGTTCATCTAATCAAATTATTTAATGAACTCCCACTCAGATAGACATCCCTCTAGTCATCTAAGTGATACATGATCCGAGTCAACTAGGCCGTGTCCGATCATCACGTGAGACGGACTAGTCATCATCGGTGAACATCTCCATGTTGATCGTATCTTCTATACGACTCATGCTCGATCTTTTGGTCTCTTGTGTTCTGAGGCCATGTCTGTACATGCTAGGCTCGTCAAGTCAACCTAAGTGTTTTGCATGTGTAAATCTGGCTTACACCCGTTGTATGTGCACGTTAGGATCTATCACACCCGATCATCACGTGGTGCTTCGAAACAACAAACTTTCGCAACAGCGCATAGTTAGGGGAAACACTTTCTTCAAATTGTTATGAGGGATCATCTTATTTACTACCATCGTTCTAAGCAAATAAGATGCAAAAACATGATAAACATCACATGCAATCAAATAGTGACATGATATGGCCAATATCATTTTTCTCCTTTGATCTCCATCTTCGGAGCTCCATGATCATCATCGTCACCGGCATGACACCATGACCTCCATCATCATGATCTCCATCATCGTGTCTCCATGAAGTTGTCTCGCCAACTATTACTTCTACTACTATGGCTAACGGTTTAGCAAAGAAGTAAAGTAATTACATGGCGTTATTCAGTGACACGCGGGTCAAACAATAAATAAAGACAACTCCTATGGCTCCTGCCGGTTGTCATACTCATCGACATGCAAGTCATGATTCCTATTACAAGAACATGATCAATGTCATACATCACATATATTTCATTCATCACATCCTTTTGGCCATATCACATCACAAGGCATATGCTGCAAAAACAAGTTAGACGTCCTCTAATTGTTGTTGCAAGTTTTTACGTGGCTGCTATAGGGTTCTAGCAAGAACGTTTCTTACCTACGCCAAAACCACAATGTGATATGCCAATTTCTATTTACCCTTCATAAGGACCGTTTTCATCGAATCCGATCCGACTAAAGTGGGAGAGACAGACACCCGCTAGCCACCTTATGCAACTAGTGCATGTCAGTCGGTGGAACCTGTCTCACGTAAGCATACATGTAAGGTCGGTCCGGGCCGCTTCATCCCACGATGCCGCCGAAACAAGATAAGACTAGTAGTGGCAAGTAAATTGACAAAATCTATGCCCACAACAAAATTGTGTTCTACTCGTGCATAGAAACTACGCATAAACCTGGCTCATGATGCCACTGTTGGAGATCGTTGCAGAAAATAAGAAATTTCTACGCATCACCAAGATCAATCTATGGAGTCATCTAGCAACGAGAGAGAGAGAGAGAGAGAGGTGCATCTACATACCCTTGTAGATCACGAGCGGAAGCGTTCAAGAGAACGGGGTTGATGGAGTCGTACTCGTCGTGATCCAAATCACTGATGATCCTAGCACCGAATGGACGACACCTCCGTGTTTAACACACGTATGGAGCGGAGACGTCTCCCGCGCCTTGATCCAGCAAGGAGGAGGGAGAGGTTGAGGAAGAGAGCTCCAGCAGCAGCACGACGGCGTGGTGGTGATGGAGAGGCAGTACTCCAGCAGGGCTTCGCCAAGCTTTTGCGGAGGAGGAGAGGTGTTGGGGAGGGGAGGGGCTGCGCCTTGGAGGTGTGTGTGCAGCCCTCCCCTCACCCCTCTATTTATAGTGGGAGGAGGAAGGGGGCCGGCCCCCTCTAGATGAGATCTAGAGGGGGGGCAAGGGGGGGGCTTGCCCCCCAAGCAAGGGGGCGCCTCCTTTAGGGTTTCCCCCCAACCCTAGGCGCATGGGCCCAAGGGGGGAATGCGCCCAGCCCTCTAAAGGCTGGTTCCCTTCCCACTACGGCCCATGAGGCCCTCCGGGAGAGGTGGCCCCTCCCGGTGGACCCACAGAACCCTTCCGGTGGCCCCGGTACAATACGGGTATGCCCCCGAACCTTTCCAGTGACCGTATGTCAGCTTCCCATATATAAATCTTCACCTCCGGACCATTTCGGAACTCCTCGTGACGTCCGGGATCCATCAGGGACTCCTAACAACATTCGGTAATCACATACAAGTCTTCCTAATAACCCTAGCGTCATCGAACCTTAAGTGTGTAGACCCTATGGGTTCGGGAATCATGTAGACATGACCGAGACAGCTCTCCGGCCAATAACAAACAGCGGGATCTGGATACCCATGTTGGCTCCCACATGTTCCACGATGATCTCATCGGATGAACCACAATGTCGAGGATTCATGTAATCCCGTATACAATTCCCTTTGTCAATCGGTACGTTACTTGCCCGAGATTCGATCGTCGGTATCCCAATACCTCGTTCAATCGCGTTACCGGCAAGTCACTTTACTCGTTACATAATGCATGATCCCGTGACCAACCACTTGGTCACATTGAGCTCATTATGATGATGCATTACCGAGTGGGCCCATAGATACCTCTCCGTCATATGGAGTGACAAATCCCAGTCTCGATTCGTGCCAACCCAACAGACACTTTTGGAGATACCTGTAGTGCACCTTTATAGTCACCCAGTTACATTGTGATGTTTGGTACACTCAAAGCACTCCTACGGTATCTGGGAGTTACACAATCTCATGGTCTAAGAAACTGATACTTGACATTAGAAAAGCTTTAGCAAACGAACTACACGATCTTGTGCTATGCTTAGGATTGGGTCTTGTCCATCACATCATTCTCCCAATGATGTGATCCCGTTATCAATGACATCCAATGTCCATAGTCAAGAAACCATGACTATCTGTTGATCAACGAGCTAGTCAACCAGAGGCTCACTAGGGACATGTTGTGGTCTATGTATTCACACATGTATCACTGTTTCCGGTTAATACAATTATAGCATGAACAATAGACAATTATCATGAACAAGGAAATATAATAATAACCATTTTATTATTGCCTCTAGGGCATATTCCCAACACCTTAAGCGGCCCGATTTGGAAGAGGGCGTCACTCACTTCAATGTCAGATATGGGCTTGGTCAAGGCATCGTTCATGTGGTCATCCACTCTCCTTTGTACAAGACCGATTAATCTCTCCGGTTCCACGGTTTCATCCTTCTTGTACAGCTCTTTGAAAAAACTGTTTATCTCATTATGCATCTCCCCTGTGCTTTTAGTCCAAGAGCCATCTTCCTTCTTAAGTTTCTCAATTTTATTCTTCTTCCTTCTCCATGTAGCTTTCCTATGGAAAAATTCTGTGTTCCTGTCTCCTTCACGCAGCCAAGAGATCCTAGATCTTTGCCTCCACATAGTCTCCTCCCTAAGCAACCATTCATCAAGTTCAGATTCAGTTTTCCTCATCCTGTTTTCAGTTTCCTTAGAGCGTGGTTGCATTCTTAGTTTCTGTAAATTTGCTCTCAAGGATTTAATGCTATTTGTCACCGAGTTAAATTCCTATTGGGCCCAATGTCCCAAGACATCTCCCATAGACTTCAGTTTGGTAGCTATGCTCCCAAGGGATGAAACTCCACCCCCTTTTTTCCAAGTTTCCTTGACAGTATCTTCAAGAGTGTCGGATCGTTCCCACATGGTTTCATATCTGAAGTTTTTTGTGACTCTTCTCCACTCTTTCCTCTTCCCGAAACGCAGCAGCAAGGGTGCATGGTCTGACCTCGAAGAGCATATATGTTCAATTGAGGCACCCGGAAAGGTTCTGTTCCATTCAGGCGATGCTACCCCTCTATCTAGCCATGCTCTGACATTTTTATCCCCATGCTGTTTGTTGTCATACGTCCATATGGAGCCTTTAAAGCCCAAGTCCTGTAGGTTGCACTCATCAAGAACCTTACGAAATTCAGCCATGTTTGTTTCAGATCTTTTTGCTTTTGAGAAATGTTCACTTTGCCACATGGTTTCGTTGAAATCACCGATCATGAACCATGGTTCGGACAAGTTGTGTCTAATCCTTCGAAGAAGCTCCCACATGTGGTGCCTTTCATGTGATCTTGGTTCACCATAAACAAAAGTACCTCGCCACTGTACAACAGTTGGGTTTAGACGAATGAGCACATCGATATACCTCGGCCCAATAGCGATTTCTTTTATTTCAACTTCCTCATCATAGAACGGTGCAATACCGGCACTCTTGCCAATCCCGGGTTGCATAATACAATGCCGAAGACCTAGTCTCCATCGCAGTTTATTCACGTAATCATCGCTTTTCCAAGTTTCAGAGAGAAAAACTAACTTAGGCTTATGCGTGTGCACTAGGCCCACGAGCTCCCAAACTGTATGAGGTTGCCCAATCCCTCGACAGTTCCAGCTGATGAGCGTCATGGCTCCTGGTGGATGCTTGCAGCAGCATCCACCAGTTGACCGAGAGCCCCGGGCTCGGTAGCTTCCATTCCGCCATCCTCTCCCGTGTTGTTATCTTCCCTCCCACTTCCTGAACCCTTCTTCTTCTTGCAATTGTCAGCCGAGCCGTCCGCGGCCCCCTCCTTGCCATTGCCTGTTCCTGGCTCTCCACGATTGCCTCTTTTCCCCAGGACCGAAGCCTCACCACCCTGCTAATTTTTAACTTTGCTATTCCTGTTATTCTCCTGCCCTGTGCGTCCCTTTTGAAGGGTGAGTACCTGACCCCTCTGCCCCGTTTTTCCTTCCTGTACTTCCACAGAGCCTGTCGGTGCAGTTATAAGTAAGTCATTTGCCTCAGCAGTGCCTCTTGGCTCAGCATTAGCGCCCGGGTTTTGAATAAACCCCGGAGCCGGGCCGAAACCTGGTGGATACTCCAGCTCCTCCTCTTCCTCAGTTCGACCTTTCCTGTTCTGGGTTTCGTCTGCCACTAGCGTGGCCTGAGCTGTGATGACGTTTGTTCCTAGCCCCGACCCCTCTGCATCTGAGTTACCTTTGATCTCCCTGACTTGCACTCACTCCTTTTGGTGTGGTTGACCTTGTCCATGCCCGAGTCTGCCCCCGGTTCCAGCCTGATCGCGCTCACAACCGCGATAGCAGCTTGCACAAGAGGATCTGCTAGGCCCTTGCTCCTGTGGCCTTAACCTTCACGCGTCTTGTTGCTACAGAGCTCTCAGCGCCAAAGTTGATGAAGCGTCGCGCACTGCTAGTTTCTGGCACCACAACTCCTCCTCTACTACTACTCCTCTTGAAAGGCGAAGCGCGCATCGCTGCCGAGTACCTCATCTCTTGGAGGTCTTCGGGCAGCTTACAATCGCGATGGCTATGCCCTAGTTGACCACAGAAACAGCAAAACCTAGGCAGTCTCTCGTACTTTACACTCAGCAGGAACACCTTCCTCTTATCTAAATCGCGAGATTCTAGTTCACTACACAGAGGTATATCAACATCATGATTCACCCTGACACACATGTAGTCTCCCCAGATTCTTCCCTCTCTATCAGCATCCACTTCCAAGACTTCTCCAAGCATTGCGCCTAGCTTCCTGGCCACCGTCTCGAACATCATGATCGGTGGAGCATCGTAGATGAGAGCCCAGATCGGCATGTGGGCCACCTCGACGTCGCCGGGGCTGACACTCCCGTCCACCGCCGTCATCGGGAAGGCACCCCCCTTATGGGTCCAGGGGCCATTGTTGTGGATGAAGCGTAGATCGCCCTCTCTCTCGAATTCGAGGAGAAAGCGATTGTTCTTCAGCGGGGTGTAGTTGAGGCGGCCCCTCAAATCCCACTTGGACTTGAGCTCCTGGAAGAGTCCCATGACGCCGAAGACTTGGACCGAGAAGAACAGCCCCACGGCTATCCACCTCGACCGCATGTCCGCTCTTTCTCTGGACAGATTCAGCTCGACGATGCTCGGCGCCTGCACCTCCATGTTAATGGGGAAAACTGGAGCCACTACATGGTCACCTCCTCCATACCTTGCTGCTTGAAACCCCCCACACCTTGGCCTTCAGGGGTGCGGTAGTGATTGTCCTGGGTCCTTGACGATCCGCCCCGGAGCAGCACCCTCGTCCCATGACCTGATCGACCATTGGGGTCGACCTCCTCGCAGTTCTCCAACGGAGCCTTGTTCTTGCCTGTGCCCTGGTTCGCCATTGCCTGCAAGATTGGGGTTTCTATGCTCTGTGGAGATGGATTGGTATTGCTCGCTCCACCCGAATGCTCTTTTAAAACCCTATGTGCCTCCTCCATTATGGGGTAAGATCCTTTCTGGTTTGATGGCCCTTGATCCCTTTCCTTTGCCCGAGATGCAGAACTATCCGGTCGGAGATCCCTTCCCTCTGCTTTGTCTAACGGATCCGTATCCCTTCCATCCCCAATAGTCCACCCAGATGAGATCTCATTCTCCGCTCTCATCCTAGCAGACAAATCCTTCCTCATTGCCTCTATTCTGCCCTTGATCCTCTCCATGGATCTTTGATTCTCGGATCTCTTCCCTTGATCTCTCTTCCTCTCTTTCCTTTCCACCGCAATTCCTTTGATTTTATTCCTCGTCTTGAGCCAGGTTTCCCGCAATCCCAAAGGGTCCTCCCGATCCTACTTACTGCTCGAGTCTTGATTCAATCTTTTCTCTCTCTCAAGGTTGCTCCTTCCTGTCTCTCGATCAATCTCTCCGATGCCAGCGGCAGATCGCCTCGGGATCGCCCTGACAGGGGCTCCGCAGATCACGCTCATTCTATCCCCCCCCTAACCATGTCTCTATTTCTCCCTAGGCATCTGCTTGGACCTTCGGGTCCTCCCCATGTTAAAAAAAGATAGCACACATTTCTAGACATAAGGCTCCTATAGACAACATGCAACATTTTTTTCGTGAAAAGAAAAACAACAACACATAGATTATTGCAAGATCTCCCTGTTGTAATTGCTTGCTGATACTTATTGTCGCGATGAAGAGTACGGAAGCAATTTTCATGGAGATGAAAGAGACACATCTTTCTTGTTTCTCCAAAGGAGCCATACTAAGCTTATATGTTTTCTTCAAAGGAGCCATACTGGTAGGTAGGAGACATATTTGATTGTTCTACATTTCAAAACAAACACATGGTAATAAGACTGGTAGAGTAGGTAGGAGCCATTTTCGATCTAAAGAACATAATTCGTCATAACAAGGTTGGTTGGTTCATTCTTTTTATTTTTCTTTTTCTTTTTCTTTTTCCTTCTGATCTGTGATTACGACGTTCGGACACACCGTTACGCTGAGGTGTTCCAGGCGGCGTGAGTTGTGAAACAATTCCACATTTCCTTAAGTGCGTGCCAAACTCGTGACTTAAATATTCTCCCCCACGATCTGATCGTAAGAACTTTATTTTTCTGTCACGTTGATTCTCTACCTCATTCTGAAATTCCTTGAACTTTTCAAAGGTCTCAGACTTGTGTTTCATTAAGTAGATATACCCATATCTACTTAAGTCATCAGTGAGGGTGAGAACATAACGATAGCCACCGCGAGCCTCAATGCTCATTGGACCGCACACATCAGTATGTATAATTTCCAATAAGTTGGGTGCTCGCTCCATTGTTCCGGAGAACGGAGTCTTGGTCATTTTGCCCATGAGGCATGGTTCGCACGTGTCAAATGATTCGAAATCAAGAGACTCCAAATGTCCATCTGTATGGAGCTTCTTCATGCGTTTGACACCAATGTGGCCAAGGCGGCAGTGCCACAGATATGTGGGACTATCATTATCAATCTTACATCTTTTGGTATTCACACTATGAATATGTGTAACATCACGTTCGAGATTCATTAAGAATAAACCATTGACCAGCGGGGCATGACCATAAAACATATCTCTCATATAAATAGAACAACCATTATTCTCGGATTTAAATGAGTAGCCATCTCGCATTAAACGAGATCCAGATACAATGTTCATGCTCAAAGCTGGCACTAAATAACAATTATTGAGGTTTAAAACTAATCCCGTAGGTAAATGTAGAGGTAGTGTGCCGACAGCGATCACATCGACCTTGGAACCATTCCCGACACGCATCGTCACCCCGTCCTTCGCTAGTCTCCGCTTATTCCGCAACTCCTGTTTTGAGTTACAAATATGAGCAACCGCACCGGTATCAAATACCCAGGAGCTACTACGAGTATTAGTAAGGTACACATCAATAACATGTATATCATATATACCTTTGGTGTTGCCGGCCTTCTAATCCGCTAAGTACTTGGGGCAGTTCCGCTTCCAGTGACCGTTCCCCTTGCAATAAAAGCACTCAGTCTCAGGTTTGGGTCCGTGCTTTGGCTTCTTCCCGGCAACTGGTTTACCGGGCGAGGCAACTCCCTTGCCATCCTTCTTGAAGTTCTTCTTACCCTTGCCTTTCTTGAAACTAGTGGTTTTATTGACCATCAACACTTGATGTTCCTTTTTGATTTCTACCTCTGCTGATTTCAGCATTGAAAATACCTCAGGAATACTTTTCACCATCCCCTGCATATTGTAGTTCATCACAAAGCTCTTGTAGCTAGGTGGGAGCGACTGAAGGATTCTGTCAATGACCGCCTCATCCGGGAGGTTAATGTCTAGCTGGGACAAGTGGTTGTGCAACCCAGACATTTTGAGTATGTGCTCGCTGACAGAAGTATTTTCCTCCATCTTACAACTGTAGAACTTGTCAGAGACTTCATATCTCTCAACCCGGGCATGAGCTTGGAAAACCATTTTAAGCTCTTGGAACATCTCATATGCTCCGTGTTTCTCAAAACGCTTTTGGAGCCCCGGTTCTAAGCTGTAAAGCATGCCGCACTGAACGAGGGAGTAATCATCAACACGCGACTGCCAAGCATTCATAACGTCTTGGTTCGTTGGGGCGGGTGCTTCACCTAGCGGTGCTTCTAGGACATATGCTTTCTTGGCAGTTATGAGGATGATCCTCAGGTTCCAGACCCAGTCCGTATAATAGCTGCCATCATCTTTTAGCTTGGGTTTCTCTAGGAACGCGTTGAAGTTGAGGTTGGCATGAGCGTGGGACATTTGATCTACAAGACATTTTGCAAAAAGTTTTAGACTAAGTTCATGATAATTAAGTTCATCTAATCAAATTATTTAATGAACTCCCACTCAAATAGACATCCCTCTAGTCATCTAAGTGATACATGATCCGAGTCAACTAGGCCGTGTCCGATCATCACGTGAGACGGACTAGTCATCATCGGTGAACATCTCCATGTTGATCGTATCTTCTATACGACTCATGCTCGACCTTTTGGTCTCTTGTGTTCTGAGGCCATGTCTGTACATGCTAGGCTCGTCAAGTCAACCTAAGTGTTTTGCATGTGTAAATCTGGCTTACACCCGTTGTATGTGCACGTTAGGATCTATCACACCCGATCATCACGTGGTGCTTCGAAACAACAAACTTTCGCAACAGCGCATAGTTAGGGGAAACACTTTCTTCAAATTGTTATGAGGGATCATCTTATTTACTACCGTCGTTCTAAGCAAATAAGATGCAAAAACATGATAAACATCACATGCAATCAAATAGTGACATGATATGGCCAATATCATTTTTCTCCTTTGATCTCCATCTTCGGAGCTCCATGATCATCATCGTCACCGGCATGACACCATGACCTCCATCATCATGATCTCCATCATCGTGTCTCCATGAAGTTGTCTCGCCAACTATTACTTCTACTACTATGGCTAACGGTTTAGCAAAGAAGTAAAGTAATTACATGGCGTTATTCAGTGACACGCGGGTCAAACAATAAATAAAGACAACTCCTATGGCTCCTGCCGGTTGTCATACTCATCGACATGCAAGTCATGATTCCTATTACAAGAACATGATCAGTCTCATACATCACATATATTTCATTCATCACATCCTTTTGGCCATATCACATCACAAGGCATATGCAGCAAAAACAAGTTAGACGTCCTCTAATTGTTGTTGCAAGTTTTTACGTGGCTGCTATAGGGTTCTAGCAAGAACGTTTCTTACCTACGCCAAAACCACAATGTGATATGCCAATTTCTATTTACCCTTCATAAGGACCGTTTTCATCGAATCCGATCCGACTAAAGTGGGAGAGACAGACACCCGCTAGCCACCTTATGCAACTAGTGCATGTCAGTCGGTGGAACCTGTCTCACGTAAGCATACATGTAAGGTCGGTCCGGGCCGCTTCATCCCACGATGCCGCCGAAACAAGATAAGACTAGTAGTGGCAAGTAAATTGACAACATCTACGCCCACAACAAAATTGTGTTCTACTCGTGCATAGAAACTACGCATAAACCTGGCTCATGATGCCACTGTTGGAGATCGTTGCAGAAAATAAGAAATTTCTACGCATCACCAAGATCAATCTATGGAGTCTGTTGGAAATATGCCCTAGAGGCAATAATAAAAGTGTTATTATTATATTTCCTTGTTCATGATAATTGTCTTTTATTCATGCTATAACTGTATTATCCGGAAATCGTAATACACGTGTGAATACATAGACCACAATATGTCCCTAGTGAGCCTCTAGTTGACTAGCTCGTTGTGATCAACAGATAGTCATGGTTTCCTGGCTATGGACATTGGATGTCGTTGATAACGGGATCACATCATTAGGAGAATGATGTGATGGACAAGACCCAATCCTAAGCATAGCACAAGGATCGTGTAGTTCGTTTGCTAGAGCTTTGCCAATGTCAAGTATCTCTTCCTTTGACCATGAGATCATGTAACTCCTGGATACCGTAGGAGTGCTTTGGGTGTATCAAACGTCACAACGTAACTGGGTGACTATAAAGGTGCACTACAGGTATCTCCGAAAGTATCCATTGTTTTATGTGGATCGAGACTGGGATTTGTCACTCCGTGTAAACGGAGAGGTATCTCTGGGCCCACTCGGTAGGGCATCATCATATGCGCAATGTGACCAAGGAGTTGATCACGGGATGATGTGTTACGGAACGAGTAAAGTGACTTGCCGGTAACGAGATTGAACAAGGTATCGGTATACCGACGATCGAATCTCGGGCAAGTAAAATACCGCTAGACAAAGGGAATTGAATATGGGATCGATTGAGTCCTTGACATCGTGGTTCATCCGATGAGATCATCGTGGAACATGTGGGAGCCAACATGGGTATCCAGATCCCGCTGTTGGTTATTGACTGGAGAACGTCTCGGTCATGTCTGCATGTCTCCCGAACCCGTAGGGTCTACACACTTAAGGTTCGGTGACGCTAGGGTTATAAAGGAAGCTTGTATGTGGTAACCGAATGTTGTTCGGAGTCCCGGATGAGATCCCGGACGTCACGAGGAGTTCCGGAATGGTCCGGAGGTAAAGATTTATATATAGGAAGTCCTGTTTCGGCCATCGGGACAAGTTTCGGGGTCATCGGTATTGTACTGGGACCACCGGAAGGGTCCCGGGGGCCCACCGGGTGGGGCCACCTGCCCTGGGGGGGCACATGGGCTGTAGGGGGTGCGCCTTGGCCTACATGGGCCAAGGGCACCAGCCCCTAGAGGCCCATGCGCCAAGATAAAGGAAAAAGGGGAGAGTCCTAAAGGGGGAAGGCACCTCCGAGGTGCCTTGGGGAGGATGGACTCCTCCCCCCTCCTTAGCCGCACCCCTTTCTTGGAGTAGGGGGCAAGGCTGCGCCTCCCCCTTCTCCCCTGCCCCTATATATAGTGGAGGGGAGGGAGGGCATCCATACCTGAGCCCTTGGCGCCTCCCTCCCTCCCGTGACACCTCCTCCTCTCCCGTAGGTGCTTGGCGAAGCCCTGCAGGATTGCCACGCTCCTCCATCACCACCACGCCGTTGTGCTGCTGCTGGATGGAGTCTTCCTCAACCTCTCCCTCTCTCCTTGCTGGATCAAGGCGTGGGAGACGTCACCGGGCTGTACGTGTGTTGAACGCGGAGGTGCCGTCCGTTCGGCACTTGATCATCGGTGATCTGAATCACGACGAGTACGACTCCATCAACCCCGTTCACTTGAACGCTTCCGCTTAGCGATCTACAAGGGTATGTAGATGCAAACTCTCCTCCTTTCTACTCGTTGCTGGTCTCTCCATAGATAGATCTTGGTGTTACGTAGGAAAAAAATTTGAATTTCTGCTACGTTCCCCAACAGTGGCATCATGAGCTAGGTCTATTGCGTAGATTCTTTGCACGAGTAGAACACAAAGTAGTTGTGGGCGTTGATGTTGTTCAATATGCTTACCGTTACTAGTCCAATCTTGTTTCGACGGTATTGTGGGATGAAGCGGCCCGGACCGACCTTACACGTACTCTTACGTGAGACAGGTTCCACCGATTGACATGCACTTGGTGCATAAGGTGGCTAGCGGGTGCCAGTCTCTCCCACTTTAGTCGGAACGGATTCGATGAAAAGGGTCCTTATGAAGGGTAAATAGCAATTGGCATATCACGTTGTGGTTTTGCGTAGGTAAGAAACGTTCTTGCTAGAACCCATAGCAGCCACGTAAAACATGCAAACAACAATTAGAGGACGTCTAACTTGTTTTTGCAGGGTATGCTATGTGATGTGATATGGCCAAAAGGATGTGATGAATGATATGTGATGTATGAGATTGATCATGTTCTTGTAATAGGATTCACGACTTGCATGTCGATGAGTATGACAACCGGCAGGAGCCATAGGAGTTGTCTTTATTTTTTGTATGACCTGCGTGTCATTGAAGAACGCCATGTAACTTACTTTACTTTATTGCTAAACGCGTTAGCCATAGACGTAGAAGTAGTCGTTGGTGTGACAACTTCATGAAGACACGATGATGGAGATCATGATGATGGAGATCATGGTGTCATGCCGGTGACGATGATGATCATGGAGCCCCGAAGATGAAGATCAAAAGGAGCAAAATGATATTGGCCATATCATGTCACTATTTGATTGCATGTGATGTTTATCATGTTTATGCATCTTGTTTGCTTAGAACGACGGTAGTAAATAAGATGATCCCTTACAACAATTTCAAGAAGTGTTCTCCCCTAAATGTGCACCGTTGCTACAGTTCGTCGCTTCTAAGCACCACGTGATGATCGGGTGTGATGGATTCTTACGGTCACATACAACGGGTGTAAGACAGTTTTACACAGCAAAAACACTTAGGGTTAACTTGACGAGCCTAGCATGTACAGACATGGCCTCGGAACACGGAGACCGAAAGGTCGAGCATGAGTCGTATAGTAGATACGATCAACATGAAGATGTTCACCGACGTTAACTAGTCCGTCTCACGTGATGATCGGACACGGCCTAGTTGACTCGGATCATGTAATCACTTAGATGACCAGAGGGATGTCTATCTGAGTGGGAGTTCATAAGATGAACTTAATTATCCTGAACATAGTCAAAAGACCTTTTGCAAATTATGTCGTAGCTCACGCTATAGTTCTACTGTTTTAGATATGTTCCTAGAGAAAATATAGTTGAAAGTTGACAGTAGCGATTATGCGATCAGTAGAAAGCTTATGTCCTTAATGCACCGCTCAGTGAGCTGAACCCCAAACGTCGTTTGTGGATGTTGCGAACATCGGACATACACATTTTGATAACTACGTGATAGTTCAGTTAAACGGTTTAGAGCTGAGGCACTAAAGACGTTTTCGAAACGTCACGGAACATATGAGATGTTTCGAGGGCTGAAATTGGGATTTCAGGCCAGTGCCCACGTCAAGAGGTATGAGACCTCCGACGATTTTCTTAGCCTGCAAACTAAGGGAGAAAAGCTCAATCGTTGAGCTTGTGCTCAGATTGTCTGAGTGCAACAATCACTTGAATCGAGTGGGAGTTGATCTTCGAGATGAGATAGTGATGTTTCCCCAAAGTCATTGCCACCAAGCTGCTAGAGCTTCGTGATGAACTATAACATATCAGGGATAAATAAAATGATCCTTGAGGTATTCACGATGTTTGACACCGCGAAAGTAGAAATCAAGAAGGAGCATCAATTGTTGATGGTTGATGAAACCACTAGTTTCAAGAAGGGCAAGGGAAAGAAGGGATACTTCATGAAACGGCAAATCAGCTGCTGCACCAATGAAGAAACCCAAGGTTGAACCCAAACCCGAGACTAAGTGCTTCTGTAATAAGGGGAACAGTCACTAGAGCAGAATTACCCTAGATACTTGGTAGATGAGAAGGCTGGCAAAGTCGATAGAAGTATATTGGATATACATTATGTTAATGTGTACTTTACTAGTACTCCTAGTAGCACCAGGGTATTAGATACCGGTTCGGTTGCTAAGTGTTAGTAACTCGAAATAAAAGCTACGGAATGAAACGGAGACTAGCTAAAGGAGAGCTGACGATATGTGTTGGAAATGTTTCCAAGTTTGATGTAATCAAACATCGCACGCTCCCTCTACCATCAAGATTAGTATTAAACCTGAATAAGTGCTCTTGCACCTATAGGAATGGTTTATTGAATCTCGATCGTAGTGATACACATTTTCATGCCAAAAGATATAAGATAGTAATGATACTACCACTTACTTGTGGCACTGCCATGTAAGTCATATTGGTATAAAACGCATGAAGAAGCTCCATGTTGATGGATCTTTGGACTCACTCGTTTTGAAAAGTTTGAGACATGCGAACCATGTCTATTGGTATATATGCATGAAGAAACTCCATGCAAATGGACCGTTTGAACTCACTTGATTTTGAATCACTTGAGACATGCAAATCATACCACATGGGCAAGATGACTGAAAACCTCGGTTTCAATAAGATGGAACAAGATAGCAACTTGTTGGAAGTAACACATTTTGATGTGTGCAGTCCAATAAGTGCTGAGGCATGCAGTGAATATCGTTATGTTCTTACTTCACAGATGATTCGAGTAGATGTTGAGAATATTTACTTGATGAAACACAAGTCTGAATTATTGAATGGTTCAAGTAATTTCAGAGTGAAGTAGAAGATCATTGTGACAAGAGGATAAAATGTCTATGATACGATCATAGAGATGAATATCTGAGTTACGAGTTTTTGCACACAATTAAGACATTGTGGAAAATGTTTCAAAATTAATACCGCCTGGAACACCATAGTGTGATGGTGTGTCCGAACATCATAGTTGCACCCTATTGGATATAATGCATACCATGATGTCTCTTATCGAATTACCACTATCGTTCATGGGTTAGGCATTAGAGACAACCACATTCACTTTAAATAGGGCACCACGTAATTCCGATGAGATGACACCGTATGAATTATGGTTTAGAGAAACCTAAGTTGTCGTTTCTTAAAAGTTTGGGGCTGCGACGCTTATATGAAAAAGTTTCAGGTTGATAAGCTCGAACCCAAAGCGGATAAAATGCATCTTCATAGGAAACCCAAAACAGTTGGGTATACCTCCTAATTCAGATCCGAAAGCAATATGGATTGTTTCTAGAATCGGGTCCTTTCTCGAGGAAAAGTTTCTCTCGAAAGAATTGAGTGGGAGGATGGTGGAGACTTGATGAGGTTATTGAACCATCACTTCAACCAGTGTGTAGCAGGGCACAGGAAGTTGTTCCCGTGGCACCTACACCAATTGAAGTGGAAGCTTATGATATTGATCATGAAACTTCGGATCAAGTCACTCCCAAACCTCGTAGGACGACAAGGACACGTACTACTTCGGAGTGGTAAGGTGATCCTGTCTTGAAGGTCATGTTGCTAGACAACAATGAACCTACGAGCTATGGAGAAGCGATGGTGGGCCCGAATTCCGATAAATGGCTCGAGGCCATGAAATCCGAGAACGGATCCATGGACTTTGGTGGACTTGCCCGATGATCGGCAAGCCATTAAGATAAATGGATCTTTAAGAAGAAGACGGACGTGGATGGTAATGTCACCGTCTATGAGGCTCGACTTGTGGCAAAGAGTTTTTCGACAAGTTCAAGGAGTTGACTACGATGAGATTTTCTCACTCGTAGCGATGCTTAAAGTCTGTCGGAATCATGTTAGCATTAGCTGCATTTATGAAATCTGGCAGATGAATGTCAAGACAAGTTTCCTTACTAGTTTTCGTGAGGAAAGGTTGTATGCAATACAATCAGAAAAGTTTTGTTGATCCTAAGGATGCTAAAAGGTATGCTAGCTCCAGCGATCCTTTTAAGGACTGGAGTAAGCATCTCGGAGTTGGAATGTATGCTTTGATGAGATGATCAAAGATTTTGGATTTATACAAAGTTTATGAGAAACTTGTATTTCCAAAGAAGTGAGTGGGAGCACTATAGAATTTCTGATGAGTATATGTTGTTGACATATTGATGATCAGAGATGATATAGAATTTCTAGAAAGCATATAGGGTTATTTGAAAGGTGTTTTTCAATGGAAAGCCTGGATTAAGCTGCTTGAGCATTGAGCATCAAGATCTATAAGGATAGATCAAAACGTTTAATGGTACTTTCGAATGAGCACATACCTTGACATGATCTTGAAGGTGTTCAAGATGAACCAGTCAAAGAAGGAGTTCTTGCCTGAGTTGTAAGGTACGAAGTTAAGACTTAAAGCTCGACCACGGCAGAATAGAGAGAAAGGACGAAGGTCGTCCCCTATGCTTAAGACGTAGGCTCTTCAGTATGTTATACTGTGTACCGCACCAGAAGTGTGCCTTGCCATGAGTCAGTCAAGGGGTACAAGAGTGATCCATGAATGGATCATAGGACAACGGTCAAAGTTATCCTTAGTAACTAGTGGACTAAGGAATTTTCTCGATTATGGAGGTGGTAAAAGAGTTCGTCGTAAAGGTTACGACGATGCAAGCTTGACACCTATCCGGATAGCTCTGAGTAGAGAGACCGGATACATATAATGGAGCAATAATT
This sequence comes from Triticum dicoccoides, assembly GCF_002162155.2. Taxonomy (NCBI): domain Eukaryota; kingdom Viridiplantae; phylum Streptophyta; class Magnoliopsida; order Poales; family Poaceae; genus Triticum; species Triticum dicoccoides. The sequence continues at coordinate 663,903,891 of NC_041381.1, forward strand.
TAGAATAGCTCCAAGTAGAACAGTTATTTGGAATGGCTCCAAATAGAGCGTGGTAGCTGCATCTAGGAGATGACATAGAGATTTGTAAAGCACACACGGATCTGAAAGGTTCAGACCCGTTGACTAAAACCTCTCTCACAAGCAACATGATCAAACATAAAACTCATTGAGTGTTAATCACATAGTGATGTGAACTAGACTACTGACTCTAGTAAACTCTTGGGTATTAGTCACATGGCGATGTGACCTGTGAGTGTTAATCACATGGCGATGTGAACTAGATTATTGACTCTAGTGCAAGTGGGAGACTGTTGGAAATATGCCCTAGAGGCAATAATAAAAGTGTTATTATTATATTTCCTTGTTCATGATAATTGTCTTTTATTCATGCTATAACTGTATTATCCGGAAATCGTAATACACGTGTGAATACATAGACCACAATATGTCCCTAGTGAGCCTCT
>NC_041381.1:663905960-663912916 GCF_002162155.2 Triticum dicoccoides
CACTTGAACGCTTCCGCTTAGCGATCTACAAGGGTATGTAGATGCAAACTCTCCTCCTTTCTACTCGTTGCTGGTCTCTCCATAGATAGATCTTGGTGTTACGTAGGAAAAAATTTTGAATTTCTGCTACGTTCCCCAACAGAGTCATCTAGCAACGAGAGAGAGAGAGAGAGGTGCATCTACATACCCTTGTAGATCACGAGCGGAAGCGTTCAAGAGAACGGGGTTGATGGAGTCGTACTCGTCGTGATCCAAATCACTGATGATCCTAGCACCGAACGGACGACACCTCCGTGTTCAACACACGTACGGAGCGGAGACGTCTCCCGCGCCTTGATCCAGCAAGGAGGAGGGAGAGGTTGAGGAAGAGATCTCCAGCAGCAGCACGACGGCGTGGTGGTGATGGAGAGGCAGTACTCCAGCAGGGCTTCGCCAAGCTTTTGCGGAGGAGGAGAGGTGTTGGGGAGGGGAGGGGCTGCGCCTTGGAGGTGTGTGTGCAGCCCTCCCCTCACCCCTCTATTTATAGTGGGAGGAGGAAGGGGGCCGGCCCCCTCTAGATGAGATCTAGAGGGGGGGCAAGGGGGGGGGGGCTTGCCCCCCAAGCAAGGGGGCGCCTCCTTTAGGGTTTCCCCCCAACCCTAGGCGCATGGGCCCAAGGGGGGAATGCGCCCAGCCCTCTAAAGGCTGGTTCCCTTCCCACTACGGCCCATGAGGCCCTCCGGGAGAGGTGGCCCCTCCCGGTGGACCCACAGAACCCTTCCGGTGGCCCCGGTACAATACGGGTATGCCCCCGAACCTTTCCAGTGACCGTATGTTAGCTTCCCATATATAAATCTTCACCTCCGGACCATTTCGGAACTCCTCGTGACGTCCGGGATCTCATCAGGGACTCCTAACAACATTCGGTAATCACATACAAGTCTTCCTAATAACCCTAGCGTCATCGAACCTTAAGTGTGTAGACCCTATGGGTTCGGGAATCATGTAGACATGACCGAGACAGCTCTCCGGCCAATAACAAATAGCGGGATCTGGATACCCATGTTGGCTCCCACATGTTCCACGATGATCTCATCGGATGAACCACAATGTCGAGGATTCATGTAATCCCGTATACAATTCCCTTTGTCAATCGGTACGTTACTTGCCCGAGATTCGATCGTCGGTATCCCAATACCTCGTTCAATCGCGTTACCGGCAAGTCACTTTACTCGTTACGTAATGCATGATCCCGTGACCAACCACTTGGTCACATTGAGCTCATTATGATGATGCATTACCGAGTGGGCCCATAGATACCTCTCCGTCATACGGAGTGACAAATCCCAGTCTCGATTCGTGCCAACCCAACAGACACTTTTGGAGATACCTGTAGTGCACCTTTATAGTCACCCAGTTACATTGTGATGTTTGGTACACTCAAAGCACTCCTACGGTATCCGGGAGTTACACAATCTCATGATCTAAGAAACTGATACTTGACATTAGAAAAGCTTTAGCAAACGAACTACACGATCTTGTGCTATGCTTAGGATTGGGTCTTGTCCATCACATCATTCTCCCAATGATGTGATCCCGTTATCAATGACATCCAATGTCCATAGTCAAGAAACCATGACTATCTGTTGATCAACGAGCTAGTCAACCAGAGGCTCACTAGGGACATGTTGTGGTCTATGTATTCACACATGTATCACTGTTTCCGGTTAATACAATTATAGCATGAACAATAGACAATTATCATGAACAAGGAAATATAATAATAACCATTTTATTATTGCCTCTAGGGCATATTCCCAACACCTTAAGCGGCCCGATTTGGAAGAGGGCGTCACTCACTTCAATGTCAGATATGGGCTTGGTCAAGGCATCGTTCATGTGGTCATCCACTCTCCTTTGTACAAGACCGATTAATCTCTCCAGTTCCACGGTTTCATCCTTCTTGTACAGCTCTTTGAAAAAACTGTTTATCTCATTATGCATCTCCCCTGTGCTTTTAGTCCAAGAGCCATCTTCCTTCTTAAGTTTCTCAATTTTATTCTTCTTCCTTCTCCATGTAGCTTTCCTATGGAAAAATTCTGTGTTCCTGTCTCCTTCACGCAGCCAAGAGATCCTAGATCTTTGCCTCCACATAGTCTCCTCCCTAAGCAACCATTCATCAAGTTCAGATTCAGTTTTCCTCATCCTGTTTTCAGTTTCCTTTGAGCGTGGTTGCATTCTTAGTTTCTGTAAATTTGCTCTCAAGGATTTAATGCTATTTGTCACCGAGTTAAATTCCTGTTGGGCCCAATGTCCCAAGACATCTCCCATAGACTTCAGTTTGGTAGCTATGCTCCCAAGGGATGAAACTCCACCCCCTTTTTTCCAAGTGTCCTTGACAGTATCTTCAAGAGTGTCGGATCGTTCCCACATGGTTTCATATCTGATGTTTTTTGTGACTCTTCTCCACTCTTTCCTCTTCCGGAAACGCAGCAGCAAGGGTGCATGGTCTGACCTCGAAGAGCATATATGTTCAATTGAGGCACCCGGAAAGGTTCTGTTCCATTCAGGCGATGCTACCCCTCTATCTAGCCATGCTCTGACATTTTTATCCCCATGCTGTTTGTTGTCATATGTCCATATGGAGCCTTTAAAGCCCAAGTCCTGTAGGTTGCACTCATCAAGAACCTTACGAAATTCAGCCATGTTTGTTTCAGATCTTTTTGCTTTTGAGAAATGTTCACTTTGCCACATGGTTTCGTTGAAATCACCGATCATGAACCATGGTTCGGACAAGTTGTGTCTAATCCTTCGAAGAAGCTCCCACATGTGGTGCCTTTCATGTGATCTTGGTTCACCATAAACAAAAGTACCTCGCCACTGTACAACAGTTGGGTTTAGACGAATGAGCACATCGATATACCTCGGCCCAATAGCGATTTCTTTTATTTCAACTTCCTCATCATAGAACAGTGCAATACCGGCACTCTTGCCAATCCCGGGTTGCATAATACAATGCCGGAGACCTAGTCTCCATCGCAGTTTATTCACGTAATCATCGCTTTTCCAAGTTTCAGAGAGAAAAACTAACTTAGGCTTATGCGTGTGCACTAGGCCCACGAGCTCCCAAACTGTATGAGGTTGCCCAATCCCTCGACAGTTCCAGCTGATGAGCGTCATGGCTCCTGGTGGATGCTTGCAGCAGCATCCACCAGTTGACCGAGAGCCCCGGGCTCGGTAGCTTCCATTCCGCCATCCTCTCCCGTGTTGTTATCTTCCCTCCCACTTCCTGAACCCTTCTTCTTCTTGCAATTGTCAGCCGAGCCGTCCGCGGCCCCCTCCTTGCCATTGCCTGTTCCTGGCTCTCCACGATTGCCTCTTTTCCCCAGGACCGAAGCCTCACCACCCTGCTAATTTTTAACTTTGCTATTCCTGTTATTCTCCTGCCCTGTGCGTCCCTTTTGAAGGGTGAGTACCTGACCCCTCTGCCCCGTTTTTCCTTCCTGTACTTCCACAGAGCCTGTCGGTGCAGTTATAAGTAAGTCATTTGCCTCAGCAGTGCCTCTTGGCTCAGCATTAGCGCCCGGGTTTTGAATAAACCCCGGAGCCGGGCCGAAACCTGGTGGATACTCCAGCTCCTCCTCTTCCTCAGTTCGACCTTTCCTGTTCTGGGTTTCGTCTGCCACTAGCGTGGCCTGAGCTGTGATGACGTTTGTTCCCAGCCCCGACCCCTCTGCATCTGAGTTACCTTTGATCTCCCTGACTTGCACTCACTCCTTTTGGTGTGGTTGACCTTGTCCATGCCCGAGTCTGCCCCCGGTTCCAGCCTGATCGCGCTCACAACCGCGATAGCAGCTTGCACAAGAGGATCTGCTAGGCCCTTGCTCCTGTGGCCTTAACCTTCACGCGTCTTGTTGCTACAGAGCTCTCAGCGCCAAAGTTGATGAAGCGTCGCGCACTGCTAGTTTCTGGCACCACAACTCCTCCTCTACTACTACTCCTCTTGAAAGGCGAAGCGCGCATCGCTGCCGAGTACCTCATCTCTTGGAGGTCTTCGGGCAGCTTACAATCGCGATGGCTATGCCCTAGTTGACCACAGAAACAGCAAAACCTAGGCAGTCTCTCGTACTTTACACTCAGCAGGAACACCTTCCTCTTATCTAAATCGCGAGATTCTAGTTCACTACACAGAGGTATATCAACATCATGATTCACCCTGACACACATGTAGTCTCCCCAGATTCTTCCCTCTCTATCAGCATCCACTTCCAAGACTTCTTCAAGCATTGCGCCTAGCTTCCTGGCCACCGTCTCGAACATCATGATCGGTGGAGCATCGTAGATGCGAGCCCAGATCGGCATGTGGGCCACCTCGACGTCGCCGGGGCTGACACTCCCGTCCACCGCCGTCATCGGGAAGGCGCCCCCCTTATGGGTCCAGGGGCCATTGTTGTGGATGAAGCGTAGATCGCCCTCTCTCTCGAATTCGAGAGAAAGCGATTGTTCTTCAGTGGGGTGTAGTTGAGGCGGCCCCTCAAATCCCACTTGGACTTGAGCTCCTGGAAGAGTCCCATGACGCCGAAGACTTGGACCGAGAAGAACAGCCCCACGGCTATCCACCTCGACCGCATGTCCGCTCTTTCTTTGGACAGATTTAGCTCGACGATGCTCGGCGCCTGCACCTCCATGTTATTGGGGAAAACTGGAGCCACTACATGGTCACCTCCTCCATACCTTGCTGCTTGAAACCCCCCACACCTTGGCCTTCAGGGGTGCGGTAGTGATTGTCCTGAGTCCTTGACGATCCACCCCGGAGCAGCACCCTCGTCCCATGACCTGATCGACCATTGGGGTCGACCTCCTCGCGGTTCTCCAACGGAGCCTTGTTCTTGCCTGTGCCCTGGTTCGCCATTGCCTGCAACATTGGGGTTTCTATGCTCTGTGGAGATGGATTGGTATTGCTCGCTCCACCCGAATGCTCTTTTAAAACCCTATGTGCCTCCTCCATTATGGGGTAAGATCCTTTCTGGTTTGATGGCCCTTGATCCCTTTCCTTTGCCCGAGATGCAGAACTATCCGGTAGGAGATCCCTTCCCTCTGCTTTGTCTGACGGATCCGTATCCCTTCCATCCCCAATAGTCCACCCAGATGAGATCTCATTCTCCGCTCTCATCCTAGCAGACAAATCCTTCCTCATTGCCTCTATTCTGCCCTTGATCCTCTCCATGGATCTTTGATTCTCGGATCTCTTCCCTTGATCTCTCTTCCTCTCTTTCCTTTCCACTGCAATTCCTTTGATTTTATTCCTCGTCTTGAGCCAGGTTTCCCGCAATCCCAAAGGGTCCTCCCGATCCTACTTACTGCTCGAGTCTTGATTCAATCTTTTCTCTCTCTCAAGGTTGCTCCTTCCTGTCTCTCGATCAATCTCTCCGATGCCAGCGGCAGATCGCCTCGGGATCGCCCTGACAGGGGCTCCGCAGATCACGCTCATTCTATCCCCCCCCTAACCATGTCTCTATTTCTCCCTAGGCATCTGCTTGGACCTTCGGGTCCTCCCCATGTTAAAAAAAGATAGCACACATTTCTAGACATAAGGCTCCTATAGACAACATGCAACATTTTTTTCGTGAAAAGAAAAACAACAACACATAGATTATTGCAAGATCTCCCTGTTGTAATTGCTTGCTGATACTTATTGTCGCGATGAAGAGTACGGAAGCAATTTTCATGGAGATGAAAGAGACACATCTTTCTTGTTTCTCCAAAGGAGCCATACTAAGCTTATATGTTTTCTTCAAAGGAGCCATACTGGTAGGTAGGAGACATATTTGATTGTTCTACATTTCAAAACAAACACATGGTAATAAGACTGGTAGAGTAGGTAGGAGCCATTTTCGATCTAAAGAACATAATTCGTCATAACAAGGTTGGTTGGTTCATTCTTTTTATTTTTCTTTTTCTTTTTCTTTTTCCTTCTGATCTGTGATTACGACGTTCGGACACACCGTTACGCTGAGGTGTTCCAGGCGGCGTGAGTTGTGAAACAATTCCACATTTCCTTAAGTGCGTGCCAAACTCGTGACTTAAATATTCTCCCCCACGATCTGATCGTAAGAACTTTATTTTTCTGTCACGTTGATTCTCTACCTCATTCTGAAATTCCTTGAACTTTTCAAAGGTCTCAGACTTGTGTTTCATTAAGTAGATATACCCATATCTACTTAAGTCATCAGTGAGGGTGAGAACATAACGATAGCCACCGCGAGCCTCAATGCTCATTGGACCGCACACATCAGTATGTATAATTTCCAATAAGTTGGGTGCTCGCTCCATTGTTCCGGAGAACGGAGTCTTGGTCATTTTGCCCATGAGGCATGGTTCGCACGTGTCAAATGATTCGAAATCAAGAGACTCCAAATGTCCATCTGTATGGAGCTTCTTCATGCGTTTGACACCAATGTGGCCAAGGCGGCAGTGCCACAGATATGTGGGACTATCATTATCAATCTTACATCTTTTGGTATTCACACTATGAATATGTGTAACATCACGTTCGAGATTCATTAAGAATAAACCATTGACCAGCGGGGCATGACCATAAAACATATCTCTCATATAAATAGAACAACCATTATTCTCGGATTTAAATGAGTAGCCATCTCGCATTAAACGAGATCCAGATACAATGTTCATGCTCAAAGCTGGCACTAAATAACAATTATTGAGGTTTAAAACTAATCCCGTAGGTAAATGTAGAGGTAGTGTGCCGACAGCGATCACATCGACCTTGGAACCATTCCCGACACGCATCGTCACCCCGTCCTTCGCTAGTCTCCGCTTATTCCGCAACTCCTGTTTTGAGTTACAAATATGAGCAACCGCACCGGTATCAAATACCCAGGAGCTACTACGAGTATTAGTAAGGTACACATCAATAACATGTATATCATATATACCTTTGGTGTTGCCGGCCTTCT